>NC_137812.1:4292552-4457552 GCF_963921795.1 Nannobrachium achirus
CAGATGTTCCTGACCAGCACCTCCCCCGTAAGGAGTAGACAACCCTCAATCACCTGAGGACAGGTGTGGGACGTTTCAGTGCAGCACAGGATCCATCACAGACTGTGTAGCATGTGATGACCAGCTGCCCTATATACCAGCCACTGAATGGTGATCGTGGCCGAGAATGATCATGACCTAGACAATGACACACTCGACTGGATTGCTGCAACGGAGTGTAAGGACATACAACAGAAAAAGATCTGGATGATGTGCCTCTCTCTCTCCCCTGTAATTGGCTAAAAAAACACCCACAAGCACAGCGGACCCAGATTGATGAATGCAACATGAATGAACAGTGGATTCCAGAAAACCTATGCCCTAAAACAGTTTTGTTACAAAATTCAAGATTTTGATGCACCTCTTACACAATTTATGTTTTTGGACATTTTTTATCCTTTATTTTGTTCTGTTAGCAGTCTGTGGAGCATTATGGGAATATCTCTTTTTGCATTTCAAGTGTTTTTTTTAAATGTACTGTATGTACACTTGCACATTGGATCTGTTTGCCTTCATGCTGCTGCTATCTTTATTTATATTGTATTTTATTATCTTGTTTATTTTTGTAATAAACGTTGTCAAATATACAGTATATTGTCTATTTCATCCAAAATGTATTTTAGGTGTTTCAATAATTAACACAGTTCATGTCAAACACTGTTTTAGTCTACCATTAAAATCTTCCTAGGAGCAAGGTTGAGCCCACTTGGATCCCACGTTTATCCCCTATGGTTCCCGCATAGAATTGCCTAGGTGGGGCCCAACCAGGGCCCATGTAGAACCCACCTAGAGCCCACACAGGCTAGCCCAAGCGGCTCCCACCTGGGTCCCATATACATTTGCCGAGGTGGGGCCCACCCAGGACCCATGCAGAACCCACGTTGATCCCACGTGGGCTAGCCCAAGTGGTTACCACTTGGGTCCCATATAAATTTGCCGATGTGGGGCCCACCCAGGGCCCCTGCAGAACCCACGTTGATCCCACGTGGGCTAGCCCAAGTGGTTCCCACTTGGGTCCCATATAAATTTGCCGAGGTGGGGCCCACCCAGGACCCATGTAGAACCCACGTTGAGCCCACGTGGGCTAGCCCAAGTGGATCCCACCTGGGTCCCATATAAATTTGCCGAGGTGGGGCCCACCCAGGACCCATGTAGAACCCACGTTGAGCCCACGTGGGCTAGCCCAAGTGGTTCCCACCTGGGTCCCATATAAATTAGCCGAGGTGGGGCCCACCCAGGGCCCATATAGAACCCACACAGAGCCCACGTGGGCTAACCCACGAGGGACCCTTGTGGAAACCGCGGACATTCCCACATAGAACCCATGTGGGCTAGCCCAGGCGGTTCCCACATGGGTCCCATATAAATTTGCCGAGGTGGGGCTCACCCAGGACCCATGTAGAACCCACGTTGAGCCCACGTGGGCTAGCCCAAGTGGTTCCCACCTGGGTCCCATATAAATTAGCCGAGGTGGGGCCCACCCAGGGCCCATGTAGAACCCACACAGATCCCACGTGGGCTAACCCACGAGGGACCCTTGTGGAAACCGCGGACATTCCCACATGGGGCCCATGTAGGGAAGCCCACCCTGTACCCATGCGGGACCCATGTGGGCGTGCTGGCTGGGTAAGGACCCCCAAAATGATATGCATTTGGCTGTGGACCCCCATCTCAAAATATTTAGTTCCAGGGACCCTCCAGAAGCAAATATTTGCTTAAAAATCTTCACTCTGAATTTAGGTCTTGCCTTAAGCTAGATGCAGAATAGATACACACAGCTCTCAGACCCATTGTCAAACGAAAGGTTGCATGATGCATGCCCTCTATAGAGGAAACATGCTTCCTGTAGCATCAGACAGTCTAGCTGCTTGTATGTCTGTCTGTCTGTCTGTCTGTCTGTCTGTGTGTGTGTGTGTGTGTGTGTGTGTGTGTGTGTGTGTGTGTGTGTGTGTGTGCGTGTGCGCGTGCGCATGCGCGTGCGCGCACGTGTGTGTGTGTGTGTGTGTGTGTGTGTGCGTGTGCGTGTGCGCGTGCACGTGCGCATGCGCGTGCGCGCACGTGTGTGTGTGTGTGTGTGTGTGTCAGGAAATACAACACCCAGGATACCCCCCCCACCGCCCCCCATAAGTGCAACATGCAAAGCCTATTTTTCTATGTATTGAAACTAAACGTTTCCCACATATTGACCACATATATTCATGTTTCAAGAGAACAAGGTCTAACTGCCAGTAAGTTGGCTGCTAGGTAGGTGTTGCATTGGAGTTGCACACACATGTGCAAAGATAATTGCGACCGAAGGTCGCATATACTCTGAAGAACCGTGTCGCTTGAGTGTCCTTCCTTCCTTCCGTAACCTCATGACCGTCCTTCCGTATCCTCTGTGATGTCAGTGTGATGTCAGCGAGTTGTGACATCACCTCCTGTACAGGGCGGCTACACGAAATGTGGATAACACTATATATGGAGATAGTCCAGTCCATCATGTCGACAGTCATATGAGACTACCGTCATAGAAAGTAACCATTCTTAGGCCGGAGTCAATGGCTGTCTAAACATGGAGATGTGGATAACACTATTTATGGAGATAGTCTAGTCCAATATGTCATATGGGACTACCGTCATAGACAGTAGCCATTGTTAATCCGGAGTCAATGGCTGACTGTCTGTACAGGAAGTGATGTCACATGACATACTTTTTATGCCCATATATGAGTCCTAACATGGAGATGTGGATAACACTATATATGGAGATAGTCTAGTCCAATATGTCATATGGAACTACCGTCATAGACAGTAGCCATTTTTAGGTCGGAGTCAATGGCTGTCTGTCTGACTGTCTGTACAGGAAGTGATGTCACATGACATACTTTTTATGCCCATATATGAGTCCTTCTGTACCACATCTCCATGTTTAGGCAAACTCCACACAGAAAGGCCCTATCGCCAACCCAACCTAGGGTGTGAGCGATAGGGCCTTTCTGTGTGGAGTTTGCATGTTCTCCCCGTGTCTCCTAGGGTTGATACCCTCACAAAAACATGAACAAACTCCCCCCAGAATGACAACAACTAGAATCGTCAGAGAAACGCTGTGGTTGGCCAGATGGTCAAGAATTGGCGCGACATGTCACCCTGAGGTCGCATTCCACCCTCAGGTGTCTTACTAGTGTATTATAAACACATACATGGTATGCAGAGACAGAGAGTCAGCGTAGTGTCTCAGTAAACTATAGCAGTGGTTCTCAACCCTTTCAGGCCGCGACCCCCAAAATAATCATATTTTAACTAGGGACCCCCCAACCTGACGAGCACTAAGAGTTGAGGCATTTGACAATTTGGTCAATGTTTAATTTGTTATTATAACAAATATTATTAAAAAGTCCTTAAATTGTCACTTTTAGAGTTTGTTATGATATGTTACGTTTCATTCAAGGGGTAATAAAACATCATCCTTATTGTGGCTTTATTCTGTCTTATTCTGTCTTTGTTCTTGTCTAATAAAACATTATAAGTTCTAATTACCAACACATTATTTCTTAATTATGGCTTTATTATGTCTTATTTTGTCTTATTAGTGTACTGTAAAAAAGGGTGGGACCTCCAGATTTCCTTATTCTGCGCAACTTCCTCCACTCCCTCTGGGAGTATACCGAGGCGTTCCCAGGCCAGTCTGGAGATATACTCCTTCCATCTGGTCTTAGGTCTGCCATGGGGTCTCCTCATGGACGGATTAACCCCTGCGAGGGCCCCTGGCCGATAGTCCCCCCCCCCCCCCACCATAACCCCTCTCCCTCCCGATACGCACTACCCAGCTCAGATTTTAAGCCATGAGGATCATCTGAGGGCCAATAAAGCACCTGTAGACAACAGAGGGGCCCACTCCCACATATTGGATTTTGAATTAACTTATACATTTAATTTTAGTAAATTGTCAATGACCACGTGGCTCAGTTCCCCCTGAGAGCCAAGGGCCCCTGGCAACGGCCCCACCGGCCCAAAGGTTAATCCAGCCCTGGGTCTCTGATGCTGCCTTGTCTGTAGCGACACCAAAGGAGGGCAGTATACAGTGGTGTACAAAAAGGAAGCATCTAAAGAGAGATATCTTTGCAGGTGTGTAACATTGTGTGTTGTGTGTGTTATTGTGTTACAGATGGAGATGTTTGAGTGAAGAAGAGAAGAAGAATTCATGGTAACAACAAAAGGTCAAAGCTTGCAGACCCACAATTAATGTATTATAAGCAGAAATTAATGAGATAAAGTAGAATGAGAGCCCAGACATACAAGCTAGTGAAGCTATAGGCTACTTGATGTATTCATTAATAGTTATAGCAATAAGCCAGGGTGATATACTGTACATACATACATTATTTTGATTTGATAAAGACCATTTGAATTGAATTGTTGAATTGATTCTAATGGGATCAGATTCATCAGACCATTAGAAAGTGGCATCATGCACAGTGGTGGAAAACATACTCAAATGTTTTACTTACAGTAAGTAGAAGTATCAATACTGCAATGTAGAAATGCTCTGTTACAAGTAAAGGTCCAGAAATGTACTTGAGTAAAAGCACAAAAGTATTGTCATCAAAATGTGCTTAAAGTACCAAAAGTAAAAGTACTCATTATGCATTGTCCCATTTCAAGGTTTCAAAAGTATAAAAAGAAAAAGTGTAGATCTCACAATTGTGAGCTTGTAGATCGGCTATTTTCAAATGGCCGAAATGTATAGGGTTGAAGGGGTTAATGTATGTTTTGTAATAATAATCATTAATCAATCTACAAAGTTGTCAAATAAATGTAGTGGTGTAAAAGTACAACATTTGGATTTGAGATGTAGTGGAGTAAAAGGAAATCGGAAATACTCAAGTTAAGTACAAATACCACAAAATTATACTTAAATAAATGCACTTAGTTACTGTACTTTCCACCACTGGGCATGCATGCACAGCAGGGGTGAGATCCATGACCGGCCGCATGCATGATACATACAACAGGTGTAGCCTGTAACAGGAAAGGTGGGCACCAAGACATTTTGGGCACTTGGTAAAACTGAGCACATTGGAAAAATGGGCACTTTAAAACCTACACAACCCCCCAAAATGATATGTATTTGGCCGCGGACCCCCATCTCAAAATATGTTGTTCCAGGGACCCCCCAGAAGCAAATATGTGCGTTAAAAATGTTCACTCTGAATTTAGGTCTTGCCTTAAGCTGTCAAACGAAAGGTTGCATGATGCATGCCCTCTATAGAGGAAACATGCTTCATGTAGCATCAGACTGTGTGTGTGTGTGTGTGTGTGTGTGTGTGTGTGTGTGTGTGTGTGTGTGTGTGTGTGTGTGTGTGTGTGTGTGTGTGTGTGTGTGTGTGTGTGTGCGCGCGCGCGTGTGTGTGTGTGTGTGTGTGTGTGTGTGTGTGTGTGTGTGTGTCAGGAAATACAACACCCCCGCCCAGGATACCCCCTCCCCACCGCCCCCCATAAGTGCAACATGCAAAGCCTATTTTTCTACGTATTGAAACTAAATGTTGCCCACAGATTGACCACATATATTCATGTTTCAAAAGTTGGCTGCTGTAGGTGTTGCATAGGAGTTGGCATTGTGCAAAGATGATCTGTTATAAACACATACATGGTATGCAGAGACAGAGAGCCAGTGTAAACTGTAGCAGTTGTTCTCAAACCTTTCAGGCCGCGACCCCCAAAATAATCATATTTTAACTGGGGACCCCCCAACCTGACGAGCACTAAGAGTTGAGGCATTATATTTAGTGTATAACACGGTTCTATTGTGAAAACAGGCAGCAGATCTATATGCTCACAATACCTCGCATAAGACTCACAATACCTTGCATAAGAGGTGTTGTGAGCATGTAGATCAGCTATTTTCACAATTTCTGCCTCTAATATTTGGTCAATGTTTAATTTGTCATTATTAAAAAGTATTATAAAGTCCTTAAATTGTCACTTTAGAAACGTGCATATACCCTCTATACACAATGTTGCACATTGAGTTAATCATCTGGGGACCCCCCTGGGGGTTCCGACCCACAGGTTGAGAACCACTGTAGCACAGCAGAGCAGGTGGTCACCCCGACACTGACAAACATCTGGCTTGCACTTGAGCTTCTCAGAGCTCTCAGCAGCCTCATGCAGTCATTATAGGCCACTGTGAGTCAGTCTCTGATGCTGCCTTGTCTGTAGCGACACCAAAGGAGGGCAGTATACAGTGGTGTACAAAAGGATGGATCTAAAGAGAGATAGCTTTGCAGGAGTGTAACATTGTGTGTTGTGTGTGTTATTGTGTTACAGATGGAGATGTTTGTGTGAAGAAGAGAAGAATAATTCATGGTAACAACAAAAGGTCAAAGCTTGCAGACCCACAATTAATGTATTATAAGCAGAAATTAATGAGATAAAGTAGAATGAGAGCCCTGCCTGAGCTACCCAAAGACATACAAGCTAGTGAAGCTATAGGCTACTTGATGTATTCATTAATAGTTATAGCAATAAGCCAGGGTGATATACTGTACACACATACATTATTTTCTTTGGATTGTATTGTTTTCTCTTGCTGATAAAGGCTCTTTGAATTGAATTGTTGAATTGATTCTAATGGGATCAGATTCATCAGACCATTAGAAAGTGGCATCATGCACAGTGGTGGAAAACATACTCAAATGTTTTACTTACAGTAAGTAGAAGTATCAATACTGCAATGTAGAAATGCTCTGTTACAAGTAAAGGTCCAGAAATGTACTTGAGTAAAAGCACAAAAGTATTGTCATCAAAATGTGCTTAAAGTACCAACAGTAAAAGTACTCATTATCCATTTCAAGTTTTCAAATGTATAAAAAGAAAAAGTGTAGATCTCACAATTGTGAGCTTGTAGATCGGCTATTTTCAAATGGCCGAAATGTATCCACGAGTTTCCAACGCCCCATAGTGCATTGCGCAGACGCTGTACCGAGCTTCCGGCGCCGCAGCCGAGTGTGATTTACAAGCTCACAACGGGCTGCATCTGCGACGCGACGTGAGCTTGTATGTTTGCTGTTAAACCGGAAGTGTGGTGCAAACAGGTCCAAATAATATCCAGTAAACTCCCGCAGAAACAGGTGGATAGGGTTGAAGTGGTTGATGTATGTTTTGTAATGAAAAAAATAGCAATCTACCACAAAGGTATCCTTAAATAAATGCTCTTAATGTTACTTTCCACCTCTGGGCATGCATGCAGCAGGGGTGAGATCCATGACCGGCCACATGCATGATACATACTGTAACAGGAAAGGTGGGCACCAAGACATTCTGGGCGCTAGGTAAAACTGAGCACATTGGAAAAGTGGGCACTTTAAAACCTACACAAGTATCAAATATCAAACACAAGTACATATGAGATGTAGGCCTGATGAAGGTCAAATGGCCTAAAGTTTGGCTTTTATTTATTGATCCATTTGTGCAGAACCATCTCCCCTCATAGATACTAGAACCTCAGGTACAAATACAGATGTGAATATCTTATCAGGCCTTTCTTGTTGAGAGCTTGTAGATCAGCTATTTTCACTCCTTCATTATTATTATTATTATATTTTATTTATGGAATTTCTTAGATGTGGTTGTTTTTATTTCAAATAATACAATTATATTATTTCAAAAGATTTTCCATCTTTTGAAATATATATTACATTTTTTGTAGGAAATGCGATTTTTAGTGGAACCTCCTGAAGACGTTAAGTTCTTTCCACTCTGACCGGATCAGAAACTAGTGATGTGACCGAATATTTAGATGAAAACCGTTAAAAATGCTATTCGATATTCGGCCAAGTGTTTTCCTTTCGGTACATCCCTATCAGAAACCATAGTTGCTAGAGTCTATATTCACCATTCACAGTAGTTCATTCTCTAATGGTTGCTAAAGTATATTCACCATTCATATGTAGTTCATTCCACTCATGAGAGCTATGGTAACTCAGGGCTGTGATGTGTTTGTGTGAGCTAGGTTACATCACTGGAGGAGGAGAGCTCCACTGATGACGCTCTTTAAAAGCAGAACCCCAACCCCCGTCTCTCTCATACTTTTCTGCATCATTTGAAAGCTTTATATCAAGAGCCAGAAACAAATCTACATAAACAATAATGTAGGGATTATACCTCAGTCAACACAAACTCACTCTATACATCTTTACTTGGACGGAGCCGGTGCCCAAACCCGAGATAATATATCAGCCACTCCTGCCCGGGTCATTCTATGGTGGGATGGCAGGCTCTGTATGTCTGGCAGACAGAGCCTGTGTGCAGGGGAGCACACACTGCCTGTTTCCTCATGCAGTTCAGCCAGTTCGGAGGAACTCTTTTCAGCCAATCAAAATGTTGCATTTGCAACTGAACTGACAGAACAGAGCTTTTCAGGAAGTGAGCTATAGTGCATCTGAGGCCGAGTTCTCCCTCAGTACTCTTTAGTTCAACTTAGTTCAGTGGATGTAATATGATAGCGCTCCTGCCTGTGACCTGCAGGCAGGAGCACACAAAACAACACGTGTTACACGTCTGTGTGAGAAGTGAAACTTACAACTACTACTACTAGACTACTAATAAAAAGGCTGAATTGACTCATAATTATGATATGTGTTTGAGATATGAGTCACACTGTGGTATGTGTACATTGTACTACTGGGCGTGTAGACTATGATGTTGTGGAACTTCTAAAGAAGTGCATTAAGTGCATTGCGTCACCACCAGTGCCTAGAGGGCATTGGTGACTCAAGCTGCCATAATGTTATGAGCTCCAAGTGAGAATGTGTTGCCAGTGACACGGGGACCCTAGTGGTCAGATTGTGTAATCACAGTGCATTAACACTTGGTCTAATAATAATAGTTGCTACACCTACACCTCCTGTGAGGGAAATTCAGTATTTCCAGCCCAACCCAGCTGATTCGCTGCCCACAAGGAGCAATTAGGGGTTAAGAGTATTGCTCAGGGACACACATCGACATTGCTGGCCTGGCCTGGAATCGAACCAGGGACAACCAGGGGCTCTGGTTCCCCAGGCGGGAGAGTGTTTTCTGCAGGTCTTTCAGTCCGAGTGTATCAAAGGGTGCGTTCGGAAATGCGCATCGGGTCTGGTCATTGCAACGCATTGAGAGCTTGTAGAGCCATTTTCACTACTTCATTATTATTATTATATTATATTTTATGGAAGTGTGTGGTTGTTCGTTTTTATTTCAAATAATACAATTATATTATTTCAAAAGATTTTCCATATTTTGAAATATATAGGCCTATTTAATTTTTTGTAGGATTTAGTGGATCCTCCTGAAGACGTAAAGTTCTTTCCACTCTGACCGGATCAGAAACTAGTGATGTGACCGAATATTTAGACAAAAAGCAAAATGCAATTTGATATTCGGCCAAGTGTTTTCCTTTCGGTACATCCCTATTAGAAACCATAGTTGCTAGAGTATATTCACCATTCATATTGTACAGTAGTTCATTCTCTAATGGTTGCTAAAGTATATTCACCATTCATATGTAGTTCATTCCGCTCATGAGAGCTATAGCAAGTAGAAACTGCTAGTGGCTTCTCTAATCAATGGCTGCTCTTGCCAACTAGAATATCGTGTTTTCATGTCCTCTGAGCAGACTGCACTGTATCCACTATCATCCATAGTTTAGGTCCATACGTCCATGCAGCATTGATATCCACTCTTTATTCTTTTTGCCCGACTGTATTAAGAAAGATATTCCAAGTTTGTGTAATGACAGTTATCAGTGTTGGCACATGACTAAATGATTCTACAGCACACCTATTGTGGTGTTAGAGAGCCACCTTGTGGACAATTTGAGCATTAACAGATGTTTTCCACTCAACCCATACTTTATACTTTAATCTCCGTTTTGCTTTACAGGAAACTACACCCACAGTAACATCTGGAAAACACCACGTTTATGAATGCTGTGCTAATGGTTGTGTTCCATTAAAAGGACCGAATGTGACTCATGTACTTGTGGTTCTCATTGACTCCTGACCTCCCAGGTTTAATGTCAGAAGTCGGCTTGAGTTAAGGTTAGACAGTAATAGTAATACAGCTCAGTGGCCTTGTGGTTAGAGTGTCCGCCTTGAGATTAGAAGGTCAGGGTTTGATCCTCGGCCAGGTCATAACAAAGACTATAAAATTGGTACCTAATGCCTAGTCAACATTTGTAGTGTAGTGGGAATAATAAAAAACTAGACTGCACTCTGTTAAGGTGCCAACTTGCGTCTTGTGCACTCGTGGCCATATATGACCTACTTGTGTGCGCAAGTACTACTTTCGGTACTTGGCGGCCATGACGTCACCAACAAAGTGCTCCCTCATTGGCTAAAGGGCCTGCATTTGTACTGTCGATCGGATACAGACGGCACCGAAAGTAGTATGTGCACGCTACGCTGGCGCAAGTAATACTGTATTGTAGGCACATCAAGCAGGTCAGCACTAGAAGTCCCAGGGGGGCGGTTTGGAACATATCGTGTGCGTGCAAGGACCAATTACCTTCAGTGTGTGTGTGCTCCCACACACACACTCCCACCACCTGCACTACAGACTCTACAGGCTTGTGGTCCATACACACCGAGCTGTGCTCTTTACGGTAAATGGTGCATTTATATAGCGCTTTTATCCAAGGCGCTATATAATTACATAGATTGTACATTACATTCACGCACACATTCATACACCGATGGCAGAGGAAACCATGCAAGGCACCAACCTGCTCACCGGGAACATTTAGGGGTTCAGAGTCTTGCTCAAGGACTCTTCGACATTAACTCAGGGGGAGCCCGGATTCGAAGCTGGGAACCCTTTGGGGACCGTTCGTGCTCTAATAACGGTTTCTCTACCCCTGAGCTATGCCGCCCCTACGGCTGGATAGAGGAGGGGACCACAGTCAAGGAGATCTACACGCTCAACTAGTCACACCTCCCAAAACGAACTGATACGACTACTTCTCAGTCTAAAGCTCATGACCCACCTGATCCAACACATTTTTGCTAGTCCAGGATGGCTCAGGGTAGAAGACAGGTTAAGCTATTAGCACATTGGCAGCCATTGACGTGTCATTTGATATCCAGCGCTTAACCGCCATCTACTCGATAACGTGTCAATTTTTTTTTTTTCTCTGCCACCAAAATGTGGAATACCCTGAAACCATCCCTTAAAGAATGAGGATCACTGCTACAAAACAGGCCTGAAAAACCAGGGGACCACAAGAGAACACATCTTCCCCATAGAAAGGAGGTGTCATTCTCTGCCGGCCTTTTCCTTCCTCTCCCTGGTATAAATATGGTGTTTAGAATTAGGTGATGATGTGTATTATTGTGTTATTTTATGCCATCATGATGGACTGAATATATAGGACTTTCTTGTATTATCCTTTTAGCCCAAATGTCTGACTGTATCTCATGCTGTTTACATTTCTGTCTAATAAAGTGTTCATTCAATCAATCAAAGATCAGAGATTACGGAGGACAGAGGCGTGGTTTATGGAGACAACGTGGTTGGTGAAGGATACAGCTGAATGGTTTCTTTATCTTGTCCTGGATGCCCATCTCCTCCAGCCAGGAGAAACCGCTCTCCATGTCATCTTCATCTGCACCGTCCTCTTCCTCGTCAGCAGCGCAGTCTGTAACCTCCTTGGACTCAGAGATCCTGGAAGATGGCAAAAGAAAAACAAGGGGGAAAACTATAAATATAAAGATTCTTACTTCTTCTACTTCTTCTTCTTCTACTGTGTTTAAATCTCCATCTGACTTAAGTCTCTAAATGAGTTTAGTGTAGTTTAGTATAATGTCTATAAAATATACACTGGAGAGTGACTGAGAGGAGGAGAATAGAATGAAATGGCATGTGTCTTACTCTGGGTCATCGTCCTCTCCACGTTTTGTTGAGGATCCCTGCTGCCCCTTGCGTCTTCTCTTCTCCACTAGCGGAAGACTGAACTCAATACCTGAACAAGGTGGACACACAACCATACAGGGGGATTTACAGAATCTGGAAAACACCAACTGTGTTACTGGGTCAGCAAGCAGACAGACAACATTTACCATCAATCAGAGGTCATGTACTGTACCCTCGAAAATACACAAAGCACCAGGAATGAATGTGCTGCAAACACACATTTTCTAACCGAGTCCCTGGCAGGGACAACACTTTAACCCAAGCATCCCTACAGTATTCTGTGGGAAACATTCGCCAAGATCTACAAGCTTGTACATCTAAATCTATTAACTATTCAAGGCAAATGAGTTCAGACAAAGAAGTTTGTAGTTTGAGTGAGAGATTATGCACCGAATAAATCAACTGTTTTAGTTGAAAAAGAACATCTTTAAAAGACTGCTGCAATACATACTGTACTGCAAGATTCAGGTCTACTCCACAAGTTCACATGTATTTAGGTTTTTCCTCCAAAATTCGGATGTCATCACTTGACTGCCAATTCCTGTCAACACCTCGTAATGACAGCATACACAGCTCAGTCAGAAACTTAAGTCTGTATTCTTCAGATACGGAACTAAAGTAATAGTGTGCACATCGAAAAACAATGTGTGATGTCTTCTTTGAATTATCCGATTATTCGACAAAGGTTGCAATAATTCAATCCACCTCACTGACTTCAATGTGTTCCTACACTATAGGCTCTAGTTCTCCCAGGTAAGGTAACATCCCATATATATGTAACATATCTTCGCTCTTAGCCTTATTACAGTCCACTACCAGCACAAAAACAGAAACATTGGCGGTGCCCAATAAATAAAATCATCACCGGACACATTGGAGGGCTCCCATGCTCCACGATATTATTACAATTAGTAGTACAATTATTATTATTATTATTATTAAATGATTTGAATATTAAATACAGTAACAATGTTACAATATATTTTTGTTATTATTATGAGCAAACATTGAATGGTAAATTTTGACTAACGATGCTGGTATCGTAACAGTGAACATGACAGACAGTATAAGAAAGCTTATTATGTACGTTACTAACCTATACCTAAATAATCAGCTGTTCATACAACCTCTTTCAACCTTTAGTTGAACGAGGTTGAGAAGCATAACCTGCCCTTAAACTGTAGTAACATGACGTGTATTAGATTATGTCAGATTAATTTAACAGAACAACATTTTTTCAGAGAAATGTATATAGTTGAAGCATAGGGAAGTCTTTTATTAACTGTCTAGATAGAAGAATCATCAGGTCTCAGCCAGGCCGGGTTGCCTACCCAGGGCACGCAAAATTTGGAAGCCAATATGAAAAATCTTGATGGTAACCAGAAGGCTCACCCCAAAACACGCTCGCCCCCATTTTCTTCCACAGACAAAAACCTATTCTCTGGCCTTCGGCTGTCCAGCATGGTGGAGATAACAAATGTATGCACAGTTCTGCAGATGGGAAGAACAGCATAACCGTATTGACAGACAGTGAGCTGACTCGGGTATTACTGTATTTACTTGTCATTTGCACAGGAAGTTAAGGTTCAGAAGATGAAAGAGGAAATTTACTTTGTCTGCCATTGTAGTGAACAGGTAAAGTTTTTTTTATCAGAATCTTATGACTCTATTAATTAATCAATACAGCACATAATATTAGTAATATAGTAAGTAGTAAGTAGTAATATAGTAGGATATATATAAAAAACATACATTCATTCTGTGAATATCTGTCATACTGTGGAAGTAAGGAAAAAATCAAATAAAAATAAACCTCAAACTTTAACGTATCAAGGTTTACAGCTAAAAGTATTGCCACCCATGCATTTGTTTAAAAAAACACACAACACACAATGGTCTAGATTGTGCACAGTGAAGGAACATCAAGGTTTCTGGAGATGGACTTGGAGCCTTCAGATTGTCCATGTTTGGCTACAATCTGACCTCTGACCTCCTGACAATTCTCTCCTTTTTGAGCGGTGGTCACACCGTCTCCTATACGTGGCCGTGTGTATGCGTGCGTGTCTGTCTATCTGTAGCCTGCAATACCTTTTCTGACCACACATGTTAAGGGAGGGGCGCTGTTGTTCAGCCTCAGGCCAGGCACACTCACACTCACATTCACACAGACACACACACACACACACACACATACACACGCACGCACGCACACACACACACACACACACACACACACACACACACACACACGCAGCCTCCACCGCTCGGTTCACACGAGTGTGATTTTTATTTGGTCCATGCTCAGTGTGTGACACAAAACAGCAGAATGAGGGATTTACTCCATTTAAACTGGGTGGATTAGTGGTTACTAAAGATTAAAGTCAACTTGGACTCACCACAGGTGAGTTCCAGGTGAATAGCCTGCTTGAAATTCTGTATTATTCTAGTTTTATGTTGTGTTCCTCTGCAAACCAAATACTGTATGTTGATGCAAAATATGTTTTCATTTGCCAAGCTTCTGGAAGTTTCTTTCTTTATTTATTTTTTATTTATTTTTTATTTTTTTTACAAATGCAAGGGTGCCAATACATTTAGCCACGTATGGCTGTGGCTTTGTTATAAATGTTTTGGATTGCTTTTGTTATTTTTTATCATTTCATGAAACATCTATCTTATCGATATTTCCATTTCAGTACTGCTGTCAACCTTCTAGAGTAGCTCAATCAAGTGATTATTAGCCTACCCCGGCTTAAGTGATTATTAAATCACATATAGGACCACAATGGAAACAAGTCCCCAGGACTTTGTGTTCTCCTTTTAGCTTTAAAGTCTTATTGTACCATGTACTGTTTACATGTCTGAATAATAAAGTATTCAATCAAATCAATCAATCAATCAAACATACATAATATCAAAGAAAACACAAGTGTTTTTCTTCTGCTCACCCGCTGAGAAATTGATATAGGCCTATCGGTCTGGCTCCAGTGGAAAAGCGCCACAATATGAAGCTTGTAATGTAAAGTGACAATTGTAGGGCTTTTGATACCCCAAATAATACAAAATAAATGACATGAAATGAAATAAAAAAAAAGGCCATTACTGCATCAAAAGGAATCAACAAACTATACTATGGTCAAACATTGAAAATGGTCAAATAATGTAATCTACAAGCTTCACAATATTTATATGTAATGCCTCACCTCCTACAGTTCTAAGTACTTGTCAGGGTGGGGGGTCCCCAGTTTAAATATGAATATTTTGAGGGGTCGTGGACTGAAAAGGTTGAGAAAGAAAATGAGGGAGTGGGCCTATCGCCTGTGTTGTTGTCATCAGAAATGGACGTTGCATAACATGACACTTAAAGTGTTAGTTCAGATCTTTTGACATAAAGCTGTAGGAAATACTTTAATACATTAATATATCGGCTGCAAAGGTATTAATTGATTGCCGTGGTCAGAGCTCTGGTCAGTTTCTGATGAATATAAAGTAGTTCCGGTGATTTGGCACTAATTAAAATAGATGAATCCACAAAACTACCGTCATCTGTATTGTTGACCTATTTCTACCATAGAGCGCAAGCTTCTTTCAACTTTGACCCCTCTGTCACATGGTACTATTTTTTGTGTCCAGTTTCACTACGCCGCTGCAGAGTATTCCCCCAAAACAAGGTGCTTTGTAGTCAGCTGATCAGAACGAAGCTTGCTAGTTTTGTGGATTCATCTATTTTGAGTTTCCCTCGCCAAATGGACCTCGCCCCATTGGAACTACTTCATATTCATCAGAAACTGACCTGAACTCTTACCACGGGACTCTGGCAATCAATTAATACCTTTGCAACCACTATACCCATTTAGGCCTGAGGCCGATTCTAAAAACGCCTTCTAAAGCCTGACCTAAGTTTTCTGAAAAACGTAAAATATTATTCAAAAATTACAAAAACACATAGTTGCTACATACTGTACATGTACTGCACAAAAATGTGTTCCCGACCTGAGGGATAAAAGCACAAAAAGGGGTTCCCGTCCATAATGGGGTTTAAGTATTTCCTACAGCTTTATGTCAAAAAATCTGAACTAACACAGTCCAAAAACAAGAAGTAGTAGTATTTGTATTCAGTTTGTTTTGGGAGGTCTGAAGCTTAGTTTGTAGTGACATATTGGCCGAGTTTCCCAAAGCGATTTTAGCCCATCGTAGCTCACGCATGGTCGTAGAGACCAAGCCCCGACCGTCATGTTCCTGTGTTTACATGGGTTCGGGCAAAGCGACTTATTTAGCCCCCTACAACTACACCATCATTCAGATTTCACAAAGTGCTAAATAAAATCTCACTCCTGTCTAAATAAGGTATGGCATTCTATAATTATAATTAGTATCCTCTGTGTCTTCTTTAATAAGAAGCCATTTTATCCGATCACGTTCTGTTTTCCCATGTATTTCCTGGCGTTCCCCATGCGCACCAATCCCATTGAGATAAACAGACAGTGATTGGATAAAAAGGCTTCTTATTAAAGAAAACGGAGGATATGGGTAATTATAGAAAGCTGTAACGTATTTATACAGGTGTGAGACTTTATTAATAACTTTTTTTGTGAAATCTGAATGATGGTGTAGTTGTAGGGGGGTAATTAAGTCTCTCTGCCTGTCGAACCCATGTAAACACGGGAACATGACGGTCGGGGCTTGGTCTCTACGACCATGTGTGAGCTACGATGGGCTAAAATCGCTTTGGGAAACCCGGCCATTGAGATGGAGAGCACTTTTGTTGACAAAAGAGGAAATCCTGCCCCAAATCTCCATTACTGTGATAGATGAGATTCGTTCAAAGCAAACTTTTAGTTTCTCTACTGGAGCCAGAGACTAGAGTGACTGTCTGCATCGCAGTAGGCCTATTTTCTATTTGTTCCATGTGCACACATCTAAAGGCGCGCGTGCACGTGACGTCAATAAATGACGTCCTTCCTGAAAGAAAACCCCAAAGCACCACTGCCCAACATACCGTACATATTAAACCTCTTCTTTGCTTGAGGTACATCGTCAACTCTGACCTTGAAATCATTTCAGTCAGTCAATAAAAAAAGAAATAAAATAAAAAATGAATAAAAGGAAACTAAAAGTAAAATAATAAACAAAACAAAAAAAACCATTAAGCACAACAAAGACCCTCTATCATTCAAACACTACTTCTACTGTAATTAGCCTACATAAAAAAGCTTCCCAGATTGACTCTAAACAAACTTCAGAACTTTTAAAACCAAGTATAATTCAACAGCAAAACCATAGTCACATTACAAACATGAAGAACCATGTATTTGAATGTGCACACGTATCACAAATATATAGAGGTAATTGGCAGACATGTTCTACTTAATTCTACAAAATATAAATGTATCCAATCAAACTGCAAAACATTTTATATTAACCATTCTGTCCAAAAATCACACTTCACAACATAAACATTCACATATCCCTATGGAGTGCAAAATATGGCATTATTTAATAATTGGTGGCAATTTTGGATTGGTGCCATTATTTCCGTAAATAGGATTTCTTAGGACCTTTGGTATGGTGTTATAGACACCTGGTCATAGAAATGATGTGTGGTGAAAAAAGAATCTGGAACAATTACTTTCATGGACTACTTCGCCTTTTCCCTTTTCTGTTGTTCCATAAGTCTTTTATCATCTGCTCTGAGTCGTATCAACCTCTGTCTCTCCGCTTCTCTCTCTCTTTCCTCTCTCTCTCTCTGCTCTGGCTTAGTAACAAAGCAATGATGACACACATAATAGCCAGAAAGGTCAACTAGTCTGTAGTATTGACCTCCATGGAATGCGAATACTTGTTGGCCACGAACACATCTTTCATTAAAGTGGTCCCAGGAGGTGCAATCCCTCAGTCCTTGCCCACACTCGCCGCACGTCAGGGATCTGCCACTTTCTGATGGTACATTTGCATTCCCCATTTCTGCAGAATTCTTCAGCTGCTACAATAAGAGTGATTTTCATGTGTGACCTGAAAGATAAAACCAACATATGACAGGAACTGTTGTTATGGGTAATAATAATAAGGGTAATAATAATAAGGGTAATAATAATTTAGATAATGATAATAATAAAGGCACCATTTAGCAAATAACAATTGAATTCAACAAAAGATGACATATATTTACACATTATATTTTAACATTAGTCCTACTCCACACATCCAAAGTGTGCATTCATTCTCAGAAAAAAACAAATCTCTGATCAATATAATGTTCCTAAATGAACTTTATGGGATCTCAAACTCCATATCTGTAGTATTCTGTACCCTCATTTACAAAGCCAGGATCTATTAATATACCACTATGCCATGTCTGCGGGAACAACCCCTCGTGAATATGCTATATGCCAAACATACATCATCTCTTCATGAGTGAAGTGAAATTGCCTATGCCATCATGCTATTCCCACCCCAGTTGTAGCTTATGTCAAGAGAGTGACCTAGGTAATTTTATTTTGTTTAGAAATAAAGTCTGGAGAAAGTAATTCACTTGTTTACAGAAATAAATTGGCAATTGCCTAAGTCAAAACATAAATGGACATTTAATCCTCCTATGTGACATAGATGTTTTGTATGTCAATCATTTGGGTAAAATATCATATATAGTCTGTATTTGGTTCAGTTTATTTTTTTTATTTTTTTTATTTTTTTTTTTCAGTTTTCTAAATATAGCACCTATTTATGAAAAGCCAAAGGTTTTATCACATGCAAGTACGAAGGTGACGAAGAACCATGCTTGGGACTTTTTGCCAAAGTTCTGGTGCAAATTTCCCCTCTCAGACAGAGGGGGGACTGTTCCCAACGCGTCTATGTGAAAGGTTATTTGGCGGAGGTGCTCAGGTTCCGCGGGGACCGCCGTGGAAATATGTTATTACTGACATATTTATGTAACAAAAAAAGTTGAAAGAGTTACAGTTGCAATTTGCCCCAAGACATATTTTATAATGCCTTAGTGGGGGAGCCAATCAAGTGATTCTGCTGGTTGTAATTTTGGAATGATAATTGTTGGAGACATTTATATCTTCATTCTTGGGGTTCTCACAATGCCAAAAAAACATGTCTTCAATTTTTCTTTTTGGGTTTAGCATGTGTAATTAGCATAATTAGCCAATTAATTGACAAAAACGGGAAATGGCAATAACTTTCCTTCTAGGTAACTTATAAAGGTGATCCTTTCATAATTAGCATAATCAGCTTAAATTATACAAAAACTAGTTGAAAATCAGGAAATCGCTTCATTTTTCACATTTAGCTGACTTTGGAGAGATAATCTGATACTCTTATTGACTAATTGAGTATGTTTACATGTCCAGAAATTCCTATCCTGATGTAAGTAAATCATGCAACATTTTGTCATTAGTACAATATGCATACATGATTTATTAATTAGTCTGAAAGTAGGAAATTACCTGTTTCTTTTTCTGTTAGTATATCCATTGATTAATTCTTGTCATAATGAGTCAAGCAACTGTGCTTCAGCTGTGAGGGATCACAGCTGATAAAGCTAATCATAGTTATTGAAATGGTATTACTGATATACACTTTCATGCGTGCTACCCGTGATGGCCTCTGGGAACTTCATCTTTCTTCCCTGGATGAGCTATGCAAATACTTCTTTGCTCATGACAAGCAGAAGTATGCCCGGTTGGTTCCAGTCTACCTAGCAGAAATGAAGGCCCTGCAGACCACAGATCCAGAGATATACCAAGAATTTATGGATGGGCACATTGGGCAGTTCACTGTCAATAAAAATCAGATACCATTCTGCGCCATTGGGGTGGATCATGCCCTTGAGCACATCACTCGCATCATGAAGGTCACTGGAGGCCTTGTGGGCATTACTCAGAATGCTAGTGCTAGGGATAGGTTCTTCCTGACAGCACCAGAGCTGAGTAGACTTGCAGAAGAAGCATGCCAGATGGCTGGCAGTGGCACACAAACAGCTACACAAAAGGAGCACCATGACTTGTCCATTGCTGTCTGGACAAGGCAGGAAAAGAATGTACTTCGATTGAAGCATGTGATCAAGTCATCTTTGAATCCTCTAACATATGATGGCAAAGACCTACCCAATATCATCACAAAAGTTGTGCTCATGACCATTCTCGAGGAGCTGCAGAATGAGAAGAGGACTGGTGACGTTGGTGTTGATCAGCAACCACAGAGTGCTGCCACTGACAGTTGTCCCCTGCCATCTAAGAGTGTAACTGTCATAAATGGAATGGCATTGGTACAGGCAATGGGAAAGCCATCATGGATCAAGATATGTTCCCAGTGGGCTGACCACTTCATAGCCATACTGGACAGGAAGACCAAAGAACATAATGAGACCCATGTAGTATTTGACCGCTATGATATTGCATCTTCACTGAATTAAGGAGGCCACGCGTAAGCGACGCCAGGGTGGCAAGCCCCCTACCACTTATCATGTGGAAGACAACACACCGATAGGGAAGGTGTCTGAAAAACAGTTCTTGTCAGGTATCCACACCAAAGATGAGCTGACTGTCTATCTTGCTAAGAAAGCCCTCCTACACTTCCAGGGGAAACCCAACGTTTTCATAATCACGTCAAGGCAAGATGTCCACTCAAAGTATATCGATGTAAAACATCTCCACAGCTCACAGGAAGAGGCTGACACAAGGATAATCCTGCACAGCCTGCTGTCTGAAGAGGGCAACATGTCTTTGTTCTTGCAATCCGACGGTACAATCAGCTGTGCAAGGATACCTATTTCATCACCGGTGTGGGAAACAAAAAATGCATCATCTCACTGGAGCCAGTAGTGCAGGCACTGGGTGAAACGAGGACTTCAGCCTTACCAGGGTTCCATGCCTTCACTGGAACTGACCAGACAGGCCATTTAGCTGGAAAGGGAAAGTTAACCTGTTGGCAAGCCCTAAACCGGTGTCCTGTGGAGGTGGTATCTGCATTTGCTACTCTAGGTACTTCAAAAAAGCTCAGTTCTGAGTCTCTGACACAGAAAAAAAGATTGAAGCATTTGTTTGCCAGCTGTACGAGCCCGGTACAAATCTTGTGGATGTTGGTGAACTCAGGTGGAGGTTATTCACAAAGAAACAATTAGAAGCAGAGAAGCTGCCACCTACACAAGGAGCATTACATCAAGCCATTGCCCGTGCCCATTACCAGGCAATGGTATGGTATCAGGACCACGTACCTAACCCACAGATGCCACCAGCAACTGAATATGGATGGGAGGCTGAGGGAGATCATCTGGTGCCAGTCACAACACGGGATCCCCCAGCTCCAGCCACCATTACTCAACTGATCAAATGCGTCACATTGTTCTTGTCGATCTCAAAATTTGAACTGCTCTGAGATGTGCATGTGTGGGGCAGATGAAGAGGTGTGTTGTAATGTAAGCAAGGCGCAACTGTTGGGGATTGACGATGACGACGACGAAGATGGAGACCCTTCTATTAAAATGTGTTTACAGAACTTTCTGTACATATTAGTATAAACAATCCGATAATTCTGTGATCATTTCTCATATTGTTCTTTATTTTATATGAGGGATATATAAAGAAATATAGCTATTTCTGGTTTCGGTGTGATTATTACATAATTATTACACAGACAAAAGGTTGCATGATTCATGTATAGGATAATAATAATTCCTGGACTTGTAAACATACATCTTACAAACATACAGTTTGTGAGAAGCTTTCAAAGTTGACTAAAACAAAGAAATGCAGCAATTTGCTTATTTTCACCTTGTTTTTGCGTAATTTATGCTAATTATGCTCATTATGAAAGGTTGTATGACTTCACAATGGTAACAGATGAGTTTCTGGACCTCACAAACATGGACTTAGACTCTTAGATCACCTTTATAAGTTACCCAGAAGCAAAGTTATTGCCATTTACTGTTTTTGGCAATGAATTGGCTAATTATGCTAACTAGAAGCTGGGCCGCCCTTCGGGCGGCCCAGCGTCTAGTCGGCGACCTGGCCAACTCGGAACAATGTAAATAGGGAATGAATGCCCCGCCCTTTAATGCAAACCCCATTATACCTGTTTTCATAGGACCCGTTTTGACCATTTGTCTGCCTGTGTCCATTTATGCCCATATATGGAGATATCTGTATCTGTCTGTCTGTCGGTGTCCATTTTATGTCCATATATGGAGATCACTGCAGTTATAGTTCTGGGTCCATTTTATGCCCATATATGCCCATATATGGAGATATCTGTCTATCTGCGTCCATTTTATGCCCATATATGGAGATCTCTGTATCTGTCTGTCTGTGTCCCTTTTATGCCCGTATATGGAGATCTTTGTGATTCTGCATCCATTGTATGCCCATATATGCCATATATGGAGATATCTGTTTATCTGCGTCCATTTTATGCCCATATATGAGATTTCTGTCGCTTTTTCAAACAGATGGTCAAAACGGGTCCTATGACAACAGGTATAATGGGGTTTGCATTAAAGGGGGAACCGGCACTGTGTCTGCAACACAGTCGGAGGCACAGACAGATACAGAGATCTCCATAATGGGAATAAAGGGACACAGACAAACAGATGGAGGAGGAGACAAACTTAATGCAAACCCCATTATACCTGTTGTCATAGGACCCGTTTTGACCATCTGTTTGCCTGTGTCCATTTATGCCCATATATGGAGATATCTGTATCTGTCTGTCTGCGTCCACTTTATGCCCATATATGGAGATCTTTGACCATCTGTTTGCCTGTGTCCATTTATGCTCATATATGGAGATATCTGTATTTGTCTGTCTGCATCCATTTTATGCCCATAAATGGAGATCTATGCAGACACAGTGCCAGTTCCGGAAAATCCTGATGTCAGACATCAGAATCCGAACCTTTCGTGCTGGTTCCAGAAAATCGTGTATCGGGTCGGGTCGGGTCGAGGCCGAGCACTGCACTACCTGCTGCGGTGGGGAACGCACGTGCCGAATTTGAAATAGGGAATGAATGCCCCACCCTTTAATGCAAACCCCATGAATGCCCCACCCTTTAATGCAAACCCCAATATACCTGTTGTCATAGGACCCGTTTTGACCATCTGTTTGTCTTTGTCCACTTATGCCCATATATGAAGATCTCTGCACACACAGTACCGGTTGCAGAAAACTCTGATGTCAGACTTTATGCCCATATCTGGAGAACGCGCGTGCCGGTGGGAAGAAGGGTTCTCGAGATACGCGGATTACATACATACATACACATTCACAGAGATTTTGTGTTGACTCATGTGGCGTACGTGATGTCAGAGCCTTTTATGAAGTGATGTCACAATGACTCAGCGCTTGCGCCGATTTCCTCCGGAACAGCCTGATGTCAACAATCAGCTCCGCATAAGGAGATTCCGAACGTTTCGCGCCGGTTTCGGAAAACCGCGAGTCGGGTCGGGTCGAGGCCCGGCACTGCACTCCGCGCGGCGGCGGGGAACGCGCGTGCCGAATCTGAAGCCGGTGGGACGAACGGTTCTCGAGATACGCGGATTACAAACAAACAGACAGAGATTTGTCGCATTTATAGATAGATTACACATGCTAAACACAAAAAGAAAAATTGAAGACATGTTTTTTGGCATTGTGAGAACCCCAAGAATGAAGATATACATGTCTCCAAAAATTATCATTCCAAAATTACAAAAATTGATAGGCTCCTCTACTACTAGCCCAATTGCTTGTATCGCACCAAATGTTTTTGCCTGATTTGAACAGAAACTGTTCAAATCAGGCAAGTTTCTTTCTACATTTCAGAACTTATAAATAGTTGCGACCGTAGGTCGCATTTACTACCAAAACCTCCACAGGCTGTCCGTCCGTCCGTCCGTCCGTCCGTCCGTCCGTCCGTCCGTCCGTCCGTCCGTCCGTCCGTCCGTCCGTCTGTCTGTGAGTCAGTCACACTTTTGCCCTGCTCATATCTCCACAACCGTTGCCCCCATCCATGCCAAATTTTGCACACATACTCCTTACCTGCCAAACTACAACCTCCAAGGACCCCCAGAGCTCCAGGGACCCCCAGGTCCCTGGGGGACCCCCAGGTGTAAAAAAAATTCCCTCCGTGAGTGACACGTCACACGTCACACTTTTGCCCTGCTCATATCTCCACAACCGTTGCCCCCATCCATGGCACATTTTGCACACACACTCCTTAACTGGCAAACTACAACCTCCAAGGACCCCCGGAGCTACCCCCAGGTGTAAAAAATGACCACATGTGCAAAAATGACCAAATGAGCACCCCAACGGGGCTGCTCACGGGGAATTCCTGGGGACCACCCACTCCTGGTGCTCCAGAACGGATGCAAAAGTGGTGGCGCCCCCAGTGGAGGACCCCCTCCACTGCAGCTCACATCAAATGCCGTAACTCGGGCTAGGAGCGTCCGGGAGAGCCGGGGCCGGTACCTATTCGTCCGCCAAGGCAACGCGGAGACCCCACCCCTCATTTCTCACATGGCCCTCTTCTAGCGCCACCTGCAGGCCGATTTTTAAAACACATTTTTGGACACTGCTCCTACAGTTTTTGCCCTAAAATCACGCAAATCGCTACACAGTATGTCTACACTCATCCCATCAACATGAATCTGTCCCATATAGCACCACCTTCAGGCCGATTTTTAAAAACAAATTTTTGGACACTGCTCCTACAGATTTGGCCCTAAAATCACGGAAATCACTACACAGCATGTCTACACTCATGTCATCAACATGGATCAGGAAGATTTTGGAAAAAAACATTTTTGCCCTATTTGTGGAGATAAGCGACCTACGGTCACTTATCTCCCGATTAGGGAGTCTTACTGGTAATAAATTAACTGGTACTCACTGTGTGTCATTCAATATCCAGATGTTGGTCCCAGCTGGTGACTGAGTGATGAATGAAGTGACCTGAACACGGGATAGACAGTTCTACCACACGCACACGCACACGCACACGCACACACACACACACACACACACACACACACACACACACACACACACACACACACACATTTGGGACAAAAGATGACTAAACTTGAATCAGTGTCACAGGTCTCCACCAGGTCAAATATGTTACTGTGGCCTGGTGGTGGTGCTATAATAGGGCAATGTGAAAAGTGTGCCATGTCTTCTTGGGCCTTTCACGGCGATCGGACGCTGCATGCATGATTTGAGGCATTTTGTTCCGAAAATTAGTTTTGCTAAAGTTGACCTGTTGGTGGCGCAGCCCAATGTGAAAAGGTGGCATTTGCTCCTTGACCTAGTCCTAGTGGGAATGTGCGAGCAAAACATCATGGAAAACACAAGCTGCGTTCATGATTTGAGGCATTTTGTTCAAAACTGACCAATCCTGCAAACTTTGGAAGACAATATTAGCCAATTAGGATGGAATAAGAAATATTGCACAGATCCGTCTTGATCACATGACTATAGAGATAGGCTACTGTGTACTGATTTGCGTGAACAATAGGCCTCATGGTGGCGCTAGAACAGGCCCATGTGAAAATTTGGGGCAGAGGTTCTGAATTGGAATCCAGGGAGTGTATGTGTGCAGAGTTTGGCCACGGTCGGTAACAGACGGGCGGGCGGACGTACGCACGGACGGACACACAGACGGACGGACAGGATGCAAAACATAGTCTCCTCATGCCTTCGGCCTGGTGGAGACAATGATATAACACTCAGGCGTGATTTTGACACAGCCAATAAGTGTAGGTAGCCTGCTGCAGGCTAGAAAGCACAGTCATGCAAGTGTTAAAGGAAATATAGTCAATTTTTCGTGAAAAACGGATGCTAAAATAAAAATAATGTTTCAAAAATATTTTATAAAAAACAAATGTAAACAAAGTGTCGGCCCTACAATGGCAAAAAAATGATTATTTTATCATTATTTTACGCTTTTTGTGGTCATTTTTGAATTGAAACACATAGATGAAGCTTATTTTTTTATAAAAAAAATTCGAAACATTATTTTTATTTTAGCATCCGTTGTTCAAGAAAAAGTTGACTATAGCTCCTTTAAGTTCCCACAATTTTTTTTTTAGGTAGGTGACATTTCAGCCAATTGCAGGAGAGTATAACAATTTTAGCTTAACTTTTACATTGTACCGGTTCCAATTGTGTCTAATCATTTCTTTGTCTTTGTCTCATCACTTCTAATTTCACTTTTTTAATCTGTATCCTAAACCAAGCCCTGATGATAGCATAGTTGAATTTTCAGTAAATTAATTAACTGTTTTAATTTCAAGAAGAATTTGAAGGAACATTGATGTTTGTCTTAAAAGGGCTGTGTATTTAAGTCTGATATTCTTTAAAGAAATGTTTCTTTAAATTCTGAAAAAAAAAAGGTTCGAAATAGTAAAATATAGTGAACATTAAAACAAATATACTCACAATCCATAATCAATTTATCTATCTGTACTTTGGATTGAACAGTATAGTCAAAATACTAGTAGAGAAGATTGAGTTTATACTGTATATGCTTCTCTACAGGCAGATTATAAGTATTCATTGACTTACCGTTGTGTTGGTGCAAGAAGAGACATGAGGACGACGTTCTTCGCACCTTCATTATGAACCCTGTAAACCACTCCCTCCTCTGGGATCTGAGTCAACCCTCTGTGCAGCAGCATGTGTGTGTGTGTGTGTGTGTGTGTGTGTGTGTGTGTGTGTGTGTGTGTGTGTGTGTGTGTGTGTGTGTGTGTGTGTGTGTGTGTGTGTGTGTGTGTGTGTGTGTGTGTGTGTGTGTGTGTGTGTGTGTGTGTGCGCGTGCCTGCGTGCGTGCCTGCGTGTGTGCATGTGATACTGTGCTGCGTTATCTCATGACCCATAATGCTCTGTCCTACTGACTGCTGCTGATCACTTGTTGTTGTTTTTCAATCTTAATCTTTAAGATTAACTTTATGGTTGTTTTTCAATCTTCTTAATGACTTCATGTTTGTGTTTAAACTCCCAGGTAGCTGGGGCAAATCTGGTCAAAAATCATCAATTTTGTGCACTTGGTGCAAAGTTTTTGATTTTTGGTATGGTGTTAGATATGGGTATAAGGTTTTCAAAAACCATCGCAAACAAGTTGGGCTCGCCCCCTAGTGGTCTGTTTGCAATGAATCAAAAATTGATACATCAGTATATGGTTGAAACCCCAAATAATTGATAAAAGAGATTTTTCAATGGATTCTGTTACTATTGGGTATGATAAACAACATACTAAAAAATTGGGAAAAAATAACTACCGGAAAGGCACCATTTTCAAGATGGCGTCCACAATGGCTGCCGGGAGCTGAAAATGCCTATAAACTGGGTTTTAATGTGTAAAAAATCATAATAAATCTGTACTTGGTGAAGAGTTTTTGATTTTTGGTTTGGTGTTAGGTATGGGTGTAAGGTTTTCAAAAAACATCGCAAACAAGTTGGGCTCGCCCCCTAGTGGTCTGTTTGCAATGAATTCAATAGTAGATCTGTCAGTAAATGGTTGAAACCCAAAATAATTGATAAAAGAGATTTTTCAATGGATTCTGTTACTATTGGGTATGATAAACAACATAGTATAAGTTTAGGAAAAAATAACTACCGGAAAGCCATCATTTTCAAGATGGCGTCCACGATGGCTGCCGGGAGCTAAAAATGCCTATTTAATGTGTAAAAATTCATATAAAATCTGCACTTGGTAACTAGCTTTTACATTTTGACATGGTGTTAGGTATGGGTATAAGGTTTTCAAAAACTATCGCAAAAAAGTTGGGCTCACCCCCTAGTGGTCTACAATATACTGACCTATCTAATATTTGATTCATTGCAAACAGACCACTAGGGGGCGAGCCCAACTTGTTTGCGATGGTTTTTGAAAACCTTATACCCATACCTAACACCATGCCGAAATTCAAAAACTCTTCACCAAGTGCATATTTTATATGAATTTTTACACATTAAATAGGCATTTTTAGCTCCCGGCAGCCATCGTGGACGCCATCTTGGAAATGATGGCTTTCCGGTAGTTATTTTTTCCAAAACTTTTAGTATGTTGTTTATCATACCCAATAGTAACAGAATCCATTGAAAAATCTATTTTATCAATTATTTGGTGTTTCAACCATATACTGACAGATCTACTATTGTATTCATTGCAAACAGATCCCTAGGGGGCGAGCCCAACTTGTTTGCGATGGTTTTTGGAAACCTTATACCCATACCTAACACCATACCAAAAACCAAAAACTCTTCACCAAGTGCAGATTTATTATGAATTTTTACACATTAAAACACAGTTTATAGGCATTTTCAGCTCCCGGCAGCCATCATGGACGCCATCTTGAAAATGGTGCCTTTCCGGTAGATATTTTTCCCTGAATTTTTAGTATGTTGTTTATCATACCCAATAGTAACAGAATCCATTGAAAAATCTCTTCCATCAATTATTTGGGGTTTGAACCATATACTGAAGTATCGAATATTTGATTAATTGCAAACAGACCACTAGGGGGCGAGCCCAATTTGTTTGCGATGGTTTTTGAAAACCTTATACCCATACCTAACACCATACCAAAAATGCACGAACTTCACCAGATTTGCCCCAGCTAAGGTGAAAGTGAAACTGTGTGAGATTTATCTCCATTGAGCCGGTAGCCAGGGCCATCTAAGGTTAGGGTCAGGGTTTGGTTAGGTTTAGGCATAGTGGTTAACATTCACCAGCGTCGGCAGGTTAGCATTTCACCAGGCTAACATTCACCCACATTGCTGAGGGAACATATGGCTGAGGGAATGTGTGCGTGGGTGGGTGGGTTGGATCCTAAATCCCAAGGTGCTAGATATTATAATGAAAAAGTAATTAAAACAGACAAGTTATGGGTTAGTCAACCTGACATCCCTATTCTAGGGAAAATATTAGCCGATTGTCTACAAGCTCACAATGTGTCGCAGACATGTGATTGTAAATTGGCAAATTTAGGTGAAGAGGTTTGGTGTGTATATATAGTGTATAAGGGTGCAACAGTTTACAAAATCCACGGTTCGGTTTGATATTTTGGTGTCACGGTTCAATACCTTTTCGATAGGCCTACTCGGTATTCGATATTTGGTTCGATATGTTGCACCTCGATATGTTGCACCCCTATTAGCGTAGTAGGGAAAAGAGAGCAGACAAAGCAAGCACAGAGCCACCGGTCAACTTTACAAAGTATTAAGGGTTCTAAGTCGTCAAGACGTTAAATGTGCGAAAATACACATTCACGTGAATGTAATGGAGGGTCCCTGCTTCATCTCTCTCTCAGTAAAACATTGACGACCCCCGGTTTACAGGATAAAAGAGCTTCCCTTGAGCCTCTTCACTTCACTGTGGAGTTACATCAAGGTAACTATATAATCCAAAGTGGTCCAGCCCTCTATAAGTAAAACCATGCGTGAACTGTCTGACACTCAGAACATTTCCAAGAAATGCAAGCCTCCAAGAAATCAAATTCAAAAGGAAAGTAGCCTAATTTGTATTCAGTGGTGGCTCCAGGGGGGGGCTAGGTGGGGGCTTTAGCTTCCCGTGATGAAGCCCCTAAGCCCCCCCACCCCACAAACCCAATATGATGAAATATATTTAAGGAATAAATAAATAAAATGTATATGAATATGTGAAAGACAATTGAGTACTATAGTACTCAATTTAGTACTATTCATTATTGTTCGTTGCCAAAATGAATTAGCCCCTGCTCTGAAAAAGCCAACTCCCCCCAACCCCAATTCTCTGGAGCTGCCACTGTTTGTATTTAATGATCTAATCTAATCTAATTTGTGTCAAGATACTCTTTGTACACTGTTGTTCATTCAGGTCACAGACAAGGTTTTATAAGGATAATGATTCAGGTCGATATGGTTTAAGGTTCAAGGTTTTTTACCACATGCACTTACAATATGCTGTTAGAGCATTAAAGGTGAGGTGAGGTGAGGTGACATCAATAACATAATACAGTGTGTGCAGTGTGCGTGCGTGCGTGCATACCGGTATGCATGTGATCCTAAATCCCATGGTGCTAGATATTATAATGAAAAAGTAATTAAAAAAGACATGTTATGGGCTAGTTTTACACACACACACACACACACACACACACACACACACACACACACACACACACACACACACACACACACACACACACACACACACACACACACACACATACAGGTTTCCACTGGTTTGTGAGGACAGTCTGAGGTTTGGTGGTTTGTAAGGACACCACTTTCCCGTGGTTGTATAGCCAAGTGGATGGTATCAAAAAATTCAATTCAGTCCACAGAACACAAATCTGTCTTCAGATTCTAGATACACCCAACAGAACTGAAAATACAAAATCCTACATTATGAGGACACTTTTAATGAGATCCATAAGCTCCGCCCATTTATTATGAGGACTAATGCGGTTTGTAAGGACAGTACACACAACATAACTACACCATGTATTATGAGGACTAATGGGGTTTGTAAGGACATTACACACAAAAATGTAAGGACAGTACACACAAAATAACTACAAACACTATAGGGAAGGTGTTGATGTTTTTATAAAGATACCAGATCCAGAGTAATTCAGCAAATGTCTAGTTATCAATTGCTTTTTACTTATATTTATTTGGGTTGTCCACGTCAGGGCTTCTCAACCTTTCTTATACCATGGACTGGCTGCCAGTTTGAATATGTCTGACCATAAAGGGCATATATGCCAGTTCTTGAATATTTCTGGCCATAAAGGACATATATTATGCAACATATGTTTATCATATACAGTCTGTGACATATTAGAAGTTGGCCACCTCCATATATGTCTACATATAGCCTATATCCATATGAGACATATGTAAAATTACGACATACATGAGACATATGTCACATAAGGTATCTATTGGCATATATGTTAATATATTCCCGGAAGTCTTCTTGTGAACCGGTGATTGGGAACCTCTGGTCTCCATTACCTCAATCTTACTTATACTAACCACTTTAGGAATGGATGCTTCAATTCAACCCTCACAACAATACTTGCTTCATGTATGTCAGCATGTCTATGGTTAGGCCTATACTGTATCTGTCCCAGATAACAGTAAATTACATTACATGGTAGCCACCGCCATCATTAAGGACCCCCACCATCCGACTCACAACCACAAGGAATCTCACCCCTCACAGTTCTCCTGCCATCAGGGAACTTTGGCTGTAGAATCAAAAGGATGAGAGACTACTTCCTTCCACAAGCTGTGAGGACAGCCAACACATTAACCCTCCATCCCCACATTCACTTCCCAACGCTCCCCTGTCAATAAACTCAAATCTGCTACAAATTAACTGTTGTATGACTGGTTGCAAATATGACAGCTTTGTTTTACATGGTGCCATATTTTGTTAGTTTTCTGATTTTCATGTGTCTATGAGGTTGATAGTACTTCATCAGACCCCCTGGTGTGGTTGTTATGAGCAAATATGTATTCCCTTTGGGTTAGGGTTTCTTCCTGGAGGCTGCAACCATGGGGGTCAAAAGTGCCAATCCAAAATAAATAAACTGACGCAATATAATCGCACCCACCCACGCACCTCCCCTCATCATCATTTCATTATATTAGTACAACCTTTGTGGGCGGAGCTGGCCCAAACATAACATGTGCGAACAGGGAAGTGCCAGGTTGGTCTAGTCTGTGCCCAGATGTGGCTGACAGCTATCAAACAGTAATTTCACACTTTATCAGTTGACACTGACAAATGAGATCGATGGATTAATTTTATTTACATAGACAGGGTGATTTCCTCAGCCCTCTCCCCCAGACTTTGTGTACAGTATGTAGTTCACATTTCACTGATGACTGCTTCACTAACTTAGCCCAAGACAAGTACATTTAGGATGTCCAAAAACGAAAATATTGAAGCCATGCACTGTTCCAACAATCTATCCTGGTTATGCAGAAAGCAGCACCTGAAGAAAAAAAAACATGAGCTTGTAGATCTGATATTTTCAAATTTTTCAAAATGTATTTTGGTTTCAACTGGTTACACTGCTTTTGACACTAAACTCATTTTGCTGTGGACCCTTTGGAACTCCCTCAAGGACCCCTGGGGGTCCCCAGACCCCAGTTTGACAATCACTGTTCTAGAGCATTTTGTAAACAACTGGGAAGAGCCATTGGCAATGCTTTCATGAGGGTGAGGAGGGATTAGGAAACGTGGGTGGTCTTGTAGTGGTGAAAACCAGGTATACTTGTTAACTGGTGGGTCTTTCTGTACACTTTTTTGAAAAATCTTCCTCCTAATAATCAGTATAATCATAATACCTGGTGATCAAATTTTTGAAATGTCACAGCACTGCATCTGTAAAGCACTCTAGTGCTAGTCTTTAGGAACATATGTACTGTATAAATTATCGATACATTTGTTGTTTTTTGGTCGGTTTTAAGTGCACTGCAATTAAGCAATGACATTTTTTTTTATCCAGTGGGTAAATGCACAGGAAGGAAAAATTAAGTGAATCTTTAAAATATAGCAGATCCACAAGTCTAGGTATGCTGGTCGCCGGTTCGATTCCCGATCCGGACGACCTTTGCCACATGTCATTCCCCATCTCTCTCCCCATTTCCTGTCAGTCTACTATCCTAACAAATAAAGGCATAAAAAGCCCAAAAAACTAATCTTAAAAAAAAGAAAGTGCAGGTCTGAGATTTATCACCCAGCCCTACTTTAATGTTGAGTTACATGTTGTATGACATCATTTTTGTAGCTGCAAGGAATAATTATGGCAATTGTAATTTGATAATTGATTTGCAGTATTTCATAAGCTACAGTGCTTTACTGCATCCCCATTATTCAGTTGCCTGCAAATGTATAAATAGGCTACTTTTTCCAGAATTATGTTTAATACCAGCGTTAGTCCAGAAACCCCCACATTTACATAAATCAAAACATCTATTTTCAATAAAGTAGTAAATGAGGATCTCCCTCAATTGATCTTTTCGAGAAATTAAATAAAGGTTGAATGAATGCAAATCTTTTGTATTGCTAAATGCTCATGATGTCCCCGAACATGCCATGACAAGGCAAATGTTTTCTTTGGATATTAATGTTATCACCACCACCAAGATGGTTACTTTGTCAACTATCATTATTCTGATATTGCTACCATGCTGTTATGTAAAAATGTTCATATTCTGTTCACACAGTGGTCACTGTTCAGGCCCAGGGACTCTGTTGTTTTTGACAACAAATTTTGAGTGTTGCGCGACACGTTGTGAGCTTGTAGATCTGCTATTTTCAGCACGCAACACTTGAGAGCAACCAAACATAAAATGACTCTCTACTCCACTAGTCCCTCCTAACGTTTTAGTCTAGTTTTGACGAAATTGTCAATATATTTAGTCTTAGTTTTAGTCATCACAGCTTAGTTTTTATTTAGTTTTTGTCAGTGAGAAAAATGCAATCGACAAATACTTTTCATCATAGTTTTAGTCAACAACATCTACACTGCTCTGACAGTACAAATGGAACCAAATGAACACTAAGTATCATGATGCAAGGTTAAATTAACATTGTCTGTCTGTCTGTCTGTCTGTCTGTCTGTCTGTCTGTCTGTCTGTCTGTCTGCCTGCCTGCCTGCCTGCCTGCCTGCCTGCCTGCCTGCCTGCCTGCCTGTTTGTCTGCCGATTGTTAACCAATTTGAGTTAAGCTCTCCTCCACTCTTTTCAAAGATAAACTATACATAATAGCCTATACATTTTCACCTTGTGCAGGGAAACCCTTTCACTCATTCTTTCCACTGTAGCCCACTTGCTGATTACTAGCTTGCAATGCAATCAGCCACTGATCAAATTCACCTGTGCTGCCTGCCCATCCCCCATCCCCCATCTCCCTCACTGCACTCACTCAAAACTGTGTGAGTGAGAAGCTTCCCCTCCCCCCACAGTCAACAGCAAACTGGCAGTTGAGTTGGTTTGTTTGTTTGTATGCAGTCTGTACAAGGCAAGGCTTTAAATACTGTGAATATGTGTGAAAGTAAATCCTACGTGTTACTTTATGCTTAGGGTAATACTAGTGACTATATACAAATGGAACCAAATGGAACTCATAATCTGTGTAATCTATGCACATGGCTTATTTGTTTGTTCAGGTTAGTTAAAGCAGTGGTTCTCAACCTCTGGGCCAGGGAATTATTTTGGGGAGGGGGTCCCCAGATGATTATCTAAATGACTGTGCACCATTGCTTTATCTCTGAACAGTAAACATACAGCATAAGGTTTAAGTGTCAGGGTATCTTCAGATTTCTAAAGTCCCCTTCCGTAATTTTTTGTGCAGATATATGACCGATTTGTTGCATGTCTGAGTCATCATGACATCACTGAGATGCCATAGACTCCTACCTACCCACTGTCTGACGTGACCTACCACTGCCGGATGCACGCACGCACACGCGCACACGCACCTCATCCCGGATTGTATAACAGATTTCTTAAGCCCGGTTCACAATGCAACATGCTAGCCCAGATGATCCTTTTGCCATCCTATAACCTAAAAGCCTAACATGGGTTGTGACAGCACTGAGAGTAGAGACGTGCTACAGCCAATCAGAGAACAGGACAGGTGGCTTGTTTGATTTAATTCACACATTATTTTCTTTTATATAATTAAAAGACTGTTTGTCTGTCTGGATCAATCCAGTGATATAACTTTATTAATTCTCGTGGGCGAATCCAGGTGTGACAGAACACTCTCAATGGAGCTATTGTAGTCCAGCCTGAGGATGCAGTAGCCTAGACTCCGAACCTCTTCAGGCGATAAAAGCAATATAGTTGCAAATTCTTTATCCTCACGTGCGTTGTGTCCCACTTGAGCTCCTCCTTATTGTGTACTTCAAGGAACTTGTGTACTTCAAGGAACTTTAAATCCCTGCTCCCTCAAGCAAGGAGATGAGGATTAGATTTGAGTCTGGAGGAATCAAGCAGGTTAGACTGATTGTAGTCCGAGCATTTCAGGCAAAAATTGTCATGTCACCTAGTTTGACCCCTCACATGCTACTTAAAGCATATTTGTTTTTAGTATTATTTTACTGTATAGTAAAGTCTATGACAGCCCAACTTTGATTGGCTCCCACAAGTTTCCCAAGACAAATCTGTGATGGCCCTATAGCCAAAGAATTTCCATTTGGCATGTTCTAACTGTGTGCCAAATGTCATGCTTCTATCGTAAAGTGCGCGGTTCCATCAAAATACTGCACAAAATGGCCGGACTATAGTAACATTGTGTCACATATGAGGAAATGGCATATTCGGGACAACCTTGGTAGTAGGCTAATAAGGCTATGCTTTATTCAAGCCAAACGAGACACCATATTTGGTGCTTTATGATCCCACAGGGAATGCTACAATTTGTTAATCAGTGTCATCACTGATAGACAAACTTTTACTGCACTGTTTTTACAGTACAGTAAAAGTACAGACAGTACAGTACAGTACAGTACAGACAGTACAGTTCAGTGATAAAAGAGGTCACAAGCTTATTTAGAATAATTTGACCTTAGAATTGTAGTAAGCTACTTTGGTGTCATATACTGTATCTGAATGCTAGTGAAGTCACTGATCTACAAGATGTACACACAATTCGTAACACAAGACTTTTGCCTATACTGTGTAATAATGTGTAGAGGAATACTTCTAGAATCAGTATTGGGATTTAAAGGGATATTCCATTTTCAAAAAACTCTGCCTTGCATGGGTCTGCCTCCCCAGGCTCAGGGCCTCTCCCCACACACACCCATTGTAACTTCAAACTCCATTTTAACCATAATAGATTCATTAAAAACACCCATTATTTTTTTTCTGGTGACTCATACTACCCTCCTAATACATGAGCAGGCCGTGTTTTTTCTATACAATTTTTCATTTATTTGTAATAATTTTATTTTGTAATTAATTTTTCAAATTTTCCCAAAGAATTATTAAAAATAAATGAAAAGGGTTATTGAGAAAACACGGCCTGCTCACGTATTAGGAGGGTAGTATGAGTCACCAGAAAAAAATAGTGTGTGTTTTTAATGAAGTTTGAAGTTACAATGGGTGTGTATGTGGAGAGGCCCTGAGCCTGGGGGGAAAGATAACATTTACATCAAATATCTAAATATTAAAAACTGTTCAGGGTGTTCATAAAAGCCTGATTAGATGATAAAGTGACCAAAATTATCTGTAGGCTTGAACTTAATTAGCATTTTTACCCAAGGGTAAAAATAGTGCCTGGGTGCCTGCCTACTCCTGTATGTCGGAGTTAACTTTAACTCATATGTACTGTACATGATGTCATGGTCATGATGTGATGTCATGTGATACTGTATATAGGAGCTACGCTGATCAGCATACATGACTGTGCAGAGCTGCTACCAGTGGTGCTTTGGGGTTTTCTTTTCAGGGCGGACGGTCATTTATTGACGTCACATGCATGCGCGCCTTTAGATGTGTGCGTGCTAACTAAAAGTTTGCTTTGAACAAATCTCATCTATCACAGTAATGGAGCCAGGTAGCCTGAGACACGCACAATGCACATACAGTCACCGCTGGAAACCTACAGTAGGTGTTAAAGTAGCCTATCCATATGAATAGGAGGGTATGTGCAAGCCCACCACTCACTGCCTGCCTGGTAAACCTGTTATGCGAATAGCCATTTGATTACCATGGTCGTCACTTGTATAGCCTATAACTCTATGGTTCTAGCACTGTTCCGTGCCATCCTTGCCGTGCATGTGGGAAATATATTGGCCACACGGCGTCCAGCCCCGTCCGGCCCCAAAAGCGCTACTGGCTGCTACTAATCATAATTGGTAACTAGCAAACAGGCAAAATGTGTAATACTATAAACAAATACCTGTCCACAAGGTCAGCTTCTTGTGTTGTGAGGTGGGTGTAGATCAGTTAGACAGTGGTGGCACTGAAAAGTTGTGGCAGTTTCCTGGTCATTTGTTATTTGTTAATACTATGTTGAAATCTGGTTACAAACACACACACACACACACACACTCACACACACACACACACACACACACACACACACACACACACACACATACACACACACACACACACACACATTGTGGTTTATGAGGACATAATTGTGAATTATGAGGACATCCGGCCGTCAGCCAATCAGCAGCCACTTGTGTGAATTATTCATGAGGGGTGCAATAGCACTCAACCGGCCACTGGGGGCACTAGTGAGATAGTCCTCACAATACAATTGTGGTTTATAAGGACATAGCTGAAACTTGGTATTTGGGCCTTTTAGAGGTATAGAAACAGTTCTACACTGTTAGAATTATGAGGACTTTGTGTATGTCCTCACAATTCCAAAAGTCCTCATAGTGTTGCGTGTAATCAGGTTTATTGACCTCATAAACCACCAATACAAGAACACACACACACACACACACACACACACACACACACACACACACACACACACACACACACACACACACACACACACACACAAACTCTCTCTCTCTCTCTCTCTCTCTCTCTCTCTCTCTCTCTCTCTCTCTCTCTCTCTCTCTCTGACATAATGGACCTTCTCACCTTGTTCAGCGCAAAAGGAACAGCAGGTTTCCAACAACATGCAGCATAGAACTTTAATGGTTAGGTAATGACACGAACTAGGGTTTGAAACAGTAGCCTAAATTAGGCCTTACTGTAGTGGTCTACCATGCAGGTGTTGTAGGCCAGGGGTGGGCAACCATGTCTTTGATCAAATCATAGTCAGACAACTGTGCAGTGGAGACACTTTCTGATATTTGTCAGCTGACAGTGAGAAAAAAAATAAGGATCTGTAATCTCTACCTCTACGTGAAACTGCTGTTATCAGCACAGGGACGGGGTTGGGGGGAGGTGAGGCGTGTCACAGATGAGTATTTAAGACTTAGACACGTCCCTGTGCATTTAGTGACACATTGAGAGAGCATCAGAAGCATTGACCGAGTAAGTTAAGTATATTCATTTTCCGATGTTTTCTTTGTCTGCTTTTATTGCATGGACAATGTCTGATGTTTTAAACGCAGTTGTTTTAAATACAAATGTAAACTTCCTGTTGATTTCATTATTTATAGATCCAAATCCGTGGATCCAGTCCTGGTCTTCTTCCTTCATTCTTCCACAGAAAATGGCTAAAACAATGTAAGTTGTGATTTTGTGATGTTGTGAGAGCTTTGTTTGCTTTTAGGTGTTAAATTTTAGAGTGGTTTCACCGTACAATGGAAGTAAATGACAAGATGTTTTTTAATTACTAATTCATAATCAACTGTGCAACAGAGCGATATAATTTGCCAATTTAACTAGTTACACTATGACAAGGTAATTACACAATCCAAACCTTTACCAAAGTGTCCTATGTCCTATTTAATTTATTTTATTTTGGAGTTCCTTAAAGATGCAGTGCCATGCTCTCTCTATCTCTCCTGAGTGCCGCGCTGCGAGCTTGTAGATCTGCTATTTTTGAAAAAGTCGTGAAAATGTGTGCAAATCTTTGAATATATGTATTTTTAAAGCAAATGTTTGTAACTCAAATTTTGCTTCTGGGTGGTTCCTGGAACTAGATATTTTGAGATGGGGGTCCGTGGCCAAATAAATATCATTTTGGGGGTCCTTGACATGAAAAGGTTTGAGAACCACTGACATAGTAGTCTCTCAAGAACAGACTAACTGAGCTCCAGTTAAGTGAAAAGGAAGTTTTCTTTGACGATGGCTGGCCAGATTGCTGACACAGAAACAGGTGTTTCAAAAAACCTTAGAAGGATTCAAAAGACACTTATAGAATCGGGTCAAAATTCGAATTTTCACAATTCTTCAAAAATAGCAGATCTACGAGCTCACAGCGCGGCACTCGGTGCCGCGTTGTGAGCTTGTATATCTGTTATTTTTTCAATAGTTAAAGCATAAAATAATGATACACAATAATGTGTACCCGTTCTAAATGGGTTAAACTCTGAGTGTAACAATCTAACCAGAAGGATCTGCATAAGAGGAGCAGCAGTATAATTAAGATGTAAAAGTATTAATACTGCATTGTAGGAATACTTTGTTACAAGTAAACGTCTGGAATTCAAATGTCACTTTAGCAAAACAAAAGTACCAAGGTATTGTTATCAAAATGTACTTAAAGGACCAAAAGTAGAAAGTACTTAGTACAATGTCCCCTTTTTTGTTACAAGTTTGAAATGTATAAAATGTATACAAATCCTTTGCAAATAGCAGATGAAATGGCCAAAATGTCTATAGGGTTGAAGTCGTTAATGCCAAAAGTGTACAAAACGTCTTTTTTAATAATGGTTAGATGTGCCAAAAGCGATGTAATCGGCTTCTAATTAATATGGTTATAAAACCACTCATAAATTAAAAATGTCCGCTTATATAGGTGTCACTATAATGCTCCGTTGCTCTATGCTAGAAGATCATACTCTTTGAACCGGAACCGGAAGTGCGCGATCGGTTCCTGGTGTTCTTTGTTATTGTTTACATTAGATTATATTATAATAGTTTTGGCCTATATCAGGGGTCGGCAACCCAAAATGTTGAAAGAGCCATATTGGACCAAAGAAACTAAAAACAAATCTGTCTGGAGCCACAAAAAATTATAAAAGCTTTATACCGGTATATTGTCGTTGTCGGGTGGAAACCTTGTATGTCCAAAACTTCGTTTGTATTTATCATTTACAAAATGAACTAAACTAGTGAAAACAGCCGATCTACAAGCACACAACGCCTCGCGGTTGGGAGGCGTTGTGTGCTTGTATGATATCTTGTATGATGAAGCAGGGCTTTACTTTGCGAGAAAAAAAATATACAAATTTGAAACAAGGTTTCTGCCCGACTATTAGTCTATATTAGGTATATTAGCCTACTGTCAAAATGACTAAGTTGGCTACAAATACATAATGAGAATTACATTTAAGATTTATTCTACACATTTTGAAAGCATTGGAAAGCGTTAAGAGTGTTTGTGTCATGTTTGTCTTCCTACAGAAACCATATCTATACTATAATTTTGCGAATGTCTGTCTGAGTGAGTGAGTGTCTGTCACAGCGTTTCTCCTCAGTGGCTGGAGCAATTGATCTGAAATCGCATCACCATAAGCATATGAACACACCTGACATAACTGTGAAGCCCGTTTGTCACTTTCACAAATTGTATGCTGTATATTAGCATTTTTATGGTGTATCTACTATCTATTCTGCATCTAGCATGAGGCACATCTATTCTGCATCTAGCTTGAGGCAAAATGTTTAACCAGCTCTGTGTGTGTGTGTGTGTGTGTGTGTGTGTGTGTGTGTGTGTGTGTGTGTGTGTGTGTGTGTGTGTGTGTGCAGGCAGGCGGGTGTGTGTGCAGGCGGGTGGGCGGGCGGGCGGGCTGGGGGGGGGGGGGGGGGGACAGTATCTCTGTAGCCATTAAGCGAAACAGGTTTCTTAAGTTGATGCTCCTACATCATGCAACACCAGTTAAAGTTACTTTCCATCCCTCATATACTGTGTGCACAGTGCACATCCCATAACCCACACACTGCACATCATTTTGGAGCTCATATCTTTGAACGGGTAAGGGCTAGTTAAAACTAAAACTATATATATTTTCCCCCTATCTTTTTCCCTTAATACATTTTTGAAAAAGCTCCAGGCAGCCACTAGGGTGGCGCTAAAGAGCCGCATGCGGCTCTAGAGCCGCGGGTTGTTGACCCCCGGCCTATATTATCATAACTCATTTTCAAGCTGCGTGTCCTGGTGTCCCGAAAAATATCTCTAAAACACTAATAGCCTATGTCCCGGTTTTCAACATTCACTACAAAATTGTATTTTCAACTTGTTTGGAAGGAGATTTAGTGTATCAAGTTGTCAAAAAATAAAAATAAAACTAATTGGACACATAGTTGTATGTACTGTATGTATGTATGTTTGATTATACAGTATATGTCACTCTCCGTCTCTGTCCAAAAGAATCACATTACAAAAGGTGCAATGGATAAGCTACTAATGTCCACAAAGTGCATACTAGTTATGTCTCACGATGAGTAACTAATAACATAGTCACACAAGTACTGTATAACTCATGTACTGTATACACTAATGTAACCAAAATTATACATACATACTGTACCGATGTCTAGAGTTGTCTAAGTGAATATGCGTGACAGAGAGAGAGAGAGAGAGAGAGAGAGAGAGAGAGAGAGAGAGAGAGAGAGAGAGAGAGAGAGAGAGAGAGAGAGAGCTTTTCCACCAGGGCTTCGGCCTGGTTAAATAACGTGATATTGCAAGTTCAACATAGCCGCTGAATGCGCTGATAAACCCCACAGAGGTTAGGGTTAGTTTTGGTTGTCGAAAATATGACATATAGAAATAGAGACACGCTCCCGTTTTGAATGCATGATGAATTGCATTGCATGAAATGATTCTTTATATCACAGGTAAGCAGATGCTGGTGACGACTTGACGAAGACTTGATGATCCTGACTTTCACAGCAGATCCTGGGTTACTATAGGTATAAGACAATTATTTACATTTATTTGTACAAGGTAAAAGACAATATAAGTCTGTCACTTGTACACATACTACACAATTGCATCATAAAAACATTAAAAGCTATAAACACAGGGAAAGAATATCAGTCAAAGAAAGTGCATGGTGCAGTGTAAGCTTACACTGCACCATGCACTTTCTTTAACCTTAAAGAGGTGGTGCCATAGATTTGTACTTTTTCTGGTTTTCATGTGTCTAGGAGGTTGACAGTACTTCATTAGACCCCCTGGTGTGGTTGTTATGAGAAATTATGCATTCTCTTTTTATTTGGGTTTTTAGCTGGAGGATGCCACCTGCTGGGTCAGACGTGCTGTTCCAAAAACACCCATACTTATTACATCATAGAATCAACCCCTCCCCTAATTACCATTCACCCAACACACATGGGTGTGGCTAACTTCAGCTGGGTCACCACCCACCATGACAACCACGCATACCAATGAACTGGTGGGTGTGGCCACATAAAAACATAATTTCAACTCTTTCTGTACACTTTTTGGAAAGTCTCATAATAGTAGATAATAATGTTTTAGAGGGGAGAATCATAGCACCTGCACTTTAAGGTTATTGCATACTTTTCACTGTCATTTAACAGCCGTAACTTAAAGGACAACTCCGCCCTAAATCACTTCTAGGCTCATTTTCCTACTTATATTGATCCCAAAAGACTGTCCATGGGGTCTATTAGGCAGAAATGCCCCTGTTGTCCAGTTTCCCCAGCAGAACCCAGCAGTTGCCATAGCATAGAGTGGAGCCTATAAGCCTATCGCTTTTACACTATTTGTTGTGTTCAAAAGTGATTTTCTTTTTCATGAATGTCTTACTAGTTGTCATTACAAACACATCCATGCCTTTGTTGTCCCACACAAGCCACCACAATCTCATGAATCATGTTTTGGGGTGAGCATTCGGCACAGGTGCCAATCAAAGTGACTGTACTGGCCAATCACAGGGCATCCTTTCCGGGACTTGGCAAAATAACATAAGAGAATAACATCTGTTTAGCAGAGTGTGATGGCTTGTGTGGGACAACGATGACATGGATGTGTTTGTAATGACAACTAGTAACACATTCATGAAAAATAAAACTATTTGACCACAACAAATAGTGTAAAAGCGATAGGCTTATAGCCTACACTCTATGCTATGAGAGCTGCTTGGTTCTTCAGGGGAAACTAGACAACGGGAGCAATTGTGCCTAATAGACCCCATGGACAGTCTTTTGGGATCAATATAAGTAGGAAAATGAGCCTAGAAGTGTTTTAGGGAGGAGTTGTCCTTTAAAGATGGAGTGCAGTGATCCCCCCCCCCCCCCCCCCCCCCCCCTCCATCATACATGGAGGATTTTTCTTTCTTCAAAAAGGTCTACAGAAAGTGTTAAAATTATGTTTTTATGAGGCCTGCTCATTAACTATGCCTGGTTGTCAGGTGGGTGGTGACCCACAGCTACAGTTCAGTGGTAAAAAGGGGATGGGATGATATTATGATGTCATTATATCAGTGTATTTCAACTGGGCCTTTTGACTCAGAGGCTTTCAGCTTTCACTAACCAAAAATGCACAGGGAAGACATAGTTGTATATTATAACCACACCTGGGGGTCTATTAGAGTAATGTTATCTCCATACATACAAAACTATGGCACCACCTCTTTAAATTACAGAAAGTAAGGCCCAGATTCAGTGTTCATGAAATGTAGGCTAGTGAGTATTATGTTAAAAGGATGAATGAAGTAACACAGGTTTATTTTCTCCAGTTCAGCGTGAGCCATGGACCGTAACAGTCAAATGATAGAGCTGGCAGCTCTTGGTCGACCCTTCAGTCTTGGCATGCTCTACGACTGCCGACAAGACTCACTTATCCCAGGTAAAGCGTTCTTTTTCCTTTTGACATAAGGCAAATTATTTATTTACGGGTAAAATCACTCAAAGCGGTACACAGTATGTCTAAAGTCATGTCATCAACATGGATCTGTCCCATTTCCCATATTCCCTCCTGATTGGCTACCATTGCCTTCTGAAATGTGTGTATGTGTATCTCCCGATTTAGGGAGTCTTACTGGTACCTAGTCTTGTATAATGTTCACTTGACTGAAAAATAAATTTGTACTAATAAGTAAGGATCCATTGAGGGAGTGATTAAGGGCTCGAACACACTGTACGATATTGCGTGGTCGGCGAGTCATCAGATCGCTAGAGTATTTCACACTACACAAGTGACTTTCTTGAAATCAGCTGTCATAATATCGTTGTGGTTTTCACACTATGAGATCGATCACCCACAAGGGATCACAAACTGCCAGATATTTCACCAGGATAGAAAAAAAATAAGGGGGGTGCGCGTGGACCTCTCTTGGGGCCTCTACTAAACAGACTAGGCCTATTATTTAACAGCAATATTACTACCAATAAGACTCCTGAATTTACCCTCAGAATAAAGGTCTATAGCCTATCCATGATATATCTATCCATATAGACAGACAGATGTCGTCTGTGAGCACACACAGCTGTCCTGTGCTCTCATTTAACACGGATCTTGTCATTTTGAGCTTGCCACCTTTTTCTTATTGTATGATGATGTCCAGTTTGCGACAGAGAGCCAAATATCAAACTCGCTAGATATCTAGCAATCGCTCGGAAAGGGATCGCCGAGTGAGCGCTATTATCGCGGCCAGATCTGCTCGCAGATTTTTTTCTTTCTCCTCTCCCTCTTAGTAGTCGGGGACCCAGTCCCCAAAATGGGAGGGGACCTGTGATTTTCTGCCGTACTTTTTATTTCTGTTTTATCTATTAGTTTGGTCATTAAGGTCCACAGAATGAGAGGCCTGCTCTGCCGGAAACATCGCGAAAAAAAGTTATGGCCATTTGTATATTCACTGTCCCATTGACTCCACTAGAAATATTAAAAAAATTAAAAACATCTGCTTTAAATAGCACGTGAGGGGTCAAATTAGGGGTTCTTCATGATTCTGAATCCATTGCAAGCATTTGTTTTGCATAAAAAACATTGTTTGGGTTACTTTTCGGCAGCCCAAAACTGTGAAAAGTGGAAAAAAAAGTGATGACTCATCACTTTTGACTGTTTTGGGGGGTTGATATCTTGCCCAAGGAATGTTTTTCATGCAAAACAAATGCTTGCAATGGATTCAGAATCACGAAGAATCCCTAATTTGACCCCTCACATGCTAATTAAAGCACACTTTTTTTCTTTTTTTAATATTTCTAGTGGAGTCAATGGGACAGTGAATATACAAATGGCCATAACCTTTTTTCGCGATGTTTCCGGCAGAGCAGGCCTCTCATTCTGTGGACCTTAATGACCAACAACCTGAAAACTGAAATAAAAAGTACGGCAGAAAATCACTGGTACCCCTCTTTTCTTTGAGCTTTTGGCCATGTGGGTCCTCGACTATAGAGAATGTTCTGAAATATGTCTGGATTATACTTCTGTAATAGAGCAGTGAACCATTTAACTCAGCTTTTTTAAGTTTTTATAAGATGTTTGGCAGCATCATGTGTTATTTTTGTTATGTTATATGTTTGTCTAATGTTTTATGTTTGTCTGATGTCCTATATGTTGTATTGGAAAATTTGTCAAATCTAAGTGAAAAAATCTCAAGTCAGATCAGTGGTTTTGTCAGCGAGCGCCAAAAATGGTTGTTGACAGCATAATCGGTTCAAAAGATCGGGCAGTGTGTTCGAGCCTTAAGAGAGTTGCAAATGTATAAGGCGAGAAAAGAGAAGTCTTAAGATCCCGACACTGATATTCATTATTATAGGTTGGCCTTCCCATAGGGTCTGGAAGAAACAATCAACATTCATTATATTCTGGATGAATTCCAAAGCTGTGTACCAAATATGAATAATCTTTATCAAACACAACTATCAATAATATTTGCAATGCACATAACTAGAGCTACTTACTCTCTCAATTACAGGGTTAACATTGTGGGATTGCGAAGATCTGGAAAAGGATACAAGAAAACGACCCAAGCACAACACTGAATTTAAGATAGTAGCATCTGAATCGATTGAGGACAAAATGTCATCACTGAATGTTGAAGCGTCCTTGAAAGCAAGTTTCTTGTTTGGGCTGGTGGAGGTCGAAGGCTCTGCAAAATATCTCAATGATTGTAAGACTACACAAAATCAGGCTAGAGTAACATTCAATTACAAAACTACCACAAGGTTTGAAGAATTGTCAATGAATCATCTTGGAAGAGGCAATGTGGATCATCCAAATGTTTTTGACTCAGGCATGGCAACACATGTTGTAACTGGTATCCTTTATGGGGCACAAGCCTGTTTTGTATTTGACCGTGAAGTGTCTAATAAAGAGAACCGTCAGGAAATTGAAGGCAGTTTGAAGGTAGCAATCAATAAGATCCCCTGCTTGTCAATAGAAGGTAAAGGCTCTCTACAAATGAAAGACACAGACATGGCAAAAGCTGATAAATTCTCTTGCAAGTTCCATGGGGACTTTGCTCTTAACACCACCCCAGTGTCTTTTAAGGATGCAATACAAGTCTACCAAAGTCTTCCACAATTGTTGGGAACAAATGGAGAGAATGCTGTACCTGTGAAGGTCTGGCTGTTGCCTTTGAAGGTTTTAGATTCTAAAGCTGCTCAGCTTGTCCGTGAGATTAGCATTGGATTGGTGAACGAAGCTCAAAGAGTCCTGGAGGACATCGGTGAACTGGAGCTGAGGTGCAATGATGCACTAAAGAGCACTGTCGCACAACAGTTCCCACAGATTAGCAAGAAGCTGAAAGCTTTTAAAAATCTGTGCAATGAGTTCAAGCTAGACTTTCAGAAAACCATGGCAAAGAAACTTCCTTCAATCAGAGGAGGAGGAGAAGAAGAAAGTGTGCTTGCAGAGATCCTGAAAAGAAGACACTCATCTCCTTTCAACAACAAAGACCTGAGTGAGTGGATGCGCTGCAAAGACAGAGAAATAAATACCATAAGCTCCCTCACTAACATCATGAAAAACACAAAGGTTGTCTCAAGTCAGAGTGAATTTGACAAAATAATACTCAGTTCAGAAACAGAAAAAGCTGTATGCTTTGCTTTCACCTCACTGCAAACAGATGAACCATATCTGTCAGCCTTATCAAGCTACCTAAAAGATACACCCAAACAAGAGAACGCTCAAGATACTGCACAGCATACCCGTGATGTAGAAGAGGAACAATGGTACTTTTCAAAAGAGTTATCTGAGAAATTGAGACAGAAAGCAAAGCTTTACATTGATTTTGCGGAGGCCAACAAGGACGAGAAGAATATTCAGTTCCTTGCGACAGCTATACCAAATGAGAGTCACAAGGGTGCAAGTATCTACCTTTATGAGAATGGATTTCTGGCCAATGAGAACTTTGAGCCACCTTCAAAGCCTGTAACACCTGCAGCGAGTGACGTAACCCATAACAATGTGACACTCAAGATGTACCCACCAAGATTTGGAGCAGATGGCATCAGCCACTACTGTATTGAGTACTGTGTCACTGGACAAGATAGCTGGCAACAACAGACAGCATCCATAGCTGATGAAGTCACTGTGTCAAATCTGGCCCTTAACACAGAGTACATGTTCAGATACCGAGCAGTGTGTCCAGTTGGCAGGGGGCCAGCCAGTAAAGTCACTGGCTCCATAAAAACCTTACCCACAAGTCCACCTGAAAATCTTCAAGTTGAAGCATATTCAGATCAACTATCAGTTAAATGGGAGCGACCAACTGAGCTTGCAGACGGGGTGAATGTGGAGAGCTACAGTGTGGAGTATTCAAAAGTATCCACTGAAATGAAACATGAACAACTGCAGTGGAACATCATGGCATCAAATGCTGAAAATGCCATCATTACTGGGCTAGAACCATTGACAGATTATGTAGTTAGAGTCAGATGTGACTGTGGCGTAGCTGGCAGAAGCAAGGAAAGCATTTTAGTCATTCAGACCACAGAGCCATTTCAACGTCTGGCTGAATTCTACAGACGTAAAAGCAAACTTGTCGATTCGGGGCCACCCTCAGTTTACAAGCTACCTCTGAAAATGAATGAAATTGACATTGAGGGATGCAAGAGCTACAGTGTTGGCAAGGAAAGCACGAGGAGAAATCGCACGATAATGGTGCTTGGAGCAACTGGGGCAGGAAAGACCACCCTCATCAACGGGATGGTCAACTACATCCTCAACATAAACTGGGATGATGATTACCGATTTAAATTAATCGACGAGGGACACCTGGAACAGTCACAAGCTGAAAGCCAAACATCCGAGGTCACTGCATACAAAATGAACCACCAAGAGGGGTTCAAAGTCCCTTATTCGCTCACCATTGTTGACACACCAGGCTTTGGTGATACTAGTGGAATAGAAAGAGACAGGAAAATTACAGAGAAGATCCGTAACCTTTTCGGTTCCGACGTTGTTGTCAGTGAGATTGACATAGTGTGTTTCGTTACTCAGGCCGCTCTTGTAAGACTGACACACACACAAAGGTATGTGTTTGACTCTGTGCTGTCCATTTTTGGTAAAGACATCGCAAAGAACATTCGGATGCTGGTGACGTTTGCAGACGGCCAGCAGCTGCCCCCAGTTCTGGGGGCGATAAAAGCCGCCAATGTCCCATGTCCTAAAACAAAAGCAGGGTTGCCCATTCACTTCAAATTCAACAGCTCTGCTTTTTTTGCAGACAAAAAGGAAAGGGACTGTGATGAAGATGAAGATGAAGACAATGAAAACTTCGATAAAATGTTTTGGAACATGGGCATGAAGAGCTTCAAACAATTCTTTGCAGCTTTAGACAAAATTGAAACCAACAGTTTGCAGCTAACAAGGGAGGTTCTTAACTCTTATACTGCTTTGAACGTTCCTGTTCGCCCCAATCCTCCAGGGACCTCTGTGCCAATACGCCCGTTCGTTCGTTTGATGTTTTTTATGGATTATGATAAAAGTCGTCCTTGCGCAACTTTTGAATGCATAATTGGTCGTCTGTGTCATTTTGAGGACAGCCGGAAACCTTTCATAAAAAAAAAAGTAAACAGACTGTCCTGGCTCCGCCTGCCCAGAGCGACTAGCTGCCAGGGGCGTCAATTGGGTATGGCAGGGGTATGCAGCTGCCATACCTTGACAGGGGGAAATAATAAAAATGTACTTTTCATCGTGCCTGTTGCTAAGGTATGGCAACATGACTGGTGTCTTCACCAGACACCAGTCATGTTGCCATACCTTAGCTTGTTCTGAACTGACGCCACTGCTAGCTGCTAGCAGCATTGAGGGACTATATTGTTTTATGCATCGGGCTGTTAGTAGAGAAAGAGAGAGAGAAACGTTGGTAAAAGCGATCATTTTGTCGGAAATCAGTTGTTTTATAGTATTAGTAGTATAGTAATTGTAGTAGGTAGTAGTATTTAGCAGTACTAGAATATTGAGATGTATTAGGCCAACTCAGCCTCAACTTGCTGGTATCATTCCGCCGAAGTGCGACCCAACCCCCCCTGACCGATAGAAATAAACTTTGTTAGAATTAGGATTACACAACCTACCCGTGTTGGTGACCCAGGACCAGCGCCCATGGTGGTGGTGGTCGTGATGATGACGATGATGATGATGATAATGATGATGAAGAAGAGAAAAAGATCACTGTAGCCATTGTTATTGAAGATAAAAAGATTGAAGAACGTAGGACGTCATCCGCTCCCGACCGGATCAAAAGCCCGAAATTGGAAGCGATCCCAGACTAAGATGGTGCCAGTCGCGAAGAACCGGGGTCCAAAAATGGATCAAGAGCCTCGTGATATTGTGGAAACCGATCCCGACGGAGCTCGACCCCCGTGTAGGATGGATCCCCCCGCCCGGGGGCTCACATCGCCGCAGCAGCAGAGACCCATGTACCGCCGCGAAAAGACGGACAAACTGGGCGATTTGGCCAATGAAGAATGGCTTCCGCGTAGAGACCCCTCGGAGAACAGAGGCCACGATTCTACTGTCCAAAGTAAGACTTCCAATCCAGTGCATGTATGTATTGTATAGTTGTACTGTATATAGTTGTATACTGTGTGATAACAGAGCATCCGTGTGGAACTGGAAGCCTGGGATGGGGGGATGGTCAGTGGGTAACGGTTTTCCATTGCGACGTGTTGCCACTCCGACATTGGGATCCGGTCTAGAGCCCGCCTACTGCATCCGGCTATTTACACGTACACATACATGCAAGAAATGTTTCCGTATCCGGACCGGATCAGTAACTTGATCCAAGCAGTTAGGATCCACGTGCTTTGTTTGTTTTTGTCGCTACTCAGGACACACGTGGAGTTCCTATCACGCGCGTGCACGTACCGCGTGTAGTGTACGTGCACTGCACAGCCTACTAAGATTATTTGATGGGAATTTAGGATTTATTGGCTTAGTTTGTGTGTGCGTGCGTACGATGCGTGTGTGTGTGAGAGAGAGGGAGAGGTTTCTTTTTATCGTCATCATCATCATCATCATCAGTAGCTGATGATGTAGCTTTTCAGTTCAATTCAAAGGAGCTTTATTGGCATGAGAAAACATACGTTTACATTGCCAAAGCAAGTGTTACAAATAAAAACTGTTGAAAATGGGGAACATAGTTGGAGGGAGTACAGCTTTGTGTAAACAGAGCTATGTTGCATTGTGACATTTTATATAGGTATACAGGGTATAAAGGGAATTTCACTGTGACAGTAAATGCATGGTAACTATTTACTATAACTGCATTTTATGTTATATATGAACTTATTGTAAGTCATTTGCTAAATGTCAAAATTGTAAATTGATTTGTTTAGATATAAACTATTTGATATTTTCCTGGCTATGATTTTAGATGATGAGTCGACGATGATGATGAGCCTACTTCTTCATTTCCACATCGTGGTCGTCCAAGGACAAGGATAGGTAAAGAAAAAACAAACTTTTTTCTGTAAATCAGACTTAGCACCATGCACATGCTCACATAGACATCAAAGGGGGCTTGAGCCCCTGCCCTTTTATCCATCTGTAAAAAGTGCCCTCTCCAGACCATGAATGCTGTTTTTACATAATTACTATATATATATATATATATATATATATATATATTTGTGTGGTAAGCAGGAAGTGCATAGAATGTTAGAGAGGCAGGGGTTGACATTTCTAAAACGGCCTTTTGATGAAAATAGTAGGCCCCCAACCTCCACGCATTCTGCTGTGACGCGTTGTGAGCTTGAAGGTGTACTATTTTTCATGTATTTTATAGTAATTATGTATTTGTATAATTTACAGATCGACCATGGGCTCGTGTACGAGTCACACAAGGATGTGTGTGTGTGTGTGTGTGTGTGTGTGTGTGTGTGTGTGTGTGTGTGTGTGTGTGTGAGAGAGAGGGCGTCACGCATTCTGCTGTGACGCGTTGTGAGCTTGAAGGTGTACTATTTTTCATGTATTTTATAGTAATTATGTATTTGTATAATTTACAGATCGACCATGGGCTCGTGTACGAGTTCAGCAGACCCGGTGGAGCCCTTCCGGAGGAGCCTGGCTGGAGTGAAACAGAATGGAGCCCCAGGCCCTGTGCAGGCTGAATGACACACACGCACGCACGCACGCACGCACGCACGCACGCACGCACACACACATATACACTCTGTAGACATGTAGTGTCACAGTGAGATAAAGAGAACCCTGAAAGCTGAAGCAGGATTCAGGCTGAAGCTCATGTCACTGTGTCAATGTTCTGCACTGCTCTTACTACTGCTCTTACTTCTCTTACACACTAAAAGTGTGTAAAAAGACACTTCTTCTTGTTTTTATTTTTTTGAATTTGTTTGTAAACAACCACTGATCATAGGTGTGATGTTACTGAAGCCAACAATAAAAGGCTAAAGAGAGATTTCTGCCTGAAAATGTATTCTTCACAAAAATGCATTTTTCTCAGCTTTATGTTCTCAAAGAGCTGTTTTTAGGCCACATTCTGCAGCTTCTAGCTAATGAACAGAACAAGATAAAAGCTCGAAATCTTTTTCTGTTGCAAAGTAGACATTCTATTCTACGTTGCCATATAATTGTTGTCTTTATAGTCGAAACCAAATTTCTCCAGTAGGCCTTCAAAGATGAGCGACAATTCTCAATTTAGCTGGCAGTGGATGGAGCTTTTTGTTCAATTCTGTGGCAGTAAAAGAGTTAAGGAACGCAAAAGTCTTGAGACAGCTATCTATGACATACGGCGTCAAGTTAAAGTTCAGATGGCGAAACTTGAAGAAATCAGGATGACGAAGCAAAAGATTCAAGAGCATGAAGCCAACATCAGCGCAAATGAGAATTTTGAGATTGAGATTCCAGTCAAAAAGCTTGAGAAAAAGAAAATCACAGGAGGGTTCAGCACCAACTGCCTAAAATGCAGCGAGACTTGTCACTACCCCTGTGTAATAAAAGATGACGGGGACAAGAAACAATGTGCAGCCATGAACGACAGTGGAAGGTGTACTTCATGCAACTGTATGTTCAATGACCATGGTATCCAGAATTTCATATTTGAGATGGTTACGGTGAATGAGAAGCAAACTATGGATGCACTGAAGGAAAAGTATGAGAAAGCCACTCAAGCAAAGATGTCTGTCCAAGACTTGATTAAACTGCAAGAGGAAGACATTGCAAACCTTAAGGATGTGATAGTGGACCTTGTGAAGCAGGCAGCTGCATGTTTGGCTAGATTGGATGAGATTGCTTTGAGGCCCAATCCACTTTCCGCCCCTGGATACATAGACATGCTCATCGAGGGGGAGAAGTCTGAAGCCAAGGAGGGCTTCGAGAGACGAATTCAGTCTTTGGAGGAAATGAAAAAAGATGCAAATATCATATCCAAGGTCGAGAATAACGAAGAACTCACAAAAGAAGAGGCAGAAGTGTACGCGGAAGGACAGGAGAGACGAAAGAAGTCGGGCATTAAATTCAGGAGCGTCATTTGGGGCATCAGGGCTTGGCAATTGCCCCCCCGTAGTGAAAATTAGTTTGCTTGTTTGATTGTTTTCACTTACAAGAGAATTAAAACAATGATACAAAGATTCAGTAAAAACAATGTGAAGGAGAATGCCTAAAAACCCTCCCTCCACTATGTACATTTCCCACTATGCTTAATTATTTGTGTTTTCTTTGGTGGTCTGGTCTGTATGCATTAATCACTCAAATGACTGCTTCCGTTTGCCTGAATTACCATACTCCTGTTAAAGTGTACTAGCCTATTGTATATGTAATCAAATAAACTGTAAATTGTCATGACTTGAGTCAAGATTGACTGAGCCTGCTGTGGTAGTGGAAAGGACATACATACACATAATAATTGTGTAATTGTAAAAGTGATCCTTTCTTTTTAGATTTGCAAAGTGCATGGGCAAACATAGTGTCCAGCTTCAGTGAGACCCACATTCAGGTATATTGAATGATATTGGTTGCTAAATGAGACTTGGTTTCCGTTTGGATAACATTTTGTTTATATTTTTGAATGTCTTTGACGAGGGGGAGTTTGGTCGTCCGGCTGTGCTGCCAATGATGTCATGGGCTGAGATCTCCAGCTGGAGTTGGTGAGTACAGTGTGTGCGTATACGCGACAGAGAAGGTTAGGTAGGCAGGGTGGTTTAGATACCATCAGAGCTACGTGAAACCCCCATGCTAGGAAGAGGAAGCGCTTAACGCTGTTTGTTGTTTTGATGTATTTTTTCTTTTGGTGAATTTGCTGTCAGTTTGTTGTTTTAGTTTGTTGTTTTGTGGTGTGTCGGACGCGGGTACGCCACTGGGCGTTAGCCCGGTGGCAGAGCTGCATGTGGGCACACTGAAGACTAGCATTGAGCTGTTAGTCAGAGGACAACTTGAGTTCAGATGCGGGGCAGCTCTCTTGACACACTAGTTACTTCTCTGTGTTGTGTACGTGTGCATGTGCTCACTGAGGGCTGGGGAGATCATTTATACTATATCATTTCTAGATTCTTTAGTTCAGTTGCATTTGTTGTATTGATGAATTAATTACGCTTTTCCCCCCCATTGAAGGTATCAGTAAGGTGTTGACTATGTTTTGAAAATGGAGCCAGTATGAGGCCTCTTTGGTTGGGAACTTGGGAACAAAGGCACCTTTTGATTCTAAGGCTGCTTGTGCTCCCTCCCTCTCCCCTTCTCTCTCTACCCCCCCCCCCCCCCCTCAAACCAATGTTTACCCTCCCTCCCCCCCTCTCTCCCTCTCTCTCTCTCTCTCTCTCTCTCTCTCTCTCTCTCTCTCTCTCTCTCTCTCTCTCTCTCTCTCTCTCTCCCCCCCCCCCCCAGCAGCCTGTTCTCTGGATATTTTACTATTGATTGATTGATTGAATACTTTATTGACAGTTTGCAACAGATGCATACCAAAGAATGCTAACAGGATAACCCAATAAGCCAAGGTCTTATTTCCATTGAGGTCCTGTGTACTCAATTCATCTAGATTAAAATACACCGTCTTTAATTCATTACTTTACTTTAAGGATTGTGCTTACATTGAAACATATATGTTCTGTTTAATGTAATTGTTTTCTAATAAATAACTTTGTTAAATGTACACCCTGTGCTGCAACCCTTTTTTACATTGCCAGACACGTGTAACTCATTGGTGAACTGTTTAATCAAGCATTTTATTGCTTTCTTATATATTTCTTATAGTATATTGTACTGTAGCTATGAAAAACTGCTAGGTTAAAAATAACCCAATTTGGATTGTATTATAACTCAACCCCTGGGTAACTATTGGACCTACCCAGTAGTAGTAAATCTTACCCAGCAAGATGGGTAGGTCTTAAAGGAGACATCCAGACCAAAACACATATAGGGTTAAATCTGCCTTTTATCATACCCCTACATACCTGCTTTAGTCGATTTTTTTCATAGCTGCCCCTGTTGCTAGATTTCGTCTGCCCCTGTTGCTAGATTTTGCGGGCTCTCTCATAACTAACACAGTGGATTGTCCTTAGGCTAGTGCGGTCATTTCTTGAGCTCCAAAGTTAGTCTTTTTTTATTGGATTGTGTTTACACAACGTCCTGAGACGAACCACACCGCTGTTTTGACCTCACAGGCACCCTTACTTGTCAAACACACCCCTCCCTCCCTCCCTTTCTAGCCTCTCCTCTCCCTGCTCTGGTGCAGAGCAGAAGCCATTTGACAAGTAAGGGTGCCTGTGAGGTCAAAACAGCGGTTTGGTTGATCTCAGGACGTTATGTAAACACAATCCAATAAAAAAATACTAACTTTGAAGCTAAAGAAATGACCGCACTAGCCTAAGGACAATCCACTGTGTTAGTTATGAGAGAGCCTGCGAAATCTAGCAACAGGGGCAGCCGAAATCTAGCAACAGGGGCAGCTATGAAAAAAATCGACTAAAGCAGGTATGAAGGGGTATGATAAAAGGCAGATTTAACCCTATATGTGTTTTGGTCTGGATGTCTCCTTTAACTACACATCTTAATTTTTCCCAGGATGTGGGTAGAATATCTTACTCAGCTGCTGGGTCAACCACTATTATTTAGTATATACTCTACCCGAATGCTGGGTCAAATTATGAACAATTCTGGGTTGTTTCACTTATTATACTTTACCCAATCCTAGGTTAAATTAAAAAGAATATAGGTTTATTCAAGCACAATACATTTGTTATTACTTTGCGGTTAAAACATGCAAAACATAATGCAATAAACACAAACCATGCTGGATTCTTTGAAGTCATTTATTATACAAATATGGAAATCGGAACACATTTGGAACACGTTTGTCACTTTAGCATTTAATCACAATTTCATTTTAGTTAATTTCTAGTTTGAAGAAATATTACCAGTTTGTTGGACTCCTGTCCAAGAATTTCATAGATCACACTCACACTTCTTTGGGTATTTGATGTCAAAGATAAAGAAGGCCTTGAAGCAGACATCGATGGCCTAAAAGCAGTGTGTCATGTTCTAAAGCCAGTCCATCAATAATGACAAAGTCATGAGATGTATGCTGAAAGTCGTTGCCCAGTGTCAGGATGAAGGGTTCCCATTTGGATACCTTGCCTCATCGAGGTACTCCATGTTGGTTCCAGGCTGGAAAAAAACAAACAAACAAGTGAGGGTGATTAAGGACCAGTGTTGGGCAGTAACGAATTACTAATAATATATTACTGTAATATTATTACTTTTTCCAGTAACGAGTAATATAAGGTATTACTCTAAAAAAAATGGTAATATATAACGCTTTACTTCGCAAAATAAAAGCCTCGCTACTCCGTTACTAGCCATTTTAGCCGATTGCAGAAAAAGAACAGATCTACAAGACATCAACATACATCTACACTTCTACAGAGATGCGATGTAGCTTGTAGATCAGTCATTTGCGCAGTGCGCACAGTTATGACGTTGCTTATGTCATGAGACCAGTGCATGGACCAGTGCAGTGTCAGCGCTGCCCTGCCTGTCACAGTCACAGAGCGAGCATCAGCGTGCGACGCCGACGCGCTTACAGTACATGGATGGGACATTTACAATCTACAAGCACTCCTCTCGGCCGCGGAGGTGTCCGCGGGGGTCCGCCGCGGAGGGGTCCGTCGCGGGGGGTCCGCCGCGGACCGTCCGCGGAGCTCAGCGGGACCACCGTGGACTGAGTTGCTGCTGTTAGCCACTAATAGCCAGTTAGCGTAGCCTCCACTGTCTGAGCCCAATAAGCCTCATGTCTGTTATAAAATGTAAAACTACTCACAGACTCGGAGTCACGGTTTTAGGGAGTTGAAAGCCTACTTTCCTTAGTGGGAACACCAAAAGCCCCTGCACCTCACGTCTAAAATAGCCTACACTTTTTAGGCAGAAAAGAAAATATGTAGCCTATTATTTAAGGATAATTAGGCAGGGGTCTTCAACAGAGCTGAGAGTTTTAAATGTAATAAAAAATAAGCAATGTTTTGTTGGGTTATATATTATAAATGTCTTAATTATTAATTGATAAAATCCATTAAAAAAGTTTCTAACTGTTCCCAGGTCAAATATTGATGTGTGATTAAAATGTGATTAATTGAGATTAATTAATTACAAAGCCTGCAATTATAATTTCTTTAATCACATCCCAGAGACTCTTATTGTTCCAATAAATTGGATTCAGTTCTAAAAGGAGCTGGCTAAACAGATTTTGCAGGTAAAAAAAAAAAAGGAAAAAAAAGTAATATAACTTAATATATTACATATTACTCTTGATTCCAAGTAATAAGTAATATAATATTATTACTTTTTCCAAGGAGTAATAAGTAATAAGTAACGATTACTCTCCTAAGTAATATTGCCCAACACTGAGGACCAAATGTCTACCAAGTATAGTAGATAAATAAAAATACAATGTATAAGGACCAAATCCATTTGGTTCCATTTGTGTACAGAGTTATGGTGGTCTGTGGCATGCAGGGGTTCTCAAAGTGTGGTCCGGGGACCCCCAGGGCCACCATAACTCTGTATACAAATGTAACCAAATGGACCCTTAACAGGTCCATTTGGTTTGAGAACCACTGACTTTATGCACTCCAATTGAATCCTGCAACAAAATATATAGCAAGCCAACCATTGAAACTGACTAGACTGTGAAACCTAGGGTTAACTAGCTGCTAACCAGCTAGTTAAGTTAAAGCAGCACAGTCAATGTGAATTAGATATATAACGTAAGTAAGCACAAACCTTTATTGTTTTGATCAGCCAGAGAAGAGATCTGCAGTGCTTCCGTTCCTAGCAGTGCTGTTGCAGGAGACAAGCCAACAAGAGAAAAGAAGGGGAAGTGACAACCCATGTTACTGAGTTTAAAACAACCCATGTACTGAGTCCTAAAAGTTTAAAACAACACATGTACTGAGTCCTAAAAGTTTAAAACAACCCATGTACTGAGTCCTAAAAGTTTAAAACAAGCCATGTACTGAGTCAAACAATGCATTTATTGTAACCCAGCAGATGAGTAGTAGGCCTACAAAATAACAATTTTTTTGACTAAACACCATTATACTAACCCATAATGGGTAAACCAATTCATAACTCAGCGGTTGGGTAGATTAATTAACCCAGCCTAGTTACTTTGCCTATTTAGATTATATTACAAAACATACATTAAATAATAAACGATGATATATAGTCCATGACTGGGGGACTTAGTTGGGACCACTATAGGCACTACCATGACTACAGATCACATAGTATTTGTAGTTGACATTGTTTCTTGCATCTCATTTGTATCTTATTTGAGTAAAAGCAGTAGTGATAGAAGTGGTACCAGACAACGTCCACGTTCTTCTTTAATAAATACTGACACAGGCCTAATACTATACCCCTTAAGGCTCTGTTCCGGGTTGCAGTTCTCCATTCCTAAACCTGATATTCCTACCCACTGACATTCCTACTGAGGTTAGGGTTAGGGTTTGGTTTAGGTGGTCATTGCCTCCGTAGGAATGGCAGTGTGTAGGAATGGCAGGTGTAGTGGAAATGTGTAGTGTTCCATTCTGGTCAAACAGAGTCAGGGTGCTGATTGTGCATGTTGGTTCACTGGAAACACTCTGCTACACCAGTGCGTGTGAAATTGTGGTCCAGGTACCCTAATGGTTCCTTGAGGGGGTTCAAATGTCTCCTTACGGGTGTGAGAACTACTGTGCTACATAAATGGAACAGAGCCTTCATTATGTGTAATGCCCAAGTCTAATACTTGGAGCACGGATGCCGATGGCCGGGTGATGTTAGAAATGTGTGCTCAATAAACTGATGTCCATAACGATCGATGTTGTAGAGTTAAATACATTATATTTATTATATGTTGCTTCAGACACATATACTTCAGTATACAAATAGTCGATAAATATATAAACGTAACACAGTATGGCAATAGTACAAACCAGCTCTAGAGACACGGTTGGAAAACAGTTTTTCTCTGACATCAGCAACACCTGTGTGTGATTAGGGACCGGTTTAAATACCTGCCCTGTAACCCTGGCATGCTAATCTTGGCCTCGATTGGCATGACATCATCAAAATAAGGACATGGCTCCAAATGGCTCTTATAGTATGATTGGAAAGTTAGGAAGGGGCCCAATTTCGTTCCAATATATGGCTGCTTTTCTCAGTTCTCCATCTGCTGGAAAGACAGGTTCTTCCCCAGTTCCCTTCTTTCACTATCACTCTATAGTTGTTGCAATGACCAATGATCTGTTCCCAAACTCATTCTACTGATGTCGTCTCATTAGTACATGTAACACACCATTGATATGCTGCCAGCGTCAATCCTGTGTTCATTCACACTGCCCCACTCAATTGTTGGGGTTCACATTCAAAGCAGAAAACATGAGCACTATGTTTTTGTCTGGGTTTTCAAATTCTACTCGATGTTGATGACAAAGCCATGTTTTAATCTTGTTGATAGTCACGTGTGCCATGTCAACATTACATTTAATTATGACACAACCTCAGAATGTAATATTTCCAATTGATTTTGTTTGTCCATGCACATAACCTTTTTTAATATTCTTTCACATCAGGTAATGATCATTAAAGGGACATTTCACCCCTGAGACAAAAAAAAACATATTCTAATGTTGTTTGGGAGACAAGAAACACAATCCTGGGTTCTATGGGATATAATCGCTATTTTTTTTAAAGTGAGACCGTGCCAACATTGTGACCCAGCTTTGAGTGATCTCATTACACACAGTAAAAACGGACCCACGTTTCTTTCACTGCTTTTTTCTATAAACACCAAATGTCTTTACCAAAAATAGCGATCTACAAGCTCACAACGTGTGTGAGCTTGTAGATCGTCTATTTTGTCTTATTCCCTCCATAAGCATAGCTGGTTCATGTGGTTATTTGTATCGATGTTTTGTCAAGGTGGTGCACTAATGTTTTCATATGGCTGGATAAGTATTGAATTCATCTTTTAAATTGCACTTTAACATGTTTTCATGTTGAGTAGTGTACATTCCTTGATCTGTCCTTTAGTTACTTCTGCAAAATCACACTAGTCAAAAGAACTATGTGTCCTTATGACCGGCACTTTGTTGACACTCCCATTTGCAGCTTAGGGTTCACAGGAACAGCCGGGGATGGTATAGTCGAGGGCCTTAGGGAGATAGAATGGTAATTTTGTGCTTTTCAGTCAAAAAGCACCACATTTTGCTCAGATGTAGCCCAGGGCATGCTCTAATGATTTAGCTAGGGCGCCCGAGGTCGCCACAGCGGCCAAATCAAGTTGGGCTCCCATCGACTTTCTATAAAGGAGGAAAATACCCAGATTTTTCTTTTTTTCCTGGGTATTTAAGTAGGATGTGAGGGGTCTAAGTAGGGGTTTGTCATGATGCTGAATCCATTTCAACCATTTGTTTTGCACAAAAAACATTCCTTGGGCTACAAATGGTTATTTTCCTCCTTTATAGAAAGCCGATGGGAGCCCAACTTGATTTGGCCGCTGTGGTGACCCCGAAGGTAGGCGACTCGGGCGCCCTAGCTAAATCATTAGAGCAAGTCCTGGGCTACATCTGTGCAAAATTTGCCGCTTTTAGACTGATTAGCACGAGAAAAAAAAACCTAAAGGCCTCCGACTAGTAGGAAATGCAGTAATATAAAAAAGGAGAAAAATGTTTCTATTACAAGATTTGGAGGACCCCCTGAATCACTAACAGTCCCTTTAAGTAAGTAGAAGTGCATGAAAACAGTCCCTTTAATAAAGTAGGAGTGCATGAATCACTAACGGTCCCTTTAATAAAGTAGAAGTGCAGAGGATTTGAGGGAAGTCGACACAGTCTGATGTTCTCATAGAAGCAAGACACTTCTGTCCTTCAAGAACAGACAAAATACAATAAATATACAATTAGACACCAGCATCCAGCAGTATGTCTACTGACGTGCTGAACATTCCCAATGGCTCGGTTCTGGTTCCAGTCCAACTCCAGTCTGATGGATCGGAGTCTGTTCCGGGGTCCAGTCCAGACATCAGTCTATTGGAGTTCAAGCGGAGCAGCCCACAAGCTCTGGGGGTAAATATTTATCAGAGTATCACTGTGAAATTATTTTTTTCATAATAAATCTCACCTTTAGCACTTATAAGCAAAGGCACTGGAAGTAGCCACAGAACTAGCATTGTTACACATTGTTAATTTGTTATACATTCGTTTGTAATTTAGATCAACCTCTTTTTACGAGTGAAAAACAGACTTTAGAATACCAGTGATCAGCTGATTGATAGGTTGGTATTTGTGATAGGTTCATACTTTGCACTAACAACAGTATAGATTAGACTATACTCAATATAAGCATAAACTATATGTCCAAAACCATAACTCTTCAACCAACCAACCAACCAACCAACCAACCAACCAAAACCAACCAACCAGTTTTATTGTCATCTCCACAATCCACAGGACAGAATTCATTATTAATATATATTGGACCAGTTACCCATATGGAGATAGATCCCTGATTGCGACCGTCAGGTCGCAGTTACTACCAAAACCTCGACGGGCTGTCAGTCTGTCCGTCTGTCCGTCACGTCACACTTTTCCCCAACTCATATCTCCGCCACCGTTGCTCCAATCCATGCCAAACTTTGCACACACAGTCCTTGCCTGCCAATCCACAACCTCCACCCGTCCCGGGACCCCCGGAGCTCCAGGGACCCCCAGGGACCCCCTGTCGCCGCCGCCAAAAAGTGCTAAAATGACCAATGACCACCCCAACAGGGCTGTTCACGGGGAATTCCCAGGGACCACTGACTCCTGGTGCTCTAGAATGGATGCAAAAGTGGTCGCCAATGCCATCAACATTGATCTGTCCCATATAGCGCCACCATCAGGCCGACTTTTTCAAACACATTTTTGGACACTGCCCCTACAGATTTTGCCCTAAAATTACGCAAATCGGTACACAGTATGTCTAACCTCATGTCATCAACATGGATCTGTCCCATATATTTTTAAACACATTTTTTGGACACTGCTCCGACACATTTTGCCCTAAAATCACGCTGCGACCTGACGGTCGCTTATCTCCCGATTAGGGAGTCTTACTGGTACTCATATATGGAGCTCCATGTACATGGAGATATGGGCATATTGGTTGGATCGGCGGTTTTACAAAAAATGTTGTTCACATTCATCCCTAACTGTACATTTTGCAAATACAGTAACGGCAGGGGAAGTAGCTGTCTGTGAACCAGATTACTCGTTACGTGAAAGTCCTATGACGTCTATGACAGCTGACAGCTGATGATCCAGTCATCTCCATTTTTGGAAGTGTGTCTAATATTAGTAGGATGACATTATCCATTGACTTCATTATAGGAAATGTAATGAATGAATTTTAACATTTTTATAATTGAATTTTTTTTTATTTTGAAAGATGACACTCTAACCCAAACCCAAAATAATATGTTTCTTTACATGGATATGAATGCATAACAGGTCAGCTTGGAGGTGGGGGAGGTGGGGGAGTTAAAACACGGGTGAAAGACATACGGCTCTATTTTGATTGTCTTGACCAGCTCTCATGGCATGCATTTAGGCCTAGAATTATTGAATGCTTTAACCAGTGAAAAATAGCAGATATACAAGCTCTGCAATTTTTGAAAAGGTCGTGAAAATGTGTGCAAATCTTTGAATATAATGTATTTTCAAAGCGAACATTTGTAACTCAAATTTTGCTTCTGGGTGGTCCATGGAACTAAATATGTTTGACATGCGGGTCCGTGGTCAAATAAATATCATTTTGGGGGTCCTTCACATGAAAAGGTTTGAGAACCACATAGTAGTCTCTCAATAACAGACTAACTGAGCTCCAGTTAAGTGAAAAGGACCTTTTCTTTGACGATGGCTAGCCAGATTGCTGACATAGAAACATATACTGTAGGTTTTTCAAAATTCTAATTTTCACGATTTTTCAAAAATAGCAGAACTACAAGCTTGTATATCTGCTAGTTTTCAATAGTTAAAGCATAACATAATGATACACAATAATGTGTACCTGTTCTAAATGGGTTAACTAAAGGCCTGTCCAAACTGTCTCCGACCACCAAACCTTTCGTCTGAAAGGTCCGGTTCAACTACGAAATGACTTGCAACTTCTGAAAAGCATTACCCCGAATTAGAGTTTCTGAAAGCTGCATGTCGGAAAGTCGGAACTCTCCAACGAAAGGTTCGGTGGTCGGAGACAGTATGGACAGGCCTTTAAGTTAAGGCATAAAAGCTGGTACTTGAGGCAATCAAAATACAGCTCATAGACTCAAACAACATGAAAAGATGGAGAAAATCTCTCTCTTACGGAGAGATTTAAAACCACAATAGTCGGAGCAGTAGGCTGTTCCAGGCCCTATAGGGTCAGCAGCAGCAAAAGCATGGTCACCCCTGGTTTTGGTTTGAGAAACTTTGAGAAAGTCTTAGAAAAATTTAGAAAAACTGAGAATCTTTTTTGAAAGATTCAGAAAAAACGTAGAAAACGTTGTCTACAGTATGTATTCTGTGATTTGGTCAACAAGAGGTTTTGAACGTAAAAGTCAGGGTCTGATTTTCTCTACGAGCAGTGTTTTTAATCTTTTTCTGCGTTTTTTTCTAAATGTTTTATAAAAAGTAATAAAATAAAAAAATAAAATAAAATATTGATGCACACTGCATACTATGCATTTAGAAGAATCATGTAACATATTTTGTAATGCCCCAGTTTTTGAATCATGGTTGTAAATATCACATATTATTGGTGGTGTAGCTCCTGCTCACCAGGTGGGGCCAATCATTATTTACCCCAAATGTGTACATAATGGCACAGTTTCGGGTTTCCGGATATACTGAAGAAGAAGGCCAAGAACGGTCGAAAGGTTTACATTTATGCTATGCGGCTTATCGTCTAAAATAAATATTGGAGCTATTGAAAGTGAGTTGCAAGCTATTTTCTTGTTTCAAAAAAGAAATGCTGTCTATCCAGGTTTTGACGTCATTTAACAGTCGAGTAACAGCTGAAATTGAGGGAAGGTATGTTTGGACTGAAGATGTGATGTTACTAAAGGGTCAGCCTACTTATTGGAATAATACAATAAGTTCACCACGCCTTGTTCCTGATAGCCAACAATGATGGTAAAATACACCCTGTTCAGAGCAGAAAGTGTGCGCACGACTCTCTAGTTTCAACAGTAACAGTACTCAACTTCTTACCGGGTGCACGGTCGGGAAACGTAACTTTACAAAGAAGATTCTCAAAGAGAACACCTGCACTCACGGAACAGTCCTTTTAAGGCACTTTTTTATTTTATAAGGTCGGCATGGTAAGCTGCAGGCTTACCATGTCGACCTTATAAAATAAAAAAGTGCCTTCCGTGAGTGCTGGTGTTCTCTTTGAGAATCTTCTTTGTAAAATACACCCTCTCATGTTAATATTGCTTCATTTGACCTGTTGTGTGTGTTTCCTTGCAGACAGTGCAGATAATGGTGGCTGTGATGCTCTTCCTGTATGTTGTGACCGTGGCTTTTTTATGATGACACTTCTGGCAGTCCCTCAGTGAGATCAACAGGAGTGTTCGTCTGGGCACCTTTATCTGTATGCAAACATCTGCATCCTCCACCATACCATACCTTACTGTACACTGTACTGTGTTTATATCCATTCAAAACACAGGTTCCCAAAGTTATTTGTCTCAGGGCACCCCATAAATATTTTTTTTAATCCGATGCACCCCTACATTATAATTTTCACTCCTAGCACCTTATATTTATAGCATATCGTCGTTGTCGGGTGGAAACCTTGTATGTCCAAAACCATTTTGTATTTATCATCTAAAAAAATGACTAAACTAGTGAAAACAGCAGATCTTTGGCTGTAGATTGATTGGCTGTTTTCACTAGTTTTGTGCGACGGTCTTGTATTATGAAGCAGGGCTTTGCTTTACCAAAAGACGTACACATTTGAAACTTGGAGATACAAGGTTTCTGCCCGACAGTGACGATATTTTAGTGATTATGTTGAGAGGAAAACGTTGAGATAATAGCCATTTTGGTTAAAACTGACTGAAAATAACTTGTACTTCAAGTTTAAAATGATACTAAATATTTTTTCAAGTGTCCAAATAAAGTTGAAATATTATCAAATTATCTTGTGGCACCCCTGGACTGCTTTCGCGGCACCCCAGGGTGCCCCGTCACCCACTTTGAAAATCCCTGGTATAGAATACACATTCTGCACTCTAATTATTAATATCTACTTACTTATTACTGAAACAAACAGAATTAGATTGCCTATAAGTATTCATATGTATAACCATGCTCCTGTATGTTTTGCAAGAAGAATCATAATGTTTAATTTTAGAACATAATTCTTCATCATCTGATTGGTTGTTTCCTCCAGTACATCATTGCAGGGTCATTAACGGTGGCTGCTGATAGGTCGATGAGCCGCTGCATGGTCAGTAAGCCACGCCTTCGACCACACCCTTAATGCTCTCTACAAGTCATTAGTGTGGTTGCCCGACCACACTATACTTTCTTATTTCTAGACCAGAGCGACCCCAACAGTTTGCCAGACTACTTGACCCAAAGTTTTGGCAGCTTCATGCACTCGAGCCTTATATCAAATATACCAGCTTTTTCGGGAATCGTGTGCTTCCATTTTATTAAGAGATGGTCATGAAGTGTGGATCATGACCGAAAGTATAAGGTCGCGGGTGCAAGCGGCCGAAATGGGTTTCCTCAGACGGTTGGCTGGTATCTCCCTTAGAGACAGGGTGAGAAGTTCAGTCTCCGAGAGAAACTTGGAGTAGAACCGCTGCTCCTACACTTGGAAAGGAGTGAGCTTAAGTGGTTCGGGCATCTAGTACAGATGCCCCCCGAGCGCCTTCCTAGGAAGGTCCTCGATGCGCGTCCCACTGGGAGGAGACCCCATGGCAGACCAAAGACCAGATGGAGGGATTATATCTCCAAACTGGCTTGGGAACGCCTCGGTATACTCCCTGAGGGAGTGGAGGAAGTTGCTCGGGATAAGGAAATCTGGAGGTCTCAGTTGGAACTGTTACCCCCGCGACCCGATTCCGGATAAGCGCTGAAGATGGATGGATGGATGTTTTATAATTTAATTCATATTAAACAGATAATGCATAATGCATAATGGGAATGCCATAAAAAAGCCCCTGCATGCGGTCTCAATTCATCAATTTGTCAATTTAACATATAAAATAGCAACAAAAAACATTCACTATCATCGCAAGTATTAAACACTATATGTACAGAGTAGGGGGGGAAAGGTGGGGATGGGGGTAAAGTAAGGGGGGGGGGGGTTGATCACTTCCTGAAAAGTGAATTTTCAGGGCAGTTAAACTACATGTAAAGGAATTCCACACTTGGGTGGCAGTGTCGTAGAAGGAGACTTTACCCATGATATTGTCTTATGCGTGGGTGTTACCAGATTATTGTTTGCGCTCCCTCTAGTACTGTGGCTGTGGGTGTCGCTAATTTCTTTGAAGTAGTGTTTAGTCAGATATGCGGGTATTGAGGGGATTGTGGGGATTGAGGGCAGAGTCACATTGACTATTTTGAAAGCCAATCCCATTTTTTGTTGTTTAACCCTGTCTTCTACCCTGAGCCATGCTATCACCAGACAGGTATTTGTCAAGAATAGGTCATCTGCGAGAGGTATAGTGAAAGTGTGTTACTATGTTACTACCTGTAACATAGTAACACTATGTTACCATAATAACTATGTTACATGTTACTACCTCCTGTTACTAGATGTTTATTCTATTGCTGTTCTATGTTTCAGATTAAAGGTTCTATGGCGATGAACATTGTGACTACTGTGGTGTCATGTGCTGCCACCATCCTCTACATCATTGACGCTGTTACAATATACAAGGTAGGACTTTACGCACTGAATTGACCCACACTTCTGCTACTGGTACTAGTAAAAAAAATGTTTACATGATGTTTGTTTGTTTGTTTACGCGATGCGTAAACAAGTTCCAGAACTTACAGTACGTACAGTACAGTCTGTCTTCAATCTGCTGGTGTTCATCATTTCCATCTCTGTGTCATTTTTGGCTGCACAGCCACCTGCCGCCAACCCAACACCCCGACTCTGGTGAAACCTGAACACAACACAACACAACATCTACATGACATGGATCTATAGAATCTCACAGTATAGCACAGCAGCTACTACGGGAAAAATGCCATTGGTGTATGCAATAACCTACCAAACGTTATGCACATGTACTGTACAGTGGAGGATGCTTTTTTCATTCTCTTTGCTCTTTTGCCTTTTGCGCTCTCTTTCTTTCCTACGTCATTATTACTTATTATTACGTATTATTTTATCTTTAGATGTGTTGTTTTGTTGTTGTTTTGCTGTTATTATACCACTGCATAGTCTGAAAGGAAGCAGAACAAAAATAAGTTTTACTTACATAAGTTTGACCAGTGGCGCAGATCCAATAAAAGCATAGGGGGGGGGGGGACCTGCGCGCGCAAAGCGCGCACCCAATTTATTTTTTTTTGCGTGCAGAGATCGGTTTTCGGGCGGTTTTACCCCCTCATTTTCCTTCAGATACAGGCATTAACGGTTTTATGATGTATTATTTATTTACTTATCAAGTTATCACTAGTACTGCAATAACCAACACAACCAAAGCTTAAAACACACTTCAACACAAACACTGACATTAAACAGTCCTCACGTCATAACCAACGTTTCTTTCATGTTTCTATGGTTAACTTTCTACCTTAAGAACACCGACTATAGCAGTAATTTGGCACAGCGACCGTTCATCACTCAAAACACTGGCCACAATAAAATACAGTATCCTACTCAGAACTCAGAAGCATGACAGCATACAGGCATTAACGGTTTTATGATGTATTATTTATTTACTTATCAAGTTATCACTAGTACTGCAATAACCAACACAACCAATGCTTAAAACACACTTCAACACAAACACTGGCATTAAACAGTCCTCTCGTCATAACCAACGTTTCTTTCATGTTTCTATGGTTAACTTTTTACCTCAAGAACACCGACTATAGCAGCAATTTGGCACAGCGACCGTTCATCACTCAAAACACTGGCCACAATAAAATACAGTATCCTACTCAGAACTCAGAAGCATGACAGCCGCTCAGCCGTCAGAACACTGAACACACAATACAATAATACAGTCCACAAGCAGTTGGCACAGGTTATAACAGGCCGCCAGTCCAGAACACAATACGGTATAAATGTCATTCATTACCGGCTTGAGAATTGAAAATCCTTCCTCCTCCTCCTCCTCCTGTCCTCCAGTCCTTTCGTCTCACACACAGCCCAAGTAACAACAAAGTAATCCTTTAGCTTCCTTGTCCGGCCAGGGTGGCAAGAAAAACAACAAAGTAATCCTTTCCTTGTCCAGGGTGGCGGCATTCCTTATTAACTATTTGAAATGGCAGAACCAAAGTTATAAATATTGTGTTCTAATGAGTTTCAGCTGCAGCAGCAGTCTTCTGTCGTTTCTTAACTTTCATTTCTTGTTGCCAGATTTTGCGAGAGAAACAAGCAGCCAGCTATATGAAAACCACCCTGGAATATTGTGGTTTTTATATAGCTGGCTGCTTGTTTCTAAGAACTTGGCAACACAGACCAAACCATTTTGCAAGAAAACAGAGGGGTGTTCTCATATAATAGCATCTATAAATCATTCAAAAAGCATCTTCGATCGTGTTTAGTGCATGATTTCAGAATTTAGACCACTATGTCCCTGACTGGGGGGGACAGGGGGGTCTTCTGGAAGTGAATGGAGGGGACGAAATTGGACCTGGAAGGTGACAAAAACACCTTGTCCCCCCCCGCCATTTTCGCCTATGAGTTTGACTACAGGTACCTGTACAAAAGACGTAACAATAAAGTACAACCTTGAACCTTGAACCCTCTGTGTTGCTGTGATGGACCATCACTTTTGAACAGCTAAATCTGCCCCACCCCCTCGGTTTCCATATTCAAGGCTGTGGTTCAGGAGTGGAAGAAGATCCTGCCTGCTAAATTCCATATCATTATATTCAGAAACTAACAGATATTGTTGTCTAGATATATTGTTATATGTAAATATGTGAAGTTGTCCCTCATCTTTAACGTCTCAGAGGCTCTTTGATCTATTCTGTGTCTTTCAGCAAGCTGTTGTCGCGGGCAACCATTTACCTCCAGATGCCGACGCATTTCCGCATTCCTTACCTGAAGAGACTTACTACTCTGAAGTAGACCTCACCCTCTCAGGTCTGTTGCCCTGACACATGTGATTTCGTTCAGGCTCTGTGCAATGACTAAAATTCCAGAAGTCATGGAAACACTTATGAAAGTGTTTCCAATGCAAATCATGCTGCTGAGCCAATCAAATGAAGCGTTGTTCCCATGCAAATCATGCTGCTGAGCCAATCAAATGAAGCGTTGGGAAACTTAAAGGGATCCCTGGCTAATACGACAAATATGCCTTAATACATTATAATTGTCCTCTATAGAGCATTGCAGTTTAAGCTCCACCCCGTCCTCACTCCGGTGTCGGAAGCGTTTTCCCCATGCATTTCTTCCATAGACATTTCATAAAGTATTTATTTAAACATCTTTTAAGCCTCTGACAAAGCCACCTCGGCTTGTGAGGAATCATGACAATAAACACTATTTTTTGCATGGAATGATTAATACACAAAAGATACACAAAAGAAGAAGAAGCTCCACCAATCACAGACGTCGATTTCTCCGGATGTACATTTTTAGCAGTATGGGTAATGCAGTTCTTCTCCGTGCGATCTTTATTAAAACATGTTTTTACTAGAACTAGAGTGATTGCATACATACTCTGGGGTTCTACAGGAGCACAGAACCATTTTACAACCACAAGCCTGGTAAGTGTTCATTGAATTGTTATGATTGTATGGCTTATAATGAAATCCCCTATGGGGTAAATGAATGGGCAGTTTACTTCCGACACCTCACTGCGATGCTCTATAACTACAATGTAAAATGATGATGTCATAAAACCATGTGTGATCTATCCCTATGGAATTTATGGCATGCATATGAAAAAAAACAGTAATACATCCTATGGTTAATATGAGCATCAAATGTGTGTGTGTGTGTGTGTGTGTGTGTGTGTGTGTGTGTGTGTGTGTGTGTGTGTGTGTGTGTGTGTGTTTTCTCACATGCATGCCATAAATTCCATAGGGATAGACCACACATGGTTAAAAGGGATCCTTTTAACTGACCCATTTCAGAACACGGGAAAGCAATTTTCTGGAAAAGGGAAATGAGCATTGTGCTTTTACAAACCAGAGCATGTGAACGGAGTGGAGGGGGGAAATTGCTGTTGCTGCTCAGCTATGGCCATACCTGGCTATGGGGCTAGCCCTGAATACATGACGGTCATGTTACCCCCTCAACCTCGCGACCAGTGAGGTTTTCATAGCGCAACGGTTTGCACTTTTTTTTTAAATCTGACGTTTGTAGCTCAAACCGTTGCGCTATGAAAACCTCACTGGTCGTGAGGTTGAGGGGGAAACATGTATATGACCGTCATGTATTCAAGGCTAGCTATGGGGCCAGCCGATGAGGAGAAAGTAACGCAAAATGGCTAAGGGATGATTCATTCATGAGCTGTCCAGACAGCAGGGGTTTTCAAAGTGAGTGCCCAGGACACCAGGCACCCTGGGGGGCCGTGACGGCAGTCCAGGGGTGCCGCTGCTGCCGCAACATAATGTGATAATATTTGGAATTCATGCTATGAGCCCCAAACCAGTATGCCTCCTTTGCCCAGAGAAGTTATCAATTACATTACTTGGCTCTGATGCCAAGTAATGTAATTTACACAATAAAACACAAAATTGATTATCATCTTAATATAATTAATAACAAAAAGTGTAATATTTTTTATCATACCATTATATTAGATCATACCATTATTCTGATAAAATATGCAATAAGGTGATGGGAGTGATATTTATAGTGGTGCACTGAGCCAAAAAGGTTACTAAAGAGTTCAAATGTTTACGAGGAAACAATTGTTGTTGCACAATGAATGACTTTATATGAAGATCCATCTCATCAAGGAAACATGATATCTAAACTGATTGAGTTTCTAATCTGGTTCCTTTCCAGAACCTCTACTTCCCAAGGCTGTGGGAAGTACTGTAGGGTGACACACTGACCCCTGGTGGACAGAAAGAAACCTGCACGTCAACAACTCAATACAAAATAAATACATCAAATAAAAGCAATTAAGTGTAATTTAGAGAGCTTGTTCCGAGACTATAGACAATATTCTTGATCGATTGCAGGGGGGACGCCCCGCCCCCAACTACCTAGTCAGTCTACAGGGTACTTCCGTCTAGGGCCTCCGTCTCTACAACTCTTTATTCGACAGAAAATACATTTTAAGGTCAGAATAGACTCTTTTTGAGTTGTGCATTGAAGAAATAATCATCTTAAGAATAAATAATGACTTTAGGGACTGAACTTGCGTGAGCAAGATTTAGAAAAACATACAATAAAACAAAATCTTTACACTGGCTCCCTGTCTGACAAACACTTTATTTAGCCAAATATTGAATCAAAACAGGATTGGTTCATGAAGCATTGAATGGTTTAAATCCATGCATGATCTTGTGCTACATCATGAAGCAGCCAGAGCTCTCAGGCAGGGACACATCCCTGATTCAGCTCTGGAAAAAGAGTTGGAGATGCCCTCATTGCGTGCTATAGAGAGAGAGATCTCTCTATAGCGCTGCTGCTACTCAAAGATTTGCCATTTCAGATCATGACAAGTGACAAGCCAGTGGGCCAATTACTGTACATGAGTTATATTTCGTCGTTGTCGGTTGGAAATGTCCAAAACCGTTTTTTGTATTTATTCATTTATTTTTGTATTTATTTATCATTTTAAAAATGATTTAAACTAATGAAAACAGCCGATCTACAAGCACACAACGCCTCTCACCGCGAGGCGTTGTGTGCTTGTAGATCTGCTGTTTTCACTATACTTTTGTGCAACGGCCCTGTCTGGGACAGGTCTGCATGCTTTCTGTTCCCAGAGTCACAACAAAACACGGAGAAGCAGTGTTTTTATGGAACAAACTCCCACTAAAACTGCAGCTCTGCTACAACTCTCTCGGTGTGTTAGGCCTAGAATTATTGAATGCTTTAGCTATTGAAAAATAGCAGATATACAAGCTCACAGCGCGGCACCGAGTGCCGCGCTGCGAGCTTTTAGATCTGCTATTTTTGAAAAACTGTGATATACTGTATATACCGGTATATACTGTATATATTTTTTTTGTTTTGGCAAGTCTTTGAATATTTCTTTTTGAAAGTGAACATTTGTAACTCAAATATTTGCTTCAGGGGAGTCCCTGATACAATATTTGGAGATGGGGGGGGGGGGGGGGCCCTGGAACAACATATTTTGAGATGGGGGGTCCGTGGCCAAATACATGTAGTTTTGGGGGTCCTTGGCATGTAACATTTTGAGAACCACTGACAGAAACAGAGTTTAAAGAGAAGGATTTCGAAGACACTTATAGAATCGGGTCAAAATATTCAAAGATTTGCACAAATTACAAGATTTTTCAAAAATAGCAGATCTACAAGCTCGCAGCGTGGCACTCAGTGCCGCGCTGTGAGCTTTCATGTAGATCTGCTATTTTTAAATATTTAATTTTAAAGCATAAAATATTGCGTAATAATGTGTTCAGGCCTAAATGGGTTAAAATAAGCTGATGATCATGCATTTATTGTTGTTATAATTTCTTCTACACTGTAATTGTTCTCTCTATTTTTTTAGTTAAATTGGATTCAAATGCCCTTTAGTCATGTGTTTGTTGTAATTTATTGTTCTCATGTTATTTTGCATTCTTAATTTTCCATGTATTATATAAAGCCGTTTCAATTGCCTTGTTGTTGAAATGTGTCATTCAAATAAACCTGCCTTGCCCATAATTAGTTTGTAGTTACTTTGCCTTTTAGATTATTAGATTATTGCAAAGGTGCCATAAAGACTCAACAATCAGTAATTAGAACAAAAATAAGAACACTATGATGGTGTGCCACGGACACTTTTGTCTGTGTAGTGTGTATGGACATACAGTATTGATGACCCAGGACTTACGGCCAGTTGGGTGTTGCAATTTAGGCCATGGCTACACGGAGCTGGATATTTCTGAAGCTAGACATTTTTTGTGCTGTTGGGGCTTGCAGCCACATGAAGCTGGATATTTCGGCCACGAAGCTGGATATTTTGGTAGCACTTTACAATAATGACCTGTTATAAAGCATTTATAAACATTTATAACACATTAATAAGCAACTTGTAGATGAGTAATAATGAATGAACAAGCGGTTAATACATGTTTATTTAAACATTTATAACTATATTTAATAATCATTTATAAATTGTTAGTAACTAGTGAACTATTCATGAATAAGCCATTTATAAACAATTATAAATATATTTTAAATCATTTGTAACCAAAGTTATTTAGTATTTATAAGCTATTTAGAGATAAATAACTAATCATTTACAAGCTATTCATATACATTGGTAAATGTTTAGTAAAACATTTATAACCCTTTTTATGCCTTTGTAAATGATTATTAAAACATTAATAACACAGTTATAAGTTATTTGTAGATAAGAAACTAATCATAGACAAGCTATTTATATACTAATTCATTATTTACAACTGTCTATTTATGTGGCCTCCATTTTTGTTCATGTTTAACAAATGCTTTGTAAAGCATTCCTAAATTATCTATAAATCATTGCTAGATGTTATCAAGAGCCCTAATGTAAAGTGAAGACACTTCATAATCTACAACCGTCTGTTAATAATGTGGCCTCCATTTTTGTTCATGTTTAACAAATGCTTTGTAAAACATTCCTAACATATCTATAAATCATTGGTAGTGTAAAGTGAAGACCACGTTAACAGATAGTTCATGTTTAACAAATGCTTTGTAAAACATTCCTAAAATATCTATAAATCATTGGTAGTGTAAAGTGAAGACCACGTTAACAGACAGTTGTAGATTATGAAGTGTCTTCACTTTACATTAGGGCTCTTGATAACATCTAGCAATGATTTATAGATAATTTAGGAATGCTTTACAAAGCATTTGTTAAACATGAACAAAAATGGAGGCCACATAAATAGACAGTTGTAAATAATGAATTAGTATATAAATAGCTTGTCTATGATTAGTTCCTTATCTACAAATAACTTATAACTGTGTTATTAATGTTTTAATAATCATTTACAAAGGCATAAAAAGGGTTATAAATGTTTTACTAAACATTTACCAATGTATATGAATAGCTTGTAAATGATTAGTTATTTATCTCTAAATAGCTTATAAATACTAAATAACTTTGGTTACAAATGATTTAAAATATATTTATAATTGTTTACAAATGGCTTATTCATGAATAGTTCACTAGTTACTAACAATTTATAAATGATTATTAAATATAGTTATAAATGTTTAAATAAACATGTATTAACCGCTTGTTCATTCATTATTACTCATCTACAAGTTGCTTATTAATGTGTTATAAATGTTTATAAATGCTTTATAACAGGTCATTATTGTAAAGTGCTACCGATATTTTTTAAACCGGATAAATAAGTGAAGACATTGAAAAATATCCGATTCACTGGATCCGTGTAGACACCCGGATATCTCTGAAGACTTTACTGTGTGTGTGCTTGTTAGACCTAGATATCTTTGTTGTGTGGACCTAGATATTTTTCTATGTGGATATCTGAAAAACCGGGATAGATGAAATATCCAGCTCCATGTAGCCATGGCCTTAGTCTTGTTTTTGTATCTCTCTCAGTCGCTGCTCACCTACAGTAGTAACTGTTATGTAATTTCCATTGCAGGACATCGTACTAAAACAGTGAGAAGGCCTCTCAGAGTTGTTGCTCTGTGTCTGGAAACACTGGACGATATTACAGGAGAACTGGGCACATTTGCAAAGTGGGCTCAGGGCGGGAGAGAGCTGCATGGGACCTTTTTTGAAGTGCACACCTTTACGAAGTGAGCACGGGAGAATTGTGCACTTTATGAAATCTGCAATAAGCATTAAAGACATTGCTCCAAGCAGTTGTCCCAAATCCTGTAGCCTACTATTTGTCTGTAGGTCTATTGTTTATTTACTTATTGTATTAGTTAATACTACTAGTGCTAGTACGACTTTACTTAATAACATACTTTTTAGCTTAAACCATAATACATTTGTATTTATTGTAGGCCTACATTGTACACATTGTACACAAAAAATGAGTAGGCCTAGTTGTAGCAGTAGAAATAAAACATGAAACATGTCACTGCAGTGTACATAGCTACCGTACATGAATCAGTAGGCCTACTCATTCAAATATAATGGTTCTTCAGTGGTTCTTTGGGGTGATTGAGGTTCTAAAGTGCTGTGCAATTAACTGAAAATATATAAAAATCAAACTTCAACTTAATTCCGATCGAGGTAAAAACCAGACTAATCATCATCTCATCATCGTGTGCAAAGTCAAACCTTTATGGGGCAAACAAGTTTGTCAAGTTAATGTTATATGCAACAGAACAGAGGTTCTGTCTTGAACTGCAGTAAACAAGATTCCAGTGAACACGTACAATACACATTTATGCAGATTTATAGTTGCAGTCACATGAGACTAATTTGCCTGGAACATACCTGTAGATAAACTGCCTCTGTTGGACCAGAATTCAGTGAAAGTATAAATGCTGGCAAAATCAGCAATCATAAATGTGAATGTGAATGTGAATGAAACCAGGTAAACAATCATCACATCACGAACATGCAGCTTTGTCCACTCAAGCCCAAGCATCTGTAACTGCTATACAAAAGTCCTGCTTCTCTGTACAATCTGTACATTGCAAAATGTAGTTTCTTAGCCCAAAATAATGTATGCAATGCTTTTGTTTTAAAAGAAAGCCACCCTCTCGCTGCCAACCAAGTTCATGTTAAATGTAGTCTTACCTGAACCTCCATATGGAACAGAACACTGTTTAGTGTGAAAGTTGAAAGAACAAGTGCTTTGTGGCGGGGAGTGGCTTGGTGCACCCGTTTCGGATGGTATCACGCCATAGGAATACCATCCGAAACGGGTGCTTAGGTTTATGCAGAAATAATAGCCTACCTACGTACTGTAGCCTACATGACTGATAGCGTTACAGCCACCACAGGCTATCTTTTGCATGCATGCATGCACACACACACACACACACGCACGCACGCACGCACGCACGCACGCACGCACGCACGCACGCACGCACGCACACACACACACACACACACACACACACACACACACACACACACACACACACACACACGCACACACGAACAGTACAGCACAGCAACACAAAACAAACAAAAAACAAGGAACAGATTCAACAGAGAGAGGGAGTATAATGAATGAGAGCGATACTTACAAATAAAAATGGAGTGGAGTAAAGTGACACAACTGTCAATGATTCCTGTAAAGGACAATGTTCAGATCTGTCTACTCTGCTGAACCTTAAGGTTCGTACACACAGAGGGCGAATTGGCGAATAGCGAATTAGCGTATAATTCGCCTTTTTTTAAAAACCTTATAAAGTCAATGGAAGCATCCACACCAAACGCGAATTTCGAAAAAGCGAAAAGGCGTCTGTTTTTTATTCGCCCTTGTGTCGAATTAAGCGAACGTTCAAAGGCGAATTCCTCTCTCTCTCTCTGTATCAAAGTAAGCTCACTCTACCCTATTTCAAGAGAGAGAGAGAGAGAATGGTGGAGGGACCTTCACGTTACATTGAGGCCGAGGAGAACGGTGTTTTTCTCCTTTTCCGTGTCTCTCTCTGTGTGGCAGCGTGGCTGCTTGTTACAAGCAGCTTGTAAAAACTACTCGAATGTATTACTGGTAAAAGCATATGGTATGTTTTAGGCTAATTTATAACTGCAAAAAGACTAATGTTTTCAAATAAATCGCTGGGTATTAAATACAAAATGATCCGAAGTGTAGTGGAGTAGGCTAGAAGGAAAGTAGGCTACTGAAATTGGACTCATCTACAAGTACAGGCTACTCAAGTAAATGTAGGCTACTTTTAGTTACTTTACACTGACTTTCTTTTTTTACAGACCGAAACCCGTGACATGTTGTCCCGAAATCCTTTTATTTCCTAGAGACCCGATCATTTAATCATTATTAAAACCCTCTTTCATGTAAACTCACTGCAGCCGTGCAGCGTGCGCTGTTAGTTAACTGATTGACAGGCAGAAGAAGGCTACCAAGGAATCTATAATATTAAGATCGAAACAAAAGCCAGAGATTAAAAGGAATACTTTTAGGCTGTTTTCTAACTACAGAGAGGTAAGTCATGGTTTAACTTGTATGCGGTCGCGGCTGCTTATCCTGGCTACCATCACGCATGCATTACGCACGCCAATTGATATTTTCCCCCTGCTGTTAAACTGATCCTAGACCAGCATTATCATCTCACTGTTACACAGCCATTAATCTCGCTGCCTCACGGCTAACAGACCATGATCCTAGGTCAGGCCAGCCTAAACACAGCACACACGGAACTCCAGTAGTTTGTTCCTTATAGCGCACGCCAGCGCGCACACACACTGATTGATTGCTTTACAGTTAGCATAAAAAAGCAGAAAGTATACACACACACACACACACACACACACAGTACGGGTCCTCTAGGGCCCTCTCGGGTAATACACAATGATTGACAGCCCCTTATTCCGAGAGTGATGCGGCCATTCCGACCCGGCTATGATAAAACACTGACCGACCCTGTCTACTCTGGCCCCGGCCGGAGCTGAGGGGAGGGGGAACGGAGAACGCGTGTTGTCACTTGTCTCTTCTGTTCTTTTTCTTATTTAATAGGCTAACAGCCACGGCCAGGTCTCATCATCACTTGAGGATGTAGTTCCCATTGTTTTATTTGTTTCCCTGTCTCCGTGCTCCTCTCTCCTCTCTCTCCTTTCTTCTCCTTTCTCCTGTGGCTACTGTATGCAGGCAGATATCGCCCCCTCGTTTTTAAGGCGAATTAAGCGAATATTTATTCGTGTCGCTTTTTGGTGTGTATGGAAAAGGGCGAATGGCGAATTCTTCGCCTTTTTGGTTCGCTTATTCACGTCGCTTTCGCTAATTCGCCGGTGTGGACAGAGCTTTACTGTTACGCCCGCTGGGCTTATGTATTTAGGTATATTATTAGTAGTCCTATATGAGTACTCTGAGTCTCACATGTGTTTCCTTTTGCCTGTAGATCAGTTGGTGGAGGTTGTCATGGAGACGGGGGCGTGGAGATCTGGCCACGGATCCTGGCGACGCCCACCAACTGATTGTTTGATTGTTTGCTGAGAGTATAAAAACCCTCAGTTTGAGCCTGGCTCTGAGGCCGGCTACAGACCTAAAGGCACAAAAACGAGTGCGTGTCGTGGGGGGGAGGTGGGGGGGCAGACACAGCACAATGCATTCCGGATGGGAGTCGAGTGGTTTGAAGTCGAGTGCGAGTCGTGTGGTGTTGTGTGGTTGCGTCCAACTTGCTCACGACTCGCACTCGACTTCAAACCACTCGACTTCCATCCGCAATGCATTGTGCTGTCTCTGCCCCCCGCCTCCCCCACACAACTCTCACTCAACTTGTGCGTTCCAGTCTGAGTGCAGCCTGAGAGAGAGCACACCACATAGTTGTGGAGGGGCTGCGCTCTCCCCGCCGACTCATTAGGTTCTGTGTTTTGTTAAGTGGTTTAGCTCCTTCGGGAAGAGCTAGTTTGTTTCATGGTTCTTTTTGGTTAATAGCCTATTTTGTTTGTTTCTGGGTTTCTCGTATTTGGGGTTTCCTACAGTGAGCTTAGCTCACCAGCATGTAAGGGTCAACTTCATACCTATGTGTTATTTAAGGAGCTATTGTGCCTAATATCCAACTATTATGTGAAACATCTTGATAACTTTGCTGCAAATGGCAGGACCATCATGCTTTTATTAGGACTAATGGTAAATAAACAATGTCATCTGTTGTAAACTGTGTCCTTCACACTCCTTCGTTACGGGCTATGCCCCTATACCTGTCATGGTTCGTAACATGAGGCAGCCAGGTCATTTTTAGTTTCATTTAGTTTAGTTTATTAGCACTTTATTATAAATAAATAAAAAATAGAACAATGCATATGAAGGAAACAAAATACTGTGCATGGAAAGGAAGAAGCCGGCAGGCTTATTTGGAATGCTTTCCATAATGGAAGAGGTCATTGATTAACAGATTAAAGTTCAATAAGAACAATACAAAAGAATACAAAGGGGAGCAGCTGTGCAATAATGACATAAAAACAGAAACTGCACAAAAGAAGAAAAAAAAAACCCACACACACATTAGGAATCATTCAGTCTGTGCATGTGAGATTACAGTAACAATGAGTGCAATGTCAGTTTTGGTTAGTCCCTTGTCTGCAACTTCCCTTATTATACTGAAAGCAAAATGTGTTCAAATGTGGTGCATTTACCAGTATCATATGGTGCCATTATGGTGTGATGGGTGTGGTCTGTGATGCGATGGTTGCATTTTTGGGGGCCTCGTTATTGACCATAAGGGTCAAAATTCATGTCAGATCCTGACTGAGTCTAGGTGACACATGACCTGTGACACGATCAGAATTTCTCAAATACAACCATATTGTTTTAACATACTCTACCATACAGATTGGACGAAATGGCATTGTATTCATTAAAAAATCGAACCTCTGTTCGAAGTGGAGCTGTGTGTGTGTGTGTGTGTGTGTGTGTGTGTGTGTGTGTGTGTGTGTGTGTGTGTGTGTGTGTGTGTGTGTGTGTGTGTGTGTGTGTATTGCAGTTGATGCTCAGGGCAGGCTAGACTCAACAGCACCTCTCTGGTCACCCAGGATCATGTGTACCGTTTTTTGTGACATTTGAAGAAAATATGTGTGTTTTGTGTGTTTTGGTGTGTTTTGGAGAAAATTCAAGATGGCGGAAAATCTATCCTGGCGCAAATGGGCGTGGCCTATATGGGACCCAAGGAATCCAGGGAAAAAATAATTTTAATTTTCCGATCTACGGTTCAAGAGTTACGGGGCAAAACGTAAAGTGGGCCGTTATAGCGCCACCATGAGGCCGAGTGATGTAATTATTTTTCGATTCATTCTTAAAATCATTATGAATCTCCTCTCCGAGGTTTGAAACTGTAGCTCCTATGGTTTACGAGAGATAAATACTTGAAAGTGATTTCTTGCATTGTCCCATTATAAGTCAATGGGGACAATTAAGCGTCGTTTTTTGCCGATTACGTCGGCATGGTAAGGCGGATCGGAACGAAAGGTAATAGAACACCATTCCCGGCCGAGCCGCACATTTTGATGTATATATTGCGCAAGTGGCGTAAATGGTGCGGCACTAGTTACGCGCCGAAGTTTAGGCTACATACACGGACGGAGACAGACAGACAGACAGACCCACACACACGGCCACGTATAGGGAGCTTGTGTTCCACACAGCTCCAAAAGTCACATAGTGCCGCTTTAACCAATAGGCAAGGAGGGAGTGGGTGGGGGGCGAGTGAAGAGAGAGTTTCAGAGCGGTGCTAAATGAGGTTGTTCCACAACAGGGAAATGGCCCACCACTCTTCAAGGATGAGACGTATCGTTTATTTCACTGCAGGTGAGCTGAAGAAAGACATTTGCTCAGAATAGTATTTTTCTTTGACAATATGTGATTTGATAATCACTTGATTGAGCCAGCTACTTTAGAAGCAATACATTGACAGCAGTAAATCATTGAGGCTATATGAGGGGGAGAAAAGCAGTTTGAGGTCTTTTCCTTTTTTTTTCTCTCGTATGAATCAATGCTATTGTCCAGATTCATTCCACAGTGTGACAGTCATGACAGATATTTTTATTCACAGGATGAATTTATGTTATATTGTTATTTAGAAGAGGAAATAATTAGCATTTAATTATTCCATGGAAGACCCCAGATTCCGTGACTTGTTCACCACAGTGACACATACAGTATAGTTAGTCAAAGTAAAGGTGATTTCCTGTTTCACATTCTGAACCTCAACTTCCTCAAATGACAAGTAAACGGGGTCCAAGTCACAGCTCACTGTGTGGTTAGGGTCTTGTTTCCATTTGCTAAACTGTGCATACACACTAATCATTTATTTTTTGTTTGAGAAAAGTTCTTGTTCCAAACTAATTTACAATAGAAAAAAATACTAAAGAATCAACAACTCAAGCAAGAGTCTCCTCTCCTCTCCTCTCCTCTCCTCTCCTCTCCTTTTCTGTTATGCATAGTTCAAATTTTGATTTGTAACCCTTTGTGGTACAGAGGTAGCCTGGTTAATAAACCAGACCGCTAGTACAGAGCTGCTTGTTTATGAAGAAAATAATAGATTCTGCCTTGTAAGACCCCAGATCCCAACTACTTATTAGACGCGTACCCAGGGATGTATTTTGATTGTCTTATTGTCTCTTATGCCTTACTGTAACTTAAAGGCCTGTCCATACTGTCTCCGACCACCAAACTTTTCGTCTGAGAGTTCCGATTTCCCCACGTGCAGCTTTCCGAACTCTAATTCGGGGTAAGGTGCTCTGCACACTACAGGCGGTTGCCGTCGGGGCTGCCGCTAGGATCAGCGGTGGCCGCACCGCGGTGAGACACAAGGACACTCGTTCAGTGATTAAACACCACGCGGTATTTCACAAAGATGAACACAATCCATCTCTCACCGCCCGCGTACGCATGCACAAACGAGCACGCTCGCGGGGGATTTCACGGGGCCGCGCCCACTCTCCTCGCCGCCCCAAAACTCCGCTGCGCGGCTGAAAAAGCCGCCCGCCTCCCATTGAAAATGAATTGCTAGGAGGCGGTGACCGCGGCTAGTGTGTAACCCCCTTAATGCTTTTCAGAAGATGCAAGTGATGTCATTTTGTAGTTGAACCAGACCTTTCCGCCGAAAGGTTTGGTGGTCGGAGACAGTATGGACGGGCCTTTAAGTTAAGGCATAAGAGCTGGTACATAAGACAATCAAAATAGAGCCCCCAGATCTTTTCTGCCCTAATTCCATTTTGTCTTTAGAAGAAAGATACTTGTCAACTGCCAAAATAAACTGTAGCAATGACCTGCCTATAGAAACTTGATTGTTGTAACATTTTGCTCTTCAACAATATTCAAATATACAATTAAACTAATTCAAACCAATTCCAATTCTCTCAGCTCTTCTAAGCTATGTGTGGGCAAACACAGACATTGTGGTGTTGAATGGAAGAAACATTTTGCTCTTCAACAATATTCAAATATACAATTAAACTAATTCAAACCAATTCCTCTCAGCTCTTCTAAGCTCTGTGTGGGCAGACACAGTGGTGCTGAATGGAAAAGAGGGAACCACCATCACATTAGAGACTGGAATCACCGGCATCCACAAGCACATCCAGGCACTTTGGACTTTCGGAGACGTTGGCGCAGACACGCGGATCGCCAACCTGAACGCCGGCAAGATGGCAACGGACTACGTTGACCGATTTCAAGACAGACTGCAGCTGAACAGTCAAACTGGATCTCTCACCATCACTGATCTCCAAATCAACGACACCGGGTTTTACAAGGCACAGATCGTCACCGTCAAGATCTCAGCTCACCGTTTCCAACTTAATGTCTACATTGAGCAGTTACCTACAGGTAGGATCAAGGTGCATGTATAGGAGCACTGTTTAACATCCATTGCAGGTGTCTTTTTGGTGACACCTGGTCTGATTGTCTGTTGGAACTGATTGTCAGAATTCAGATTCAAAAACACATGTACTACAAAACTGCTCCAAAACGAATGCTGCACAGTCCTAGCGCTGAGGTTATTTTGGAACGCGACAAAGATGTTTTCAGAAACTGTAAATATTAACGTTCAAATACATAATTAATACATTTCCAGTGCCTGCGTCATTTTGATGTGAGTGTTGGGACTAAAAAACATCAACAACAACATGTATGTGGAATGGTTGTTGTGACAATTATAACAATGAAAGCTTTTTGTTTGATTGTACAGTAAGGCGTTAACCATATCATGTCAGGTCAAAGGGCACAGCGCTGGAGGCAAAGTGCATGTGGTGTGGTACTAGACAGGCGACATCAGGTCCAAGGATATATAGTCGGGGGCGTTAGGGAGATGACATATTAATTTCGTGCTAATTAGTCTAAAAGCGCCACATTTTGCACAGATGTAGCCCAGGGTATGCCCTAATGATTTAGCTAGGGCGCCCAAGTCGGCGACATTCGGGGTCGCCACTGCGGCCAAATCAAGTTGGGCTCTCATCGACTTTCAATACAGGAGGAAAATACCCAGAAAAACACTTTTTTTCTGGGTATTCAAGTAGGATGTGAGGGGTCTAACTAGGGGTTTGTCATGATGCTGAATCCATTGCATTTGTTTTGCACAAAAAACATTCCTTGGGCTATAAATGGCCCCAGAAAACGATGGTTCAGTGATGAAAAGTGATGAGTCATCTCTTCTCAGAGTTTTGTGGGTGTTTTCTGGAGATGTGGCGACCCCGAAGACCCCCGGGCGCCCTAGCTAAATCATTAGAGCAGGCCCTGGGCTACATCTGTGCAAAATGTGGCGCTTTTAGACTGATTAGCACAACAAAAACAAAAAAAAAACCCTAAGGCCTCCGACTAACATGAATGCTCACCCATACATGCATCGTTTTCTGAGGCCATTTATAGCCCAAGGAATGTTTTTTGTGCAAAACAAATGCTTCCAATGGATTCAGCATCATGACAAACCCCTAGTTAGACCCCTCAGATCCTACTTAAATACTCAGAAGAAAAAAGAATCTGGGTATTATAGAAAGTCAATGGGAGCCCAACTTGATTTGGCCGCTGTGGCGACACCGAAGGTCGCCGACTCGGGCGCCCTAGCTAAATCATTAGAGCATGCCCTGAGCTACATCTGTGCAAAATTTTGCACTTTTAGACTGATTAGCGTGAAATATCCCTAACGCCACCGACTAATATCACATAATGTAGACATACTGTGTTAGACACATGAAATTGGAGTATAGCTGAACCAGTAAGACTCCCTAATCGGGAGATAAGCGACCATCACATCGCATGCACAAACTTTAGAAGGCAATCATAGCCAATCAGGAGGGAATGTGGGAAATGGGACAGATCCATGTTGATGACATGACTTTAGAGATACTGTGTACCGCGTTGCATGATTTCAGGCCAAAATCTGTAGGAGCAGTGTCCAAAAATGTGTTTTGCAAAAATCAGCCTGATGGTGGCACTAAAAGAGGGCCATGGGAGAAATGAGGGGTGGAGGTTGTGGTTTGCCAGCCAAGGAGTGTGTGTGCAAAGTTTGGAATTTGCTTTTGTCGCATGCCTAAGCCAATCATTTGATGACCAGCAGTGGTTTCCTATGGAAACACAAAAAGCATCCTTTGTGTCTCCATAGGGAACTGCTGTAGGTTTGGAATCTTCTCATGGATCAAAGGATAACTCATACAATATTTTGACTTAAATCCTGGTCAGGCAGTTCTACTTGAAGCCAAGGTTTTACAAGATTTCTGGATTACTTTACTACCGCTATTCACTATTCAGTAATTGGACTTCTTTAAAGTGACTCATTTTTACAGAATAGATGCACTCATCTCTCTCTCCTAGACTCTGTTTCCACTCCTAACATCAAACTCAATGCATCTTCGATGGACGACAGCTGTGAATCCCTGACAGTGGAGTGTTCTGTGGAGAACGGGAGAAACGTGACCATGCAACAGCAATTGATGGGTACAAAATACTTGCTATTCTCCCAATGCTTGCAATCGCATTGAGAAAAATTTAATAAATCAACTTATATAGGGTTTGTCCAGGTGGTACAAATGGAAAGATGTGCTTGAATTAATACATTGTTGCCATTTCATGTCAGTACAACAGGAACGTTCAAAAGAAATGCTCGAATGTATTACATTTTCAGTTTAATGTAGGTGTAGTTATTTAATCAGCTGACGCAAAAATGCAACATAAGAATGCACAAGAGACCAGGCAGAATTGGGCAATTACATACAGTATGTAGAATGTTTGTATTAACCAATAGTAATTCAGTCAGATACTCCTAGTGTAAAGATGAACCCCATTTAATGAAGTGATATTCATTGCATTGTATTTGGCTCTGCTCCTGTGATGCTCCAGAGCAATCTGTGCAAGCATGTCACAATGACACTGAGAGCACTAATATAACCCCCTCAAACAGAGCATAAAGATACACACAGATATCACATATCTGTAACTGACAAATCTGACGAATCAAATGTTAGACTTTACAGTATATGACGTTGATACAGTTCACGGGGGACACAATTAAGGGACACAGACAGAGACAGAGTGAGAGAGAGAGAGAGAGAGACAGAGAGACAGAGATAGAGACAGACAGACAGATAATTTGAAATGACTATATCAGACTTAGTGTACCAATTTCTATTTACAACTTTTAATGTTAATCTCCTATTATTTCCTGCAGGTAATAATCTCGTCCTTCTGGTTGGTATTGGATTCAAGGTGTTGGCATTGCTCGTGCTCCTGGTGTTGTGTTGTGGCTCTGGTGAGTTTACTGTCATCATAACTCCTAATTCTTTCGCTCCCTAATCTGTTCATTGACATACCGGTAGATATAAATTATTCAACACTGTGGTTGGACTAAATAGTAAATGCACAATCTACCAAGGGTGAATGAAAAGCACAATTTGCAGTTAATATGGCGCTCATAAAGAGAATCTTGTATACTGAAAAACAAAATATTTGAACTGGAATTTGGGACGGTACATCCTACATGGCATTGGTTCCATCTCCTGTTGGTTTGGCCAAACCTAACCTTAACCCTAACCCTAAGCTCAGTAAAACTAACGCTGGTGAATGCTAACCTGGTAAAATGCTAACCTGCTGGTGCTGGTGAATGTTAAGCTGGTGAACGTTAACCTGGTGAATGTTAACCTGGTGAACGTTAACCTGGTGAATGTTAACCTGGTCAGACCAACGGGAGGTCGAACCGGCTCAGTCCCCATTTGAAACCACACTGCTGTCAGTTTGAAATGGTATGAATGGTATGCAGCAAAGTGTAGCATGAATAATGTTTTAAAGTGATCCCTGGCTAATACGACAAATATGCCTTAATACATTACAATTGTTCTCTATAACTGCAAAGTAAAATTAAAAACACCTTAAATATTTTATTTCTTCTAGAAATAGCTAATCTTTAACTTAACAGGGTCGCAAGTTGATGATGTCATAAATGTCATGTGTGATCTATCCCTATGGAATTTATGGCATGCATGTGAAAATAAAAACAAACTTAATATTTCCTATGGTTAATATGAGCATCAAATCAATATTTCAAATGTGTTTTTTGCACAGGCATGCCGTAAATTCCATAGGGATAGATCACACATGACATTTATGACATCATCAACTTGCGACAGGCATTTCCCCTATTGAGTGAAAGATTCGTTATTTCTAGGAGAAATAAAATATTTAAGGTGTTTTTAATTTTACATTGTAGTTATAGAGGACTATTATAATGTATTAAGGCATATTTGTCGTATTAGCCAGGGATCCCTTTAAAGCCAACAAGACTCTAAATAAATGGAAAGAAGAATATGTTTTAATTGCACTTTTTTATACTGATTAATCTCACACGTAATTATTTGTTAATGATTAATATGAATGTGATTCTTATTGTTGTCATGTTTCAGGAACACAGTGCTGAGGATGTAAACATCAGCATAAGTGTTGTTAGAGGAGGATTCCTCTCCTGCTGAGACCAGGGTTACAGGAATCCAATGTGTACAGGAAGACAGCATGAAGACATTCCTTTACATGGACCAGGGACACTGAATTACAGCTTGTGAAGACAAGACCAGCTAGCGCGCGCGTGTGCGTGTGCGCACAAGCGTGCGTTTATGTCTTGCGCTACATGCATATTTTATATATTTCCAAATTGTTTTTACCCTTTTAGCTCCAACTAAATTGTATTTGGATGTCACCAGCTACAGCAGATCATTTCGTATCGGTAACCGGAACGGTCGCCCCAAACCTACTCGGCCTCAATTGGCAAATTGGGGAAGAAGGCCCTGGCATAGTTTTACTGAGGTTAAGTTTAGGAATAAGAAGGTTAGCTTTAGGCATAGTTTTACTGAGGTTAAAGCATCTATGTAATTTAATGAATACACTTTAATTTTGGCCAATCTGTATGGTAGAGTATGATAATACAATTGGGTGGTTGTATTTGGCCTCCTTGCTCTTCTATTGAGACATTTAGATCATGTCAAAGGTCATACCTTGACACAGAATCTGACAAAAAACTTAACTTCTTTGCCTTTTTTTTTTTTTTTTACTATATATACATATTTTTTTTAATATTTCAAATAGCTGATCTGCAAGCTCACAACGTGCAGATGTAGATCAGCATTTGAAGTATTTAAAAATGTTTTTCAAAATAGTAAAAAAATGGCAAAGAAGTTAAGGCATAAGGCATAAGACCTGGATCATAATAGAGCCCTTTAGGGTCAAGATTCAATGTGTTCCCAGAGCAAGCAGGCCGGATCTATTCGCTCAATGGTAACAATTTTAGCACTTAAGCGGGAAACCAGTTTCAAATCTGGGGTAAAAGATTAAAGTTACAGTATATAGTGATGCTTTAGGTTTAGGAATACCTTCATGCTGGCTGTTCTGAGGCCTCCGGATTTGATCGGGTTGAGTAGATTTGACCGTTCCTCTGTTCATAGCATCAGTAGCTACCCAGCTGGCACACGACGTCCGTTGACGTTGATTTTTGGTTGGATTTAGGTCGCGACGTCAGCTAACCAAAATCCAACGTTGGACCAACGTCAACTTCCAACGTTGTATCAACGTATTAATTTGACGTCAATTGACGTTGATATTTGGTTGGTTTTAGGTTGTGTTGGTAACTGACCAATAACCAACGTCTGTTCAACGTATTATCCCAACGTCATCCTGACGTCGAATACTGACATTCTGTTGTCGGATTTTTGACCAAACCTCAATGTCTGCCCAACGTTATTATGACAACGTCCACACAACGTTGCAGTCTAACATCATCAGACGTTGATATTTGGTTGGTTTTAGGTTGTGTTGGTAACTAACCAATAACCAACGTCTGTTCAACGTATTATCCCAACGTCAGGTTGACGTCGAATACTGACATGCTGTTGTCGGATTTTTGAACAAACCTCAATGTCTGCCCAACGTTATTTTACTAACGTCCACACAACGTTGCAGTCTAACATCATCAGACGTTGACATTTGGTTGGTTTTAGGTTTTGTTGGTAACTAACCAATAACCAACGTCTGTTTAACCTATTAACCCAACGTCAGGTTGACGTCGAATACTGACATGCTGTTGTCGGATTTTTGACCAAACCTCAATGTCTGCCCAACGTTATTTTACTAACGTCCACATAACGTTGAAGTCTAACATCATCAGACGTTGATATTTGGTTGGTTTTAGGTTGTGTTGGTAACTGACCAATAACCAACGTCTGTTCACGTATTATCCCAACGTCATCTTGATGTCGAATACTGACATTCTGTTGTCGGATTTTTGGACAAACCTCAATGTCTATCCAACGTTATTATGACAACGTCCACACAACGTTGCAGTCTAACATCATTAGACGTAGATATTTGGTTGGTTTTAGGTTGTGTTGGTAACAAACCAATAACCAACATCTGTTCAACGTATTATCCCAACGTCAGGTTGACGTCGAATAGTAACATGCTGTTGTCGGATTTTTGACCAAACCTCAATGTCTGCCCAACGTTATTTTACTAACGTCCACACAACGTTGCAGTCTAACATCATCAGACGTTGACATTTGGTTGGTTTTATGTTGCGTTGGTAACTAACCAATAACCAACGTCTGTTCAACCTATTATCCCAACATCATGTTGACGTCGAACACTGACATGCCCTTGTCGGATTTTTGACCAAACCTCAATGTCTGCCCAACGTTATTTTACTAACGTCCACATAACGTTGAAGTCTAACATCATTAGACATAGATATTTGATTGGTTTTAGGTTGTGTTGGTAACTAACAAATAACCAACGTGTGTTCAACGTGTTTTCCCAACATCAGGCTGATGTTGAATCACTGACATGCTGTTGTCCGATATTTGACTGAACTTCAGTGTCTGTCCAACGTTATTATAATAACGTCTACACAACATTGCAGTCTAACGTCATTAGACGTTGACATTTGGTTGGTTTTAGGTTGTGTTGGTAACTGACCAATAACCAACGTCTGTTCGACTTATTATCCCAGCGTCATCTTGACGTCGAATACTGACATGCTCTTGTCTGATATTTGACCAAACGTCAATGTCTGCCCAATGTTATTATGACAACGTCCACACAACGTTGCAGTCTAACATCATCAGACGTTGATATTTGGTTGGTTTTAGGTTGTGTTGGTAACTGACCAATAACCAACGTCTGTTCGACGTATTATCCCAACGTCAGGTTGACGTTGAATACTCAGATGCTGTTGTCGGTATTAGACCAAACCTCAATGTCTGCCCAACGTTATTTTACTAACGTCCACATAACGTTGAAGTCTAACATCATCAGACGTTGATATTTGGTTGGTTTTAGGTTGTGTTGGTAACTAACCAATAACCAACATCTGTTCAACGTATTATCCCAACGTCAGGTTGACGTCGAATACTGACATGCTGTTGTCGGATTTTTGACCAAACCTCAATGTCTGCCCAACGTTATTTTACTAACGTCCACACAACGTTGCAGTCTAACATCATCAGACGTTGACATTTGGTTGGTTTTAGGTTGCGTTGGTAACTAACCAATAACCAACGTCTGTTCAACCTATTATCCCAACATCATGTTGACGTCGAACACTGACATGCCCTTGTCGGATTTTTGACCAAACCTCAATGTCTGCCCAACGTTATTATGACAACGTCCACACAACGTTGCAGTCTAACATCATCAGACGTTGATATTTGGTTGGTTTTAGGTTGTGTTGGTAACTAACCAATAACCAACGTCTGTTCAACGTATTATCCCAACGTCAGGTTGACGTCGAATACTGACATGCTGTTGTCGGATTTTTGAACAAACCTCAATGTCTGCCCAACGTTATTTTACTAACGTCCACACAACGTTGCAGTCTAACATCATCAGACGTTGACATTTGGTTGGTTTTAGGTTTTGTTGGTAACTAACCAATAACCAACGTCTGTTTAACCTATTAACCCAACGTCAGGTTGACGTCGAATACTGACATGCTGTTGTCGGATTTTTGACCAAACCTCAATGTCTGCCCAACGTTATTTTACTAACGTCCACATAACGTTGAAGTCTAACATCATCAGACGTTGATATTTGGTTGGTTTTAGGTTGTGTTGGTAACTGACCAATAACCAACGTCTGTTCACGTATTATCCCAACGTCATCTTGATGTCGAATACTGACATTCTGTTGTCGGATTTTTGGACAAACCTCAATGTCTATCCAACGTTATTATGACAACGTCCACACAACGTTGCAGTCTAACATCATTAGACGTAGATATTTGGTTGGTTTTAGGTTGTGTTGGTAACAAACCAATAACCAACATCTGTTCAACGTATTATCCCAACGTCAGGTTGACGTCGAATAGTAACATGCTGTTGTCGGATTTTTGACCAAACCTCAATGTCTGCCCAACGTTATTTTACTAACGTCCACACAACGTTGCAGTCTAACATCATCAGACGTTGACATTTGGTTGGTTTTAGGTTGCGTTGGTAACTAACCAATAACCAACGTCTGTTCAACCTATTATCCCAACATCATGTTGACGTCGAACACTGACATGCCCTTGTCGGATTTTTGACCAAACCTCAATGTCTGCCCAACGTTATTTTACTAACGTCCACATAACGTTGAAGTCTAACATCATTAGACATAGATATTTGGTTGGTTTTAGGTTGTGTTGGTAACTAACAAATAACCAACGTGTGTTCAACGTGTTTTCCCAACATCAGGCTGATGTTGAATCACTGACATGCTGTTGTCCGATATTTGACTGAACTTCAGTGTCTGTCCAACGTTATTATAATAACGTCTACACAACATTGCAGTCTAACGTCATTAGACGTTGACATTTGGTTGGTTTTAGGTTGTGTTGGTAACTGACCAATAACCAACGTCTGTTCGACTTATTATCCCAGCGTCATCTTGACGTCGAATACTGACATGCTCTTGTCTGATATTTGACCAAACGTCAATGTCTGCCCAATGTTATTATGACAACGTCCACACAACGTTGCAGTCTAACATCATCAGACGTTGATATTTGGTTGGTTTTAGGTTGTGTTGGTAACTGACCAATAACCAACGTCTGTTCGACGTATTATCCCAACGTCAGGTTGACGTTGAATACTCAGATGCTGTTGTCGGTATTAGACCAAACCTCAATGTCTGCCCAACGTTATTTTACTAACGTCCACATAACGTTGAAGTCTAACATCATCAGACGTTGATATTTGGTTGGTTTTAGGTTGTGTTGGTAACTAACCAATAACCAACATCTGTTCAACGTATTATCCCAACGTCAGGTTGACGTCGAATACTGACATGCTGTTGTCGGATTTTTGACCAAACCTCAATGTCTGCCCAACGTTATTTTACTAACGTCCACACAACGTTGCAGTCTAACATCATCAGACGTTGACATTTGGTTGGTTTTAGGTTGCGTTGGTAACTAACCAATAACCAACGTCTGTTCAACCTATTATCCCAACATCATGTTGACGTCGAACACTGACATGCCCTTGTCGGATTTTTGACCAAACCTCAATGTCTGCCCAACGTTATTTTACTAACGTCCACATAACGTTGAAGTCTAACATCATTAGACATAGATATTTGGTTGGTTTTAGGTTGTGTTGGTAACTAACGAATAACCAACGTGTGTTCAACGTGTTTTCCCAACATCAGGCTGATGTTGAATCACTGACATGCTGTTGTCGGATATTTGACTGAACCTCAGTGTCTGTCCAACGTTATTATAATAACGTCTACACAACATTGCAGTCTAACGTCATTAGACGTTGACATTTGGTTGGTTTTAGGTTGTGTTGGTAACTGACCAATAACCAACGTCTGTTCGACTTATTATCCCAGCGTCATCTTGACGTCGAATACTGACATGCTCTTGTCTGATATTTGACCAAACGTCAATGTCTGCCCAATGTTATTATGACAACGTCCACACAACGTTGCAGTCTAACATCATCAGACGTTGATATTTGGTTGGTTTTAGGTTGTGTTGGTAACTGACCAATAACCAACGTCTGTTCGACGTATTATCCCAACGTCAGGTTGGCGTTGAATACTCAGATGCTGTTGTCGGTATTAGACCAAACCTCAATGTCTGCCCAACGTTATTTTACTAACGTCCACATAACGTTGAAGTCTAACATCATCAGACGTTGATATTTGGTTGGTTTTAGGTTGTGTTGGTAACTGACCAATAACCAACGTCTGTTCGACTTATTATTCCAGCGTCATCTTGACGTCGAATACTGACATGCTGTTGTCGGATTTTTGACCAAACATCAATGTCTGCCCAATGTTATTATGACAACGTCCACACAACGTTGCAGTCTAACATCATCAGACGCTGATATTTGGTTGGTTTTAGGTTGCGTTGGTAACTAACCAATAACCAATGTCTGTTCAACGTATTATCCCAACGTCATATTGATGTTGAATTCTGACATGCTCTTGTCTGATATTTGACCAAACGTCAATGTCTGCCCAACATTATCATGACAACGTCCACACAACGTTGCAGTCTAACATCATCAAACGTTGATATTTGGTTGGTTTTAGGTTGTGTTGGTAACTGACCAATAACCAACGTCTGTTCGACGTATTATCCCAACTTCAGGTTGACGTTGAATACTCAGATGCTGTTGTCGGTATTAGACCAAACCTCAATGTCTGCCCAACGTTATTTTACTAACGTCCACATAACGTTGAAGTCTAACATCATCGGACGTTGATATTTGGTTGGTTTTAGGTTGTGTTGGTAACTAACCAATAACCAACGTCTGTTCAACGTATAATCCCAACGTCAGGTTGATGTCGAATTCTGACATGCTCTTGTCGGATTTTTGACCAAACCTCAATGTCTACCCAACATTATCATGACAACGTCCACACAACGCTGCAGTCTAACATCATTAGACATAGATATTTGGTTGGTTTTAGGTTGTGTTGGTAACTAACCAATAACCAACGTCTGTTCAACGTATAATCCCAACGTCATATTGACGTTGAACACTGACATGCTCTTGTCGGATTTTTGACCAAACCTCAATGTCTGCCCAACGTTATCATGACAACGTCCACACAACGCTGCAGTCTAACATCATTAGACATAGATATTTGGTTGGTTTTAGGTTGTGTTGGTAACTAACCAATAACCAACGTCTGTTCAACGTATAATCCCAACGTCATATTGACGTCGAACAATGACATGCTCTTGTCGGATTTTTGACCAAACCTCAATGTCTGCCCAACGTTATCATGACAACGTCCACACAACGTTGCAGTCTAACATCATTAGACGTAGATATTTGGTTGGTTTTAGGTTGTGTTGGTAACTAACAAATAACCAACGTATGTTCAACGTGTTTTCCCAACATCAGGCTGATGTTGAATCACTGACATGCTGTTGTCGGATATTCGACCAAACCTCAGTGTCTGCCCAACGGTATTATGACAACGTCCACACAACGTTGAAGTCTAACATCATCAGACGTTGATATTTGGTTGGTTTTAGGTTTTGTTGGTAACTGACCAATAACCAACGTCTGTTCAACGTATTATCCCAACGTCAGGTTGACTGCTTAACTTACAATGCTGTATGCATTGCAAAGGATTATGCTTTGCTGGGGATAAAAACAGAACATCTCTGGTTAAAGACCACATAAAGTATGCAGTTTAAGGGACAGTAAGGTGTCATTACAGTTAGGGACATCTGAATGTTTATGAAATTAAATTAATTTGGATCATAGCATTCATTGGACTATCAGTGTCTCTCTTGAATGTAATGGTAGTTACAGGAAAGCATGAGCATTCAGTTAATCTTGGATGTGAACAAGACCAGTATAACGGGGGAGTTTATTGGCATGGACATAGTGAACAAGGTATCTAGCAAGAATGTCAAAGTTCCTTGATAAGCAACCCCTGAGGACACTAGCCACTTCATTGGTCCAGCGTACCATTACATTGGCTCAACAAAAAACTAAAGATAGGCCGCAACAGTGCCGATTATAAATGAATGTGGGTTGTCCTTAAAGTCCAAGACCATTTCAATTTCAATGTTTTGAATCCTAAATAAGAGCTAGTGTATCTAATCTGAAATGACAGGAACTTAGAGGACAAGTAGGCCTATATTTCTTCAGTGGGGGTATAACAAAATGCATTGTGGCCTAAACTCGGGCGATAAAGAGAGAAAGACAGACAGACAGATAGGCACACCATGATGCTTATCTAACAGTACACAGCAGAATGCTGTGACAATGACCTCTGAATCTTGCCTAGAGTCCATGATTAAAGGCATATCATTCAGCCACAGAAGGGCTTACATAGGCTAGAAATGGCTAACTGTTAATGGAAAGGTCTTGACCTCAGCTGTAATAGGTCATTGTTGAACATCTATGGGACACCATCAAATGGGGTATACCCATTTAAAGATAAAAACAACATATCCCATAATATCTCCTGGCACAGGGATCATCAATGTCTGTACATTGACACATGTGGCGAGACTTGCCTTTGACCATGGTAGATTTTAGATTTTGTTTTTAAATAACAATGTTGTAATTTTGATCATGAGACTAAATTTCTGACCCAGTCTCCAGGGTTTCTTCAGGATATGTATGACACTATATTCCACTAGTACAGTGGTTCTCAATTTATTTGTATTATTATTATTTTTAAGGACCCATAACTCTGAGAGTGTTTATGGGTCCATTTGGTTCCATACACTCTCAGAGTTACAGACCTGTAATGTTCGATTTGGACCGCATTCAAGGAACTTTGAGGTCCCTCTCAACCTGCTTTGAGAACCACTGTGCTAGTAGACATTTGAGACTGGCTCTTTGTGTGCTACTGGTAACATTATTGTCCACTCCATGGCAAAAATATCATTCAGACAAAAATGTCCACCGCAAGCCAGCCTGGGGTATCCACAGTTTAATACCGCATACTATTAACTATGAAGTTTATCAATGTAAAACATTATAGATGTGACATAGAACAAAGTGTACAAATCAGCCCAACATACACAACCCATTATGGACGGGAACCCCTGTTTTATCCCTCAGGCGTTTTTTTCTGAAAACTTAGGTCAGGCTTTAGAAGGTATCGACCTTATGTCTTAATGGTTTAAAAACAGTAAAGATATATGGAATGGCAACCTGATATTAACTGCATTTGTTCTCGAAGTGGGGTCCTTGAGGGAGTTCCAGGGGGTCCCCTGCTAAATGATAGTTAGGAATGAAATGGACCCTTATGGGTAACTCATAGAGTGTACAAATGGAACCAAAATGGACCCATTAACATTGATTTTACAATAAATTGGGGTCTCAGATAGAAATGCCATAAAATGGAGGTCCGTACTTAGACTAATGCATGTCAAACTGGGGTTCTTGCAATTAAAATAGTTGAGAATCACTGCTTGACTCATCAAAATCTTCTCTAATGGAAATGTTTCTTCTTTGAAATGTTTGAGATCCACTACCATACTGTATTCCTCAATGCTTCAGAAGCTTAATATAAAACTATCCTGCTTGAAATGAGTATAATACAATAAAAACATCATCCTGACGTCAACCTGACGTTGGGATAATACGTTGAACAGACGTTGGTTATTGGTTAGTTACCAACACAACCTAAAACCAACCAAATATCAACGTCTGATGATGTTAGACTTCAACGTTATGTGGACGTTAGTAAAATAATGTTGGGCAGACATTGGTTATACAAGCAAATTATCATCTGTAATTAAATCTGATTAAAACACATTTTAATGCCTATCTTTTGGGATATTATAGTTTGGAGGAAACATATGAAAGATGAAGGGAGCCATCTTTGTAGTTACAGAGAGGAACACAATATATGTGTGTTTATGGAAAGCAGTTTGAAAATCAACTACACTGCCCACAATGCAATTGCAAATGCCTGATTGGCTGTGTGTCATGTGACTGTGATGTGGCCAGCTACCACTGGCTCTGCTGAGAGCACACCCCCACTTTGAATCCAAACAGCCCACAGCAGTTACATTTGTCACCAACAGCAAGCATTGAGAGCTGCTTGTCTAAAAGTGATTTAAGATAAAACTAAACTAAATAAAATCACTGTTGATTGAAGATAGGTTGCTGCCAGTCTATTTGTGGGATTAAATCTACATTATGGAGACTTTTTGCACACAGAGAAGGAGTTTTGGAGCAGGGAGATGACACAGGTATGTAAAGCTATTTTAATTGATTGCTTTTGCTTCCAGTACTTTTTACAACTTCACTATTTACAATTCATACTCCAGTGTTTTCAGCCCTTTTCATGTCAAGGACCCCAAAATCCAAAATGACTATTTGGCTGCAGACCCCTTTTAATATGTGACAGGAACCCTCATTCCTGTAAAAAAGTTTCCATTATATAATGTTTCCAAGGTCCATTATTTATTCAGCAGTTAAATAGTGTTATTGTGACAGTAATCATTGCTATTTATATAGTGTTTGTTTAGTAATGTTAGGTTGGTTCCAGCCTTCCAGGTGGTCCCCAGCTAAATGATGGGGAGTTGATAACCAAATGGACCCCTATAGATCTTTTAATTACTGTAAAATCAAACCAAATGTACAAGCTAAATTATTTTTTACACATGATCTGTATTCCTAAATTATTAGGTATGAGACTGAGAGGCTAAATCTCACTAAATGGTGGTCCATGGCTCAAATGCATAATTGACAAACACTGATTTTGTGCCATGGTTCTCAAAGTGGGAGTGGGAGCTAGAAGTGATTAACAGGAGTGTGTGTGTGTGTGTGTGTGTGTGTGTGTGTGTGTGTGTGTGTGTGTGTGTGTGTGTGTGTGTGTGTGTGTGTGTGTGTGTGTGTGTGTGTGTGTGTGTGTGTGGTACATGGCTCATTTGTAATGTATTTTGTAGTCTTTCAACTTTTGTTTTTCTTCTGTCAACAGAAAATTCCAACGTCGAAAAGAAAACCAGTCTATGCAATATGGTAGGTTAAGTCTCCTCTTACCACCCTTTAGCAAAGTCCTTTTTAATCCAGGAAATCCAGTAGTAGGCCTAATCCACAATAGGAAAATAAAAGGTATCTTCATCCTGTGGTATAATATCCAAGATCCAATATAGAATACAGCATGACTTTTGCATGAGACTTCTCCTTCTCTTCTTACCCTGTACTGCCAAAGCTGCACTTCACAGGTGTTACAAACACGTCTGAATGCCAATCTACTGCAGCCAATCACTGCAGGAACTAGTCAAGTACTAAATAATATACTGTACATGCTCATATTATGCAATGTGTTCTTGTAGATAATTTTGTGTCTATGCAACATTGTTGTTTGATGGAGTATGATAAAATCTAACCTATTCATTTCCTTTTTCACTCTCTCTCTGTTACATGAGGTGTCTCTGTGGTGGTATGAGGTGATCCTGGGAGCTAAGCCAACCAGGTAATTTACTTAATTAATAATGATTTATTTGAACTGAGAAGCCATTCTACAGCCTCACATTGTGTGTGCTTGTAGATCAGCTATTTTTGTGACTTCGGTCCATTATATCTCCCCTTTAATGATTGAATGATTGCACTCTCCCACAGTAATAAGGAAAAGAAAAAACAACACATGTTGACCATTTTTACACTTTGTTAATTTTAAGCTCAGTGTCAGGGAAGCCCACAATGAGAGTAAATGCCAGCAGAACAATATTGCAAGCCATTTTGGCAAAACCTTGATCGGCGCTACCCACACGTTAGGTTGTGTAGCTCATGCCTTGAATGCCCGATGCTTACAAGCTGTACTTTGTTGTAAAGGTGACGAATCAATGATAAAAATGATATAAAACAATACAAATTGGTATTATTAAAGGGGAGATAATGGACCGAAGTCAAGTTTCCTTTCTTTTTGTGCTGATTTTATTTCCTTTCTCTCTGTGTCTCAGGTGCCGTACGTTGGGTGGCTGCTTGTTCTTGTGACGCAGTGTCCAGTCCTGTCTTATGTGGAAGCAAACATGTATGAACTAGTCACTAGTCTGTTTTCACTTCTCCCTCTCTCTCTCTCTCTCTCTCAGGTGTCTGCTGTGCTTGTCCCGCCTTTCCTTTGGGATAGACATGGTGGTTTCTACTCTTGGGAGATAACAACCAGGTAGTCTGATCATTGTTTTGTACTAAATAGCCAATCTACAAACTGTTGTGCGATGGAAAATTATAACGCTTTGATTGGGTGTCTAACCTCTCTTTCTCTCTCAGGTGGCGTGACGTGTCTGATAGTCCTTTCGGACCTGGTGCCAGTGGTTGACAGGATAGAGGATGGAGAGAGGAGCAACATCTCTGTGATGACCAAGCTTTTAAGACCTTGGTAGGCTTTATATGAGTCACAGTATAAAGTGCATGTTTCAACATGGAAGAAGAGGAGGTTCGCACACTGTTCCAGAGCTCCGGTAAATAGTTATTATTCTATCCTAATAAACTATTTACTGGAGCTCTGGAACAGTGTGTGAACCTCCTCCTTCCATGGTGTGTATATTATATATTCCTTGGTTCGGCACCTGTAAATCTTTGGAGATGTGCTTGCTTCCCTCTCTGCATGTTTCAACATACAATATGAATTAACCCTTGTGTGATGTGGTTTTCAGTGTCTGCATAATTATTTGTTTAATTATTCTAGGCGATGGCCTGTCTGCATGTTTTCATTTTTTCGCAGCTTAACCACTGGAACCCCCTCTTATGACAATGTCATGATATGTGAAAATTATGTGAAAATAAATAAATACAATTTTGCATGAATGTAGCTTATAGACCTGCTGTTGCTGAGCAGATTTGGTGTAGAGGGTTTAAAAAAGCGGACCACCCTGGGCCACCTGATCAACAAGGGATCAAGAGATTATATGCCATGTTTACAAAAGAACCTTACCCTACTATATTGTTCACAAAAATGTAATATGTTTTTCTTCAGGCTCTTCGGTAACCACATGAAGGGGGAAAAGGAAGGTGGCTTTGGAGAAGACTGATGTATTTTAGAGCAATACAAGGTAACTTCATGTTGACCAAGGACAGACAATTGGCACACACCAATCTGTAAATAATGTAATTGGGCAAAACATGTCCTTCCCTTTGATACAATGGCAAGTGTCTTTGATTTGGTGTCTAACCCAGGGGGTTTCAAACATTTTTGACTCGGGTCACCTCGCCCCTGTAAATAATATTTTAATCCACAGCACCCTTGAAGTACACTGTAAATATTTTGAATCTTACACCATTGGAGAAATATCAGTTTCCATTAGAACTGACTGAAAATAACTTTATACTTTATGTTTAACCACTTGAACCCCAGCATCCCTATTCTGGGAGGAAGGTTCACCAAAAATAGCCGATCTACAAGCTCACAGCGCGTCGTGACATGTTGTGAGCTTGTAGATCTGCTATTTTTGCAGAAGAGAGTTGGCCGTAGATGGAAAAATAACTCCTCACAAATCAGGTCAGTTTTACTTAGTGAACTGATATTGATGTAGTGATATTGATGATCAGATTATTCTGAGACACTCCTGGACTGGCATCAAGGCACCCTAGGGTGCAACAGCACCCACTTTAGGAAACCCTGGTCCAACCTATTTCCTTCTTTCTTCTCTCTCTCTTAGCTGGCGTGATGTGTCTGCTTGGGTCCAGTCGTTGAGAGGATGGAGAGAAGAAGCACCTCTGTGACCAAGCTTTTTAAGTAAGTAAGAAGTAATGCACAGCATAACACAGTATAAGGTTTGGGTGTTCTGTGGTTTTCAGTGTCTTACAATTTAATTCTTCTGGGTGAGGGCCTGCTTAACCAACTGAACTCTTGTTATTTTAAGGTTATGAGGGTGAACATGATGTGAAGTTTTCAAGTTTTTGTATGCATTGTGACCTTGTAGACACACCTGTAAATAATTTAATTTGCAAAACATGACAATGTGGTGGTGTAAGGTTATGACAGCATGTTACATATTTTGTATTCTCTTTTTCTACAGATGCCGTCATGACGTTCAACCCAGAAGCAGAGGACAACCTAAAGCAGCAGAGGCGGGAGACACAGGGGAACTGTCCATTTCAAGAGGGACACTATGGACTGATATAACTTGAATTAGTTCTGGTTGGACCTAAAACCTGGTAGCTCACTGGACATGCAGGCAAGAGGAGGCAGCGGGGGACACAAACGCATGCACTCAGAACTGATTGAACTGACACTGTGAATTCTGGGGGATCTTGGTAGTTCTGTTTGGACCTACAGTTTAATCTGGCAACTCACCGGAATACATTTTTTGTAGTTGTGAACTCACCGGAATATATTTTTTTAATTAATTTTTGTTGTTGTTGTGAACTCACTGGATTATATTTTTTAATTATTAGATTTTTGTTGTGAACACACCGGAATATATTTTATTAATAATTTTGTTGTTGTTGTGGGACATATGCAAGTAAAAAGGAAACTGTCTGGAAGTTCTCTCTGAGGTAGGCTGTGCTATTATTTCATGTATTTCTTTATTTGTCCAGTGTTAAGGTAAAAAAAAGGTGAACTGTTATGTTCTTTTCTGGATCAAGCTTAATCAGACCTAGTGACTGCTGTGTGAGCTACCCTCTATTCACTATTCAGTACTTGACACAATTTGGTGTCATACTGTCATATGTCTGGAAGTTGATGTGATGTTAGCGTTGGTTTTCACGCCCTCTGATGTTTTGCATTTCCAACTTTGGTCATTGATGTCAACCTAATGTTGGGTTTTGACAGCAATGCACCTCTTGCTTACATGTCTAACCAACATTGGAGGATGACGTCTTGCCAACGTTGGGTTATGTTCATTTAACCAAATTAGAACTTGTATCCAAATTTGGAGTTGAACCAGTAATCGTCTACATAACATCTGAGATTAACATCAAGCTGACGTTGGATTATGTCAGTCCAATTTTATTAAACTAAAATAACTTTTATCCAACGTTAGGAGACCAACCAAAATTAAATGTCAAGATAACATCAGATGCTTACATCAAATCAATGTTTGCCTTATGACGTCAATCCGATTTACTTTTCAACAAAAATACATTGGGAGTCTAACCTTTAATCAATGTCTACATGACATCAGAGATTGACATCAAACCAATGTTGGGTCATGACGTCAATCAAACTTAAAAACCCAACGTTGGGAGTCTAACCTTTAATCAACGTCTACATAACATTAGAGATTGACATCAAACAAATGTTATGTTATGACGTCAATCAAACTTTGATTTTCAACCAAAATACAACCGGTATCCAACGTTGGAAGTCTAACCTTTAATCAACGTCTAAGTAACATCAGTGATTGACATTAAATCAACGTTAGTTTAAGATGTCAAACCAACATCAGGTTATGACATCAAACCAACATCGGGTTATGTCGTCTAACCAACGTTAGGTTATGACGTCAGACAAACTTTCTTTTTCAACATCCAACGTTGGGAGTCTAACCTTTAATCAACGTTTACGTAACATCAGAGATTAACATTAAATCAACATTAGTTTAAGATGTCAAACCAACATCAGGTTATGACGTCTAACCAACGTTAGGTCATGATGTCAGACAAACTTTCATTCACAACGAAAATACAACTGGTATCCAACGTTGGGAGTCTAACCTTTAATCAATGTCTATATAACATCAGAGATTAACGTTAAATCGACGTTAGTTTAAGATGTCAAACCAACATCAGGTTACGATGTCTAACCAACGTTAGGTTATGACGTCAGACAAACTTTCATTTACAACGAAAATACAACTGGTATCCAACGATGGGAGTCTAACCTTTAATCAACGTCTATGTAACATCAGAGATTAACGTTAAATCGGCGTTAGTTTAAGATGTCAAACCAACATCAGGTTACGACGTCAAAGCAACATCAGGTTCTGACGTCTAACCAACGTTAGGTTAGGACGTCAGACAAACTTTCATTTACAACCAAAATACAACTGGTATCCAACATTGGGAGTCTAACCTTTAATCAACGTCTATGTAACATCAGAGATTAACGTTAAATCGACGTTAGTTTAAGATGTCAAACCAACATCAGGTTACGACGTCAAAGCAACATCAGGTTCTGACGTCTAACCAACGTTAGGTTAGGACGTCAGACAAACTTTCATTTACAACCAAAATACAACTGGTATCCAACGTTGGGAGTCTAACCTTTAATCAACGTCTATGTAACATCAGAGATTAACGTTGAATCGACGTTAGTTTAAGATGTCAAACCAACATCAGGTTACGACGTCAAAGCAACATCAGGTTCTGACGTCTAACCAACGTTAGGTTAGGACGTCAGACAAACTTTCATTTACAACCAAAATCCAATGGTCATCCAACGTTGGAGTACAACGTTGTCCCAACGTTGTACTGACGTCGTGTGCCAGCTGGGTAGAGATCGTCTGGCTACACAAGACTGTAACTGTGGAATCAATGTGATGTTCTACCTGGATGCAATTTGCATATTTATGAACAATAAATAGTATTAATGCATAAACATCTGGACATTGTAATCTTTGCATTACACAGCAGATGCCTAATACAGTATGCATGCGTTAATTAATTTTGCAGTTGTATAATGACCAGGGGTTTTCAAAGTGGGTGCTCAGGCACCCTGGGGTGCCGTGATGGCAGTCGGGTGCCTCGAGATAATGTGATAATATTTGGAATTTATGCTACAAGCTCCGGACCAGTATGCCTCCTTTGCCCAGAGAAGTTATCAAATGCAGCGCTGGTGCCAAGTAATGTGATTTACTCAATAAAACACAAATTCATTCAGATGTTGTCATCATCTCATAATAACAAAAAGTGTAATATTTATTTAAAAGAAAATAGATTATACTGTTATTCTAAAGGTAACAGTAAATATCCCATAAATATAGGTGCTGGGAGTGAAAATTATGAATATAATGTACTAAATGTAGGGGTGCCCTGAGACAAAAATGAACTATGCAACTTACAAGTCTGCATATCAAAGCTAGCATCCAGAGCCAGGTTGTCATAAATGCTTTGTATAATTGAATTGCATAGTATTTGATATTCTGCTTTGGCTTCCTGAACCTTGCACGTCCCTGTTGTCACGTCTGTCTTGAGCTGACACACGTAAACCACAAAGAATAAAGCCTGGGCTTTATGAGCTCAAGGGTTACAAAGCATAATTGAAGGCTATTTACAATTTAGGCATTTAGCAGATACTCTTAATCCATAGTGATTTACAATAAGCAAGGACAGCACAGGGTAATGCTACTGTACCTCAAATGCATAGAAATAGTAATCTAGGATCATAGGTTCATAGGATTATAGGTAAACCAACAACCATTACACTTTCACTCCTTTGTGTCATGTAAGTAGTCATTTCTTTTAGGTTTAATTTGTTGGAGCACAAAAAGCCACAACTACAGCAGTGTAATATGTTTATTGAAAGGTTTGCATTCATTTAGAGATCTTTTGCAAAAAAATGTTGTTCTTTTACAATACAGATCTTCAGCATTCAATCTATTCTTGACAGGGAATATCATTAGCACAGCACTATAGTAGGCCTGCATCTACTAGGCTACAACAGAATGTTTAAGAGAAGGTATGAAAGGAAATAAACTGTAAAAGACAATTAAGATAAGGAAATAAAAATGAATATAAAACATGAACGCATAAAGACAAAACAGTAAAGCAATACAATATTAAAACAAGAGGAGTAATACAAATTGAATCATTGAAATCCTTTAGTTTTAAGAAGATCATATCGATTTGACAAGCCTAAGATTCTCAGGCAAGGACTTCCACATACTTATGTCAATCATGTTAATGTTGTTTTCTAAGATCCCTGTTTGTTGAAGCACAGTTCAGAAAACACCAGTAGATGTCATCTTTGAGCTGTAGTTTGATTTGTTGTTGGCTGTTAGATCATGGCAATGATGCCAATAGATACATTTTGGCAAAATGTAGACAAAATTAAATTGACAGGTAGAGCAGTGCTATTAGTTAAGTCACAAATAAAATACATTTTCAGCAGAAATAAGATAATACCAAGAATATACCAATATTAATAATGAAGAAAAGTATGAGTTTAGTAGTTCAATTAACATATTTAAAACTGAATAGACAAAGCAGAAATATTATACCGTATATTATATACTTAACCATTTTGAAAAGAATCCATTTGCAACTACAGCTAGGAGTCAGTTAACTTAATTCGTCCCATTGTTTGGAAATAGGGGGAAACGGTTAGCCTGACCAAAGCTAACGAAAGCTTGTGGTATCCTGCCGTACAATATTAGGCACAAAGTAGGCTTAAATAGTTGAACGCTGAAGCAACAACATACATTTTTCAGAAAACTGCAAGGATTTAGAAGACAATTTTACAATCGGCCTCAGGTCTTAATGGGTTAATCAAATGTTATTTTTGACAAGGGTCACAGGTGTTGCACAGGCCTTTAAAAAAGTACGGAAAATTAAAACCCTTGGACATCAGGGTCAAAAGGACAAGTGCTGTCAGCTTAGTTAAAAGCAGCTCCATCTGACTGCATCTGTGTCAGTCATGTGACACAGTGACAGTTATAGACTGTGGTGAGATAGGAGCGGATTTCTTCAGATGATTCTAGTGAATTCCTTTCCTGAGGGAAGAAGAAACACAAAGGTAAGAAAGACCCAGGAAGTGTGTGTGTGTGTGTGTGTGTGTGTGTGTGTGTGTGTGTGTGTGTGTGCGTGCGTGCGTGCGTGCGTGCGTGCGTGCGTGCGTGCGTGCGTGCGTGCGTGCGTGTGTGCGCGCGTGTGTGTGTGCATGCAGACAGATCGAGGGCCATATTTAGATGATCTAAAGCGCAGTCTGAGGTGTGACCATTTTCGGTTATTAAAGGAGTAGTTCACCCCCAAAATGACTTTTTTTCTATTGATTAGTCACGCCATGGAGACTTGAGTTCAATAATATCTTTTGGTTTTTGTCACATTCCTAAGACAAAAATTTGATTCGAGTAAATTTACCCCCATTGATTCCGGATGGGGACCCGTTTCGAAACGGGTCCCCATCCGGAACGAATGGGGGTAAATTTATTGATATCACATTTTTGTCTTAGGAATGCGACAAAAGACTAAAAATATGACAGGTGATATCACCTGTGTAAAAGTCCATATATAGGGTATTCCCCAGAATCCCTTTTATGCCCATGAAGATCCCTGATGTCATCGATATACTGGCCAGATGGCCAAGACAGCCCATATCTGTGTGGCTGGTTCAGATAGGGATCTCAATGTATGGGCATAAATGGGATTGTATGTTGTGATGTCATGGGAACCACTCTAACAGAATCCCTTTTATGCCCATATACTGTATGGAGAAATTGGAGATCCCTGATGTCATCAATATTAAGCCCATATCTAACAGGACTTCTTATGGGAATGCCCATAGACGGCCCATATCTGTGTGGCTGGTTCAGACAGGGATGTATGGGCATAAAAGGGATGTACCATCAGTACATGAATCTCCATATATGGGTAACTGGTCCGATATACATCACTGGCCAGATGGCCAAGAATTGCCCTTTAGGGGCGAGGTCGCATGTCGCCCTGAGGCGTCTTACTAGTAATAATAGTATAATGGATACCGGTAATCAAATGCTTGTAAAATAATGTATTTGCTATTTGAGCAGAAAAATAATGTATGTTCTTTTTGTGAAAGGCTATGGCAAATGGGCTGATTTAAATGGACACCTGCCCTACATGGATAAAATGTCCCAGTTCATTATTTATTCAGCCTCAATGCCAAGTCTCTCAGTAATGTCACCTCAATTGTTGGATGGATTTTGAGTGTTCACTTTGTGAACCCTATACCTAGGGCATACATGGGCAACTGGCAGCCCGAGGGCCACATGCGGCCCCCACCTTCACTTAATGTGGCCCCAGGTTAATATCGGAAAACTGATATTATTGATTTCAGCTGTTGCAATTCCAAACATGTAAACATGACCCGCTTTAATTACTTCAGTCTATATTAGTAGTTGAATGACTAGTATAGTACATAGTATTAAAATGTTAGTCTTTTTTATGTCCAATGTATTTGTATTTAAGTTCATAAAGTTAATATAAGTATAACTAAATACATTGGAAATTAAATCAAAATGTGACATTTCAGGATTCCAATTAAAAAATAACAAAAGATAATTCAGGATTCCAATTCAAAAGTAGCAAAAATAGCAGATCTACAAGCTCAAAACGCATCGCAGCGCGACACGTTTTGAGCTTGTAGATCGGCTATTTTTGCTACTCTTACTGGAGATAAGAGGTTTTGGCTCGACAGTAACAATAGGCCCTCTGGATTGAGTGTGGAAATATAGTGGCCCTCTCTATCATCAAAGTTGCCAACCCCTGGCCTAGGGGCATTTTAATGTATATACTAAATATTACTAACCTTCCCTGACTGTCCTTTCAACGAGTTCAGTATAATGAGTATCTTCCTCTCTTCTGGATGGACCTGCAACAGACAGTTAAGGAAAGAGAAGATGACAAAGAATATATTTTGTGACAACCACCCATTATTATTGCAGTATACACAACTATACAAAACGTTATGACTATGTTTTTAATGTAATATACCAGTAGCATATAGATAAGGAGAAGAGAACAGGGGCGCTTCCTCTGATTGCTGCCACTGATTTGGGCAGTCTGTGCTTAGCTCTAGGTACAACTGAACTCAAGGATCCACAGAAGTGGAAAAAGCAGCACACCAAAATGAAGATGCAAGTCACGTTAAAAGTCACTTTTAACTTACTCTGAAGAAGGCTTTGTGGCGAAACACGTCAGTGACGTCAGCGTTCAGATTAAAATGGAACACTGCATCGCATCTGAGCCTGTCTTGCATTTTCATTTTGGTGTGCTGCATGCTTTTTCCAATTTTGTGGATCGTTGAGATCAGTAGCATATACTTTGTGTGCACTCATTTCACAATACAGAGGCATTTGTGACCAGTCTGGTTCAAATGGGGCTTGTTGTTGCTTTGATATACTTTTGTAAGTTTCAGATCAATTCTTGAATTATTTTATGAATGAATATTTCTTGAGTAATATAGTCATTATTACATGACTTAGTTGAATGCTTGATTCTGATTGGTCAATCGCGGTTATTTCTTGATAATAGAGCATAGCAGTGGGCGTGGTTTAATGGTGCCAACACAAAATCTCCCATTCATTTTCCCCATAGGTTTTCACAAAAATATGTATAACAATTATTCTAAGCGTAGAAACAAGCCATCCAGGATGTCAGTGAATCATGACCATAAAACCTTTGATCCTGTGAAAACAAATATTTGAATATTCAATTATTTGATATATTACATTAATAAATACCCTTTGTTTAGCGATATTCACATTTTTCACTTCACAGAATCAAAGAAGGTTTCATGGTCATGATTCACTGACATCCTGGATCATGGCATGGTTCTAGGCTTCAAATAATTGTTATAAATATTTTTGTAAAAGTCTATGGGGAAAATTAATTGGAGATGTTTTGTTGGCATTAGTAAACCACGCCCACTGCCATGCTATAGACCACTGCTCTGAAATAGACCGTTGCTATATGGACGGAGACAGTGAGTGCACAGTCAATCAGTTTTGAACCAATACTTACTTAGAGGGGTTCTCTTCAACTTGCTCTTTACTATCACCACAAGGACTGCAATTATGGTAAGGGTAATACCCACGATCAATAAGCGAATTATGAACCTGCTGGATGCACTGCCGTCTTCATCTATGAGGAACATGAGCAAAAACATGAATTATGAGGAAAAGATATCCCTTTGTACTTGTAGATCTACAACATTGGTTCTCAACCTGTGTGTCGGGGTCCACATGACTTTGGGGGGTCCCCAGATGAATACCAGTCTGTTCGCCATCCCGGTCGTTCGCCTCGGCCGTCTATCCGGCGGAACAGTAGACGGTCTCTGCCTCATTGCTTGGTATTCCTAAACGTAACCTCGGTAAAACGGTTCAAACCTACGTTTTCAAATAAATGTAGTGGAGTAAAAGAACAATATTTGGATCCGAGATTTAGTGGAGTAGAAGTAAAAGTTTTGGAAATTGGAAATACTCAAGTAAAGTAAAAAATAAATACCTCAAAATTTTACTGGAGTACAGTACTCAAGTAAATGTACTTAGTTACTTTACACCACTCTTCATTAGGGTTGGGTATCGTCAGCGATACTTTTAATGGTATCGATTCAATGACGTCGATACTATCGGTATCGGTTCACGTAAAAACAAACGATACCTTGTTTCGATACTTTTGAATGCACCCCTTGCCGGTCGCATCTGTAAAATTGGGCTACTGAGAGTTTAATGACTGCTTTAGTAGGCTACACTCGTTACTGTGAAAATAGCCAAGAATAGCCTATAATGTTTATTATTATGATAATGATCCAACGTCTATAAAATAGCCCATAGAAAAAGGCAAATAATAATTATAATAATAATAATAAATAAAAAGTATCGAAAATGGTATCGAAAAAGGTATCGTATCGATTCCCAGGTATCGAAAAAGGTATCGTATCGATTAAAAGGTGAACGATACCCATCCCTACTCTTCATGTCATATTAGCTATTTTATACAGAGTTTAGATCCTATTCTGCAGTGGCTGGCTCACCTGGTAACTAACTGTCCAACCCTAAACTTATTTCTCATCTTATCCTCAAAAACAAATACAAGTCAGCGCAGTGAGCGTGAGTTTGGCGTGAAAAGATTAGGACGAACGGCGAAGGGAAGGGCGAAGAGACTGGCTTACCCCCAAGATGACAGTGAAGTGACAATGTAAGGACTTTTAAGACCTTTTTAATACTTTAGAAATAAAGAAAAGAAAAAAAAATACTGCATCAAAAGTAATCAAAAAACGACTATAAAACTGGTCAAACATTGACCAAATTGTCTAATAAAATGAAAATAAAATAGATGATGTACTATTATTATGTACTGATATTTTCACAATATTTATCCGTGGAGGAACCAAAACATATAACGGGTCAACTCTTACATTCCAAGTGCTTGTCACTGCAGAGTGTTGTGATGTTGAGTGACAGTGTGTTGTTGCTAGCAGGGTTGGCAGCCACACAGCTGTAAGAGGAGTTCAGTCCCTCCATATCTACAGTGAGAGGAAGAGAGGGAAGGCTGCTGCTCTGGTTCACTATCTTGTCTCCTTTGTACCAGTAGAGAACTGTCTCATCATCCTTCTCTATGAAACACACCAAGCTGCAGCTCTCACTGCTCACACCAGAGACGTTCACAGCAGGCATCGGTGCAGCATCTGAGGACACATTTAGTGGACAATCGAGACATTGGAATTATGTATCTGCATTTGGAAAACCATAAACCATTGGTTCTCAAATCATTTAATTTCAAGGACCCCTGAATTGATATGTATTTGGCTGCATAACCCAATTAGTGGGAGAAATACGTAACAAAAATAGGCTAATGTGTTCACTTCCGGCAACAAGCGTGAAAATCTGCACCTATAGGGGTATTTGTGTGTGCTGAATTCAAAAATGTACGGACATTGCACTTTCCCCATGGGATCTGGTGGCTCTAATTCACTTACTATACAGGGAAAAAAGATTCTGAATCTATTTGTTTTGCACGAAAAACATTCCTTGGGCTAAAAATGGACCCTACAAAACAGTACAAAAAGTGACTCATCACTAAACCATACTAAACCATAGTTTTGTAGGGTCCACTTTTAGCCCAAGGAATATTTTTCGTGCAAAACAAATGCTTGCAGTGGATTCAGAATCATGAAAAAACCCTAGTTAGACCCCTCACATGCTACAAGAATAATTTCCCCTTCATAGTAAGTGAATTAGAGCCATCTTTAATTCTCATTTTACGACTAGATCCCATGGGAAAGGTGCAAATTTAGGTGCAAATTTTCACGCTTTCTGCCGGAAGTGAACACCTTTTTCACATATTTCTCCCACTATATCTGAGAATGTTTTGTGCCAGGGACCTCCATATGCGAAGATTTTTTTTTAATGCTTTAAAATATGATTATATATTCAAAGATTTGCATACATTTTCACGTTTTTTCAAAAATAGCAGATGTACAAGCTGCAATTTTTTGAACAGCCAAAGTATAAAATATGGCTAAAGTGTTTGGGAAGCTATATTAACTGGGGACCCCCTGATAAACCCGCCCAACGACAACCTACCTAAAATAACCCTACTTTGAGAAGCAATGCCCTAACCTTACTTTAATATTCACAAGCAAGATAGGGAAAAGTGATCACATTTGGCGCTTGGAACCCAAATAAACTCATCTCTGAATGAACAAATGGCCTCTGTGTTTCGACATCAGATACAGTTTTAGCTGCATTTGTGAGAAATGACTCATCTCCACCTTCAGTTGACACTAAACAGTTTTCATTGACAATATATCGTCGTTGTCCGGTGGAAACCTTGTATCTCCAATTTTCAAATTTGTACGAAGCCCTGCTTCATCATACAAGGCTGTTGCACAAAAGTAGTGAAAACAGCAGATCTACAAGCACACAACGCCTCGCGGTGCGAGTGTGGCGGAGAGAGTCGCAGCCCCAGCCTGAAGCCTCAAAAGTCTAGTATCTGCCCTTGTTCCATAGGGGTATCCCTTTAATAATAATGGTTAAGATATTGGACTTTCGCGCGGGAGACCCGGGTTCGAAGCCGGGTGTGGAGGTTCGGATCACCTCCGTTACATTGATGCCGTGACTCGGATCCGGGCTTCCCCGTAGGAGGAGGTCAAAGGGGGGTGAGGGCGGCGGAGAGAGTCGCAGCCCCAGCCTGAAGCCTCAAAAGTCTAGTATCTGCCCTCATTCCATAAGTATATCCCTTTGGAGTAATGGTTAAGATGTTGCACTTTTGCACGGGAGACCCGGGTTCGAAGCCGGGTGGGGAGGTTCGGATCACCTCCGTTACACAAGGCATTGTGTGCTTGTAGATCGACTGTTTTTACTAGTTTAAATCGTTTTTAAAATGATAAATGCAAAACAAACGGTTTTGGACATACAAGGTTTTCACCCGACAACGACGATATATATAAGGGTTTCTTGATTGATGTGTTAATGCTGTCGACTTTTAGTCGAGGGAAAACCTAATGGTTTGACATTGTTATGAACCTAAGTTTCTAGAACCTAGTTTCTATGTTCTCACCAAAGATGGTGACGTTGAACGAGTGGCTGAGGCCAGTTCCATTGATGACTTGTCCATAATAGAGACCAGTGTCATTGCGGCCGAGGTCTGTGATGGTGAGAGATCCACTCCATGTGTCCAGGTGGATTCTACCTTTGAACCTGTCAACTGTTTGACTTTGCAATTGTCCATCAGTGTAATTCACCAGGACATGTTCGTGTTGTGGACCGAATGACCAGAGAAACTGAGACTCCTCGGCCAGTCCACTACGTCCGGTCTGAAGAACCATGCTCCGCCCGACCTCCCCAAACACCTGGCTGATTTCATCATCGTGATGTGTCAGCGCTGCTGCAACTGTGAAGAGGAAAGGCAGACAATAGTTTAGGATAGCCCTATCGGTGACCCTCTCCCTTTGCTGTATATCATGGGTCTTCAACAGGGGGTCCGGGACCCCTAGGGGGTCCTCAGAGTTACTACAGGGGGTCCTCCAAATCTTTGAGTGATAGAAAGTTTTTTTTCTCCTTTTTTATATTAACCACTTCAACCCTAGTGTCCATATTCTGAGAACTTTAGCCAAAAATAGCAAATCTACAAGCTCATTTTAGCAAAGAGCTTTGGTGTAGAGGGGGAAAAGAGCAGACTAAGTACAGAGTGAAAGGTAAAGTATTTTAAGTATTGACAGTTCAAGTGGTTAAATATCTGAAAACACAAATTGACATGAATCCAAAATACACTGATGATTGTGCTGTCAAACAATGAAACTATATGGAATCTACTTCATCTCTCTTTCAACTAAGGTGTCCTTGGCCTGAAAACTGCTGTACAGCTCTGGGGCCTCCTATTTGGAATTGGGGATGGACCGATCTTAACGGTCTATTAAAATGTATAGTAGCAGGTAAAACTGTGTTTTTTGTTTTGTTTTTCACAGCCCAATTCACACATTAGAAGGTCATTCTAATGCATGAGGGGGCAGTGATTTTTCCATAAATGTTTTACGTATTTAGGCCTATATTTTATTTGAGAGTTACATATCCCTTTAAGTATATCGGTAAACATTTGAAGGAAAGTACAAAGACGTTCAACCTGTTATAATCAAGGGTCATCAATGTGTCTGAAATCTTTGATTAAAATAAAATGTATATAATGTAATATGCAATTAAAGCACTCATTGTACTGATAAGACCTAATAATTGAAATTATGAATTATTCACAAACATGGAATAGCCTTATATATAGACCATATTGCATTGATGCCTGCCTGTATAGGCTACAACCAGGGCCAGTACGCACTAGCTGACTTGCCAGTCCCCAGGGTTTCTGCAGAATAGGTAGCATACTGATTTATTGAAAGCAGAAATATTATCATTTTACACCATGGAACATTAGGAAACCACTAGTATACCTTTGGGGCTAGTCTGTATGTGTCTGGTAATTTTGTTTAACGTTCGCCTGACGTTTCGTCCATGGACAAAATAAAGTTAAAAATGTCCCTCACAAGCCGGCATTGAGATGACCCCTGGTCGTTATGCTAGTAACAGTTTCAGCCATCTACTGTAGGCTATGTAAACACACTGTCTGAACTGGAGCTGTTTTCCATTCAAGAGTAGAGCGATTCAACACTAATTAATCTGCAGTACCATCACCTCAGCTCACCTTCCTTTACATATTGTCTACAGGGGCGTCACAAGGGGGGGAAAGGTGGGACTGAGTTACCAGGGCCGAAGGTGGAGTGGGCCTTAATTATTTTAGACTTTAGCTATTGAAAAATAGCAGATATACGCGCTGTGAGCTTGTATATCTGCTCGCAAGCTTGTAGATCTGCTATTTTTGAAAAGTCATGAAAATGTGTGCAAATCTTTGAATATATGTATTTTTAAGCGAACATTTGTAACTCAAATTCTGCTTCTGGGGGGTCCCTGGAACAAAATATTTTGAGATGGGAAATATAGGTTTTGTAGAAAAAAAACTTAGAAGGATTTGAAATATTCAAAGACTTATTCAAAGAAATAATTCAAAGATGATTTTTCAAAATAGCAGATCTACAAGTTTGCAGCGCTGTGAGCTTGTATATCTGTTATTTTTCAATAGTTAAAGCACAAAATAATGCGTAATAATGCGTTCCCAGTCTAAATGGGTTAAACCCCCTCCCCTTATGAAGAACATTCATGGGGGTCCGCAGTGAATCCTTGTACCCAGGGCCCAGAATTTGGTGCGACGCCCCTGATTGTCTAAGCAGTGCTTGCTTACATATTATGCATTACACATTATGCATTACAGATTGTTGGACGACTGGTAAATGCCCAAACCATGGACAGGATACATAACGGTAACTAAAAACATACAGTGATATTCCATATACCATACATAGTGTCTCTTGTTAAGCCTGTTGTACTTCAAGGCTATTGGGATATAAATCTCTATATTTAAAGGAGCTGAAGTCAACTTTTTCTTGAAAAACGGATGCTAAAATAAAAATGATGTTTCGAAAATATTTGATAAAAGATTAAGCTTCATATATGTGTTTCTATTCAAAAATGACCACAAAAAGCGTAAAATAATGATAATCATTTTGGCCGTTGTCAGGCCGACTTTGTTTATATCTTTCTTCTATTCTTAGATAAGGGATATAAACAAAGTCGGTCTGACAATAGCCAAATTGATTATTATTTTCATTTTAACGTTTTTCAAGAAAAAGTTGACTATAGTTCCTTAAGAGATGATCAGTGATGTTATTTGTTTTAGCATATCTTTTTTTTCTTCATCTTAGCATTCAAGTCGTTTCAAAGTCAACACATTGGTATTATGACAAGTGACCACACTATATAACAACTTCAACATTTCCAAACTACTTACCACATAATGTCAAAAGTATCCATTCGGTTACCAGGGGATGCATCACACTGTATAAACGCCAGCCTCTTGAGTCAAACAGCACAGCAGAGAAGATGACACATGACTAGAAAAGACACTACAAACAGGAGAGATGTCAAGCCCCTCCCCCTTGGGCATAGCAGTGGGCGTGGTTTGCTGGTGCCACAAAAACATTATCCATTCATTTTTCCCATAGGGATTTACACAAATATTTATATCAGTTATTCAGGCCTAGAATTATTGAATGCTTTAACTATTGAAAAATAGCAGATATACAAGCTCACAGCGCGGCACCGAGTGCCGCGCTGCGAGCTTGTAGATCTGCTATTTTTGAAAAAAGTTGTGAAAATGTGTGCAAAACTTTGAATAGGCTATATGTAGCGAACGTTTGTAACTAAAAGTTTGCTTCTGGGTGGTCCCTGGAACTAAATATTTTGAGATGGGGGTCCTTGGCCAAATAAATATCAGTTTGGGGGTCCTTCACATGAAAAGGTTTGAGAACCACTGACATAGTAGTCTCTCAAGAACAGACTACTGAGCTCCAGTTAAGTGAAAAGGACCTTTTCTTTGACGATGGCATCATGGCTGGCCAGATTGCTGACATAAAAGGATTCAAAAGACACTTATAGAATCGGGTCAAAATTCAAATTTTCACAATTTTTCAAAAAATAGCAGATCTACAAGCTCGCAGCACGGCACTCGGTGCCGCGCTGTGAGCTTGTATATCTGCTATTTTTCAATAGTTAAAGCATAAAATAATGATACACAATAATGTGTACCCCATCTAAATGGGTTAAAGCCTAGAATCAAGCCATCCAGGATCCTGGTGAACCGTGACCATAAAATCTTCCCATTTCCACTGTAGGGCCGACCCAGAACTAGAACCAGAACTTTCCAGAACCAAGAACTTTCAAGAACCTGTTAAGTTCCCGGGATCAAGTTCTGCTTATGTTTCCATATAACCAGAACTAACTGGGAAGCTAAAGTTTAGTTCTACTGTACCTCAGGAGCAGGACCTAAAAAAGGTTCCAGGAACCTCGTCTGGAACCGGGCCGTACGCAATTTAAACAAAACCAGAACCAAAGAAATAAAATAAAAATAGGTTCAGGTTCCTGAAAGTTCTGGTTCCACCTTGCAGTGGAAAAGGGGCTTTTGATTGTGAAAAACGTTCCTTTCTTTAAAATGTATTTTTCGTCACTGTCGGGCAGAAACCTCATATCTCCAAGTGTCAAATTTGTATGTTTTTTCATAAAGTAAAGCCCCGTTTCATCATACAAGACTGTCGCACAAGTGTAGTGAAAACAGCAGATCTACAAGTTCTGGGTCCACCTTGCAGTGGAAAAGGGGCTTTTGATTCTGTGAAAAATGTTCCTTTCTTTAAAATGTATTTTTCTTTTCACAGAATCAAAGGTTTTATGTTCACTATCTAAACCAGGGGTGGGCACTTTGATGATGGCGAGGGGCACTATATTTCCACCTTCACTCCAGAGGGCCACATTGCATATTGCTACGTCCTACTTTGGTATCTCATACAAAAGAAGCAAAAATAGCAGATCTACGAGCATGCGTTTTGAGCTTGTAGATCAGCTATTTTTGCATATTTTGAATTGGAATCCTGAAATGTAACATTTTGATTTGATTTCAAACACATTTAGTTATACACTCATGTCAACTTTATGAACCTAAATACAAATACATTTGACATAAAAAAATACATTTTAATACTACTATACTAGTCATTAAGCTACTAAGATAGACTGACGGAATTGAAGCAGGTCATGTCTGGAATTGTAACAGCTGAAATCAATAATATATCAGTATTCCGGTATTAACCAGAGGGCCGCATTAAGTGAAGGCCGCATGTGGCCCCCGGGCCGCCAGTTGCCCATGTATGATCTAAACGTTGGAGCTACACATTTTCTGCACTTTTACTGAAGTAAATTTTGAATTCCAGACTTTTACTTTTAACAGAAGTATTTCTACAATGCAGTAGATTACTTTCCCCACTGATTTTAAATTGCCTTTGTGTATGACATGTGCTCTATGAATTAACTTGCCACGCACCATCCGTTTTAGAAGATTTTAACCTGACCAGATTTATTATGCTGCAGTGAGAAACAACTTGTTTTCTTGTGATCAAAAAGACTTCGCAGGAATACATCCACACAATCTTCCATCAGTGGAAGAATTGATGTGCAAAGTAACCCGAGTACATGAATGGCATTACAATAGGCTGCTGTAAAAAGAATGCAGTCGTATACAGTATGATATCGTCACTGTCGGGCAGAAACCTTGTATCTCCAAGTTTTCTCCCATGGGAGCTTAAAATGCATATAAATTGTGAGGGGATATGTGCCATCTTGAAAAGTATGCATTTCCAGTAGTTTTTTTCCTAAGCTTTTAGTATGTTATTTAGCATACCCACTAGTAAGAGAATCCATTGAAAATTCTCTTTCATCAATTATTTGGGGTTTCAACCATATACTGACCTATTTAATATTGGATTCATTGCAAACAGACCACTAGGGGGTGAGCCCAACTTGTTTGCTGTGTTCCGCGAGGCGTTGTGTGCTTGTAGATCGGCTGTTTTCACTAGTTTATACGACGATAAATTATGTTCTTTAAAACATTTTAATTATTTTCAGAAAAAAAAAAGAAAAAAAAAAAAAACGCTTTTTCCAGAAAAATAAGTCATACATAAATTATATAATTATACCTAGGTAGACAAATGACTTCTGCACAGGATGCCTAGCCATGACTATGAATCGGGACTCTAGAACTGCAATTCCGATTGACCCAATACTACTCCACCTTTTTTCTTGCTGACCGCCGTGAAAGCAGTCCAGACAGGCTGTCCCTGCTCACTACCTGCACCAAGTCCACCTGGTGTCCTACGTGAAAGAGAGGTTGGTGCTTGGAGTCATGCCAATTCATTGGAATAATGATGGTTCAATAAGATAGGCACCGTGGTAAGAATGAATGTCACTGTGCACGTGACCATGAATCGGGCGGGTATTTTGTGCTCAATGTAAAAAAAAAACGAAAAAAAAAAAAAAAAAAAAAAAAAAAAAACATGGGCATATGTGAATGAGGACAAGACTTGAAACACCCTCTACACTTTATGGGATTTATATCCCTAACCCTGTCCCTAATAGTCGGGGCCGTTACGGATATTTCGCGCTAATCAGTCTAAAAGTGCCAAGTTTTGCACAGATGTAGCCCAGAGCATGCTCTAATGATTTAGCTAGGGCGCCCGAGTCGGCGACCTTTGGGGTCGCCGCAGCGGCCAAATCAAGTTGGGCTCCCCATCGACTTTCTATACAGGAGGAAAATACCCAGAAAAACCTTTTTTTCCTGGGTATTTAAGTAGGATGTGAGGGGTCTAACTAGGGGTTTGTCATGATGCTGAATCTATTGCAAGCATTTGTTTTGCACAAAAAAAAAAAACATTCCTTGGGCTAGAAATGGACCCAGAAAACGCCCACAAAAGTGTGAAAAGTGATGCAAAGTGATGAGTCATCACTTTTCATCACTAAACCATCGTTTTCTCAGGCCGTTTTTAGACCCCGAAGGTCGCCGACTCGGGCGCCCTAGCTAAATCATTAGAGCATGCCCTGGGCTACATCTGTGCAAAATTTGGTGCTTTTAGACTAATTAGCGCGAAATTACCAGCTCCCTAAGGGCCCCAACTATAACCCTATCTTGACGAGAGTGTTGATCAGGGGTCAGCAACCTTTTTGAAATGAAGTGCCATGTTTTTATCTGCTTGATCGTCAGTGTGCCATGTCAACATACATTTTAATGATGCCGCTTCAAAATTCCGACATATTGTGATGGTCAGGAGTCAGGACATTGTTTTTTATTTTATTTTTATTTAACCTTTATTTAACCAGATAAAAACACATTGAGACATGATCTCTTTTTTAAAAAAATACACAATCCTTGCTTACATACAAAACATCACAACAAAAATAAAACATCCATGATACACAAACAGATACAGTTATAATGATCCTTAGACTCAGAGCGACTCAGACCTTTCTCCCTGACTCCCTCCCCAGTCAGAGTTCGGAATTTTAACGAATGTAGAATTGTGTGCATGTCATGATGTCATTTTCTGCAAATTATTTGACTTAATTTAATTGATTTGTGATCACGCTCCCCTGGGCCAATGTTGGTGCCCGTACCTAAGGTTGCCTACCCCTGGTGTAGATCATTGTGTAGATCCAAATATTTTTTTTTTACATGAGACTGAGAGCAACACAAATGTACTCAATTCTCCTATCACTCTGTCCACAACTTTGCTCAGGCTCCCTTCTACAAAGCCTTTGATAATCATCACTGAATAGCTGGGTTGATGACTCACTTATCTAGTGTGTAATGTCATTCCAGACACTACACACCTTTGCCCTATCCAGTTATGCCTCCATTTGTGAATGGAGGGTTCGTTATGTAATCTCCTTTTCCTCTTTGATTAAACATGCAGGCTTCACTGCCCTTCATGTCTGGGTCTTTTTGTAACTTAAAGGACAACTTTGTTTTTTTTACAACAAGGGTTCATATTTTAGTAATTAGAGAAAAGAAAAAGTGAGTGTTAAAATGTTTTCATTTGCTTTGTTCTATTGTTTTATCGTGTTTACCGTGCGAAAAACGCACGGGGGCATACGTACAAGTGGCTAAATATGTCTTTTTAGACACAATAAGCCAGCAGTTTCTTTATTGCTATTTACAGTAACACTTCTAGCCCCCATAAGTCACATCCAACCATGAAAGGTTGTGTTGCATCTTGGGAATGGGCTTATTCTGTGTAAAATTACATATTTAGCCACTTGTACGCATGCCCCCAAACACTGAAATAAGAATCTCTAAAACAATAGAAAGAAGTAAATTAAATAATTTGAACACTCATCTTTTATATTCTTTCATTACAATCTAAAATATGAACCCTTGTTCTAAAGTTGTCCTTTAAAGTTTGTGTTGCGACCGTCAGGTCGCAGTTACTATCAAAACCTCCACCGGCTGTCAGTCAGTCTGTCACACGTCACACTTTTGCCCTACTCATATCTCCGCCAACGTTGCCCCGATCCATGCCAAACTTTGCACACACACTCCTTGCCTGCCAAACCACAAGTTCCAGGACCCCCGGAGCTCCAGCCTGGCGCCGCCACCAAAAAGTGCAAAAATGACCAAATGACCACCCCAACGGGGCTGCTCACAGGGAATTCCCGGGGACCACCGACTCCTGCTGCTCCAGAACGGATGCAAAAGTGGACCCCCGCCACTGCAGCGAACATAAAATGCCGTAACTCTGGCTAGGAGCGACCGGGAGAGCCAGGGCCGGTACCCACGCGTCCGCCTCGGTGGCGCGGAGACAGCCGTGCCACTGCAGCCCGCTAAAAAGGCCGTAACTCGGCCCCCCAGCGACCGGGAGAGACAGGCCCAAAAGTAGCCGATCTACAATTAAGCTACTGCTCCACTCCACGGCCAGTGGTTTATACATGTGACCTGATGGACGCTTATCTCCCGAATAGGGAGTCTTACTGGTACTATACCATTGATAATATATATTGTGATGTCATGTGAAGCATGACAACATTGACAACAGTGACAGTGATCAAAAAGCTTCACTTTTACGTTGTGCAAAATTTTACAAAAAGCAGGTTCACTTTGCTGGTAAAGAATTCTCGGTCACACTAATTAGATAGCATGATATGTAGACAGATCCTATAGTGTGAATAGTTTCAAAGTACAGATTACAGATTGTTTGTGAAGGGTCAACTGTGTTAACACTGGCTGGTGCAGTTGATTAATGTCTCAATTCTCATCATCTTCAGAGCCTGCAGAGATGCACTGACTATACGTTTCATGCACTGCGCAGCTCAACCCGACCCAATTATGCTATAATTGCAGGCTTCAAGGTATCTAGAACTTTTAGGAGGAATCTTCCTATTTCATTTAGTTTCTGATGCCTCTGTGCATGCGTCATCTGCAGCGTCCTCTGGTACCTCTGACAGGATATGTGTCAAAACAAAGTCAGTATGGTAGTTACAAAAATATTGCAGTTCGTAAAACATATGATATTATTCATATACAGAAAATAAACAGAACACAGAAAATAATCAGGATGACCACAGAACATATATTTATTTTATTTGTGTTGGGATTGTAAGATTATGTGATTCCTCTGATTTCATATGGTTTGATGTCAAAACAAAGGAATTGTTATGCACATCCATATAGTTTGCTGGTGCAGGAAATATAAAATAAACACATATAAGAAAAAATAATAGTCCCCAGCTGCTGCTCTGAGTAGTAATGTATTTAAAGATGAAGTGCCCCGCCCCCCTAAAACATGATTATCAGCTATTATGATTATACTAGGAGGAAGATTTCTTTCCAAAAAAGTGTACAGAAAGAGAAATTAGGTTTTTATGTGGCCACACCCATCAATTCTTTTTTTTTGTATAATTTTTATCCCACGATTTTGCAACCCATTTTCACCCAGTGCCAATTGCCTATGTAATCCTGGGCTCTGCTCTCCCTCTGCTGCGCCTGGGGAGACAACGGACTGACCTCATGCTTCCTTCAATGCATGAGTAGTCCAAGTTCTTTCTTTTCACCTGACAGGGGGGATTTCCCTGGGCTGGACGTAGCGCTTGGAAGGAACACGTTATTCCAACCAGTTCCTTTCCCCTCCATTAAGCGCCCCAGCTGGCCAGGGGGAGGCATTATTGAGACCAGGATTACTGCATGTTTTTGTGAGGGTATCAACCCTAGGAGATACGGGGAGAACATGCAAACTCCACACAGAAAGGCCCTATCGCCGACCCCACCTAGGGTGTGGGCGCTGATGATGCGGAGGGACACCCATCAATTCATTAAGTATGCCTGGTTGTCATGGTGGGTGGTGACCCAGCTGAAGTTAGCCACACCCACGTGTGTTGGGTGAATGGTAAAAGGGGAGGGGATGATTATCTCCAGATAGAGTGATGTCACTCTGTCTGTGTTTTTGGATCGGCACTTTTGATTTTTTGATTTTCAGTTATTTATTTGCACAATAAAAAAAACAATACATGTTAACATTGTTTTAAAAAAAGCATGAAAATAAGTGCAGGAGAGAAAGGAAGCCCATATAGGGCTTATACAAGGTTCTCACCTAATGTAATAAACAAGTATGTTAAAACACAAGATTCAAACTAGAATGATAAAAAACAACTACCTCGAAGATGTGTGTGTGTGTGTGTGTGTGTGTGTGTGTGTGTGTGTGTGTGTGTGTGTGTGTGTGTGTGTGTGTGTGTGTGTGTGTGTGTGTGTGTGTGTGTGTGTGTGTGTGTGTGTGTGTGTGTGTGCTGCAGAAGCAAGGCCACTTTATGTGGTTAAAAAAAAGACCTTTGACCCACAAGGTGGCATCCTCGAGAAAGAAATCCAAAATGCAAAGGGAATACATAATTACAACCACACCAGGGGGTCTAATGAAATACTGTCAACCTCCTAGACACATGAAAACCAGAAAAAGTAAGCTATGGCACCACCTCTTTAAATAGTTGAGGATGGTAATTAAATGTAGATAAAAAGAAGAACCAATTATTCACATGTGCCTATATGTGTTCTTGAGTGTCTGTATATTCTGTCAAAGTACAAACACATTTGGCAAATGAGGACCATTATTCCTACACTGTTTCAGATTGCAATGTGAAGTAGAGCTTTTGCAAAAAAAAAAAAAAAAAACGTACAACTAAAAGGGCTTTTCTCCTGTAAGAATCACCACAGTGAACAACTGCATATCTCTGCTGTCGGACCGAAACCCAAACTCCAAAATGTTCATTTGAGCTCACGTGGAGTTAGGAGGTTTTGTCCCAACTTAAAGGGGAAGACCACCCATTTTCAATATTGAACTATGTCATTAATATACCTTAGAGGAGTTGTGTGGAAATGTGTTGCCTAGAACTGGAGGATTGATTTTGGGGTTTGTATTGTAAAGTACAATGTGTGATGTCATCAAGTTGTAATTTGCAATACAAACCCTCAAATCAATCCTCCAGTTCTAGGCAACACAGAAGAGGGGGAACTTTTTTTCCCCCCACACAACTCCTCTAAGGTATATTAATGACATAGTTCAATATTGAAAATGGGTGGTCTTCCCCTTTAAGCACTTTTTACTACTTTCCATTGGTTCAATATTATTTTAACCAACAATCAGATGTAAAGGGCGTTCAATAGCCCTGATTTATGCCAACAAAATCTAAAACCTCTAAAATGGAGTTAAGGGGTTTTGGCCAGACAGTGACGATATACAGATGTGCCGTTTCAACTTAAGTCTTTACTGCCCTTTTCCTTGAAAGTTTCCTGCAAATGCATTTTTTTCCCCACAGGTTGCTTTCCGTTTTGTCTTTCTAATTTTTATGGAGAATGGAGCGTATTTTTGCAGAAACTTGCAAATGGCAAGAAACCAATCCATTCCCATTGAAAAGCAGAATCCATCTTCATCTGTAGATTTAAACTGTGAGCTCTTTTTTTATCTACAAGCTCAATGTTCTGCCAATCCGCTGGAAAACTACTGTGTGTGAAGTTTCGAAATGGCACATCTGCAGCCGGTAAACATAACGTCATTGAGGCGTTAGGGGCCCTATGGCTTTTCTCCTGTATGAATCTTCATGTGCTTTTTCAGACATGCACCCATTTGTTTAAAGCCTTTGCCACACACGGTACAACAGCAGGGTTTTTCCCGTGTATGAGTTCTCGAGTGGTATTGTAGACCATGAATTCTACCAAAGCCTTTGCCACACTCTGTGCAAATAAATGGCTTTTCCCCCGTATGAGTCAACATGTGTTGTTGTAAACGTTGTTTAACAACAAAGCTTTTACTACAAATTGTACAACTAAAGGGCTTTTCCCCAGTATGAATCCTCATGTGCATGTTCAGATTATACTTATCACCAAAGCCTTTGCCACACTCTGTACAACTAAAATGCTTTTCCCCTGTATGAATTTTCATGTGCTTTTTCAGACCACCCATTTGTGTAAAGCCTTTGCCACACACGGTACAACAGCAGGGTTTTTCCTGTGTATGAGTTATCATGTGTTGTTGTAAACATTGTTTAACAACAAAGCTTTTACTACAAATTGTACAACTAAAGGACTTTTCCCCAGTATGAATCCTCATGTGTGTTTTCAGACCACCCATTTGTGTAAAGCCTTTGCCACACACGATACAGCAGAAGGGTTTTTCCCGTGTACAGGTATGAGTTTTTAAGTGCTGTTGTAGATGATGAATTCTACCAAAGCCTTTGCCACACTCTGTGCAAACAAATGGGGTTTCCTTTGTATGAGTTATCATGTGTTGTTGCACCTTGTCTATACGAGAAAACATTTTGCTACAAACTGTACAAATAAAGGGCTTTACCCCCGTATGAGTCAACATGTGTCGTTGTAAACCTTGTTTAAAAACAAAGCTTTTACTACAAATTGTACAACTAAAGGCACCTTTGGGCCTTTCCCCAGTATGAGTCAACATGTGCTGTTTCATACCGAACTTTAGAGCAAAGCCTTTTCCACACACATCACAACTATAGGGCTGTGTATGAATCCCCATGTGTCTTTTCATACTATTTTCAAAAGTAAACGTTTGGCCACACTCTGTGCAACTAAAGGGCTTTTCCCCAGTATGAATCCTCATGTGAGCTTTCAGATTATACTTATCACCAAAGCCTTTGCCACACTCTGTACATCTAAAAGGCTTTTCCCCTGAATGAATCCTCATGTGTTTTTTTCAGACTACAAGTTTGACTGAAGCCCTTGCCACACTTTGTACAAGTAAAGCGTTTGGTCCCCCTGTGATAACCGATGGCTGGAGTTTGTTTAGATGATTTGGGGTTCTGCGGAAGTTTGTCACTCAAAGACAATATTTGCCCTTCGACATTTCGTGTCTTGTGTGATTTCAGTGTGTTCAAAGCCAACTCATCTTCCCTGGTCTCCTCCCATTCATCACTGTCTTCTGTGTCCGATTCAGAACAGTGTGAAGAGAGAAGCTGGCCTTCACTAGTTTGTTGTGATGTTCCACAGTCCTCTACTGTCAACGATGACCCATCGGACTCCTCTGGTATTTGACACAGTTTCTCCTCTTCCTCTTTTATCAGTGGAGGTTCTGGTTCCTCCTCTTTACAGACACGGAGCTGCGCCAAGTCTAGAATAAGAATAAAACATGACAAATGAAGCCTGTGTATTGGCAAGAATCTGGCCATAGTATATAAAGCTTCATGATACAGAGGTCACAAACACACTCCAATATATTGTGATGCTGGAAAGCAAGGCAATATACTTTGGTTTACATAATATCTAACTTTATGGTTAACATGGCAGGGGCTTTTAAGCCGTGACATCATTTTGTAGGCAGAGGAGAATCTGCCCCCAGATCATTTTCTGTCCCTTGCTATTTTCAACAGATCCGAGACAAAAATAACGACTAAAGTATAATTCTAACACTTTCCTTTCAACAACAAAGAGAAGAAAATGTGTAAATAGTAAAAATAGTAAAAAGATTCACGGAAACTGGGGGCAGAAATTCTCCTCTGCCTACAAAATGATGTCATACTTAACAGCTCCATACACTGGGACCCTCCCCCCCTAATCTAGACTGAGTGGCAAAACATTGAGCAGCATGGAGCATTGGAGTTTGGAAGTGCTAGTTGCAAATCACTCAGTGGCCCTGCATACCACCTGTTTCTAATTTGCACATAATGCAGGAGGCAGCAGGATGTTGTGTTGTTGAAAACGAGTGCTTGCAAACTCTGACACTTGGAAAAATAAAAACCTGCACAGAATGTCTTGACAGAAAGTAGCGCAGGTGGATTTTTATGAAACAAAAACTTTGCAGATAGAAAGAGGATAATTAAAGCTTTCAGTACAGCCGCAATGTTGGTGAGTTAACTTTGTTTAATACAATCTGATAGGACTTTTCTGTTTGGATGTATATGGGCTGTCAATGGCAGAAATGAGTTTTTTGCCACTCAGTAGGCGTGTTCCCACATAACTTCCAGCAACAGTGATGTCACACACATACCCTCTATTGGAGGCTATCAAATTCAACTGCGGGCAATGTTAATTTGTGATAGGACAACTTGGCACCTTTACTCCATCTTGCTTGTGTATAGTAACCTGACTCCGCCAGATAGTGGCAGCAGTGTGTACTGCCCTATGTAGGGCGGTAGGCTATATACGCACTACTGCCACCATCTGGCGGAGTAATGTTATGTGTATATAGCCATCTTGTTTGAAAGTGTCTGTGATGTATTTTAGCTCGTAATGAATGATACGACTTGTTTTAAGTTTAATACACGGCAGCGCCCAGACCTGCCATTTCAACCCCAGCGTCAACCCCAGTCAGTGAGTCCTTTAGACACATACGTGTCCTTTTGGATTTTAATGTGTCCCTGACGCGTTATTTGGAATCACACATGAGTTTTGGGCAAACCCACCCACGGAAGCTTCTGATTGGCTGAACCAAAGCTAGGGAGCGCTTGGCTTGGACCCCGTGGAAGTCCGACCATCTGAACCTAACCTTAACCCTAACCTCAGTAGGTGAATGCTAACCTGGTGAAATTCTAACCTGCCGAAGCTGGTGAATGCTAACCTGGTGAAATGCTAACCTGCCGATGCTGGTGAATGCTAACCTGGTGAATGTCCTGGTCGGACCAACTCTGTCATGGTCAATAGAAAACGAACGGCTCCAACCCAGATGCTCAAGTCCGATTCCAAATAACGTGTCTCTGACGCAGGACGCTAAGCTAACAACAACACTGAAAAGTTGTTAAAATGACAGCTCTACAGCAGAGCACAAAAAGAGTACAGAGCATCAAACTCACTGAGGTCCAGGTGATGTTCAGGTTCCTGTTTAACAGAAACAGTCCTGGCTGCCACTGGAGAACTCATCTTCACAAACTGGTCTGGAATGAAGAAACAGAGTATGGACAATATAAGCGTGTCATCATTTCAACATAGCATCTGTTCGACGGCCCATCTTTTCGACGCAGGCAGGGGCATTTTTAAGGGTCCCACCCATGTAGAAATGGCCCACCCAATTGATTTTGGCCAAAAAAAAGAAAGAAAATATTTTTCTTTTTTAATCATGTCTCTTTCATTAAATAATTTTCTTTGTGTGTGTGTGTGTGTGTGTGTGTGTGTGTGTGTGTGTGTGTGTGTGTGTGTGTGTGTGTGTGTGTGTGTATCATCATCTTGCTTATGAATAAATGAACTGTACTTTACAACTGTCGCTCCGATGATGCATCTTTTACACTAGCAGTGGTCGGCTACTAGCTGGGGAGGAACTGGTAAAGTTTGTGCACTTCGTGCAAAGTTTTTGATTTTTGGTATGGTGTTTTCAAAAACCATCGCAAACAAGTTGGGCTCGCCCCCTAATGGTCTGTTTGCAATGAATCAAATATTAGATACATCATTATATGGTTGAAACCCCAAATAATTGATAAAAGAGATTTTTCAATGGATGCCGTTACTATTGGGTATGATAAACAACATAGTAAACATTCTGGAAAACATAACTACCGGAAAGGCATAATTTTCAAGATGGTGTCCACAATGGCTGCTGGGAGCTAAAAATGCCTATAAACTGGGTTTTAATGTGTAGAAATTCATAAAAAATCTGCACTTGGTAACTAGTTTTTGAATTTTGGCATGGTGTTAGGTATGGGTATAAGGTTTTCAAAAACCATCGCAAACAAGTTGGGCTCGCCCCCTAGTGGTTGGTTTCCAATGAATTCAATAGTAGATTGGTCGGTATATGGTTGAAACCCCAGATAATTGATAAAAGAAAAATTTCAATGGATTCTGTTACTATTGGGTATGATAAACAACATACTAAAGGTTTAGGTATGGGTATAAGCCTAAGGTTTTCAAAAACCATCAAAAACAAGTTGGGCTCACCCCCTAGTGGTCTACAATCTACTGATTTATCTAATATTTGATAACCTGACTTTCGCCAGATGGTGACAGCATTGTGTTGCATTGCTTACCATCTGGGCTCGCTCCGGCAGAACCGATGTAAGGGGCGGGCCATTTTTTCAAATTCTATAGCAGGTGATTGGATATGGCCGTCTCTCTGTCACAGTCTGGGAGTGCCAACTCCAACCACTCATATTGGCCTGTCTGCATGACGTTGCACCCAGAATCTGCCTCCTGGGTTTCCACGTGGTCTGCAATCAGACTCTATTGGCTCAGAGCCGCTCAGAGCCCGCCCATAGCTGCCGCTGATTGGTCCGGCCCGGGACTTTACGAGTGTTATCAACTCTGCCGGACCGAGCCCAGATGGTAAAGCAATGCAACGCAATGCTGCCACCATCTGGCAAAAGTCAGGTTAAATATTTGATTCATTGCAAACAGACCACTAGGGGGTGAGCCCAACTTGTTTGCGATGGTTTTTGAAAACGTTATACACCACACCAAAAATCAAAAACTTTGCACAAAGTGCATATTTCTTATGAACTCTTACACATTAAAACCCAGTTTCTAGGCATTTTAAGCTCCCGGCAGCCATCATGGACGCCATCTTGAAGATGATGCCTTTCCGGACATTATTTTTTCGTTTATCAATTATTTGGGGTTTCAACCATATACTGACCAATCTACAATTAACTCTCCTACTGCCAGATTATTTATTTATTTATTGGGTCTGGCGCCATCAAAAAGCGGCTTACCTTTGCGACGTTATAGTAGATAGACAGACAGACATTTATTTATTTATTTTTATTTTTTTTGGTTGTGCAATAGTGCACTTTGGTCTGCCAGGCAGCAGAGGGCGGCGTCATGCGAGAATGAATGTGAATTTGCCTGTTATGTGTTGAAGAAGAAGAAGACCAGTCACTGGCCACAGAGCCTCAGAGCCAGAGAAAATCAACAAGGAAGTGAATTGTTCTCCGTTGATGTTAACGCATAATGGATTTTTTACACCATCACCGCGGAAAATGTGTTTACAGTAGACGGCCGCGCGACGCCTCATCAGCTTACAGTCATCAGACGAACGAACCGAACGAGCGCCGTATTGGCATCGAGGTTCTGTAAAAAATGGGGCGAACGTGAACGTTCGAAGCGGCGGGAGAGTTAAATTCAATGGAAAACGCCCACTAGGGGGCGAGCCCAACTTGTTTGCGATGGTTTTTGAAAACCTTATACACATACCTAACACCATGCCAAAATTCAAAAACTAGTTACCAAGTACAGATTTTTTATGAATCTCTACACATTAAACCCCAGTTTACAGGCATTTTTAGTTCCCGGCAGCCATCGTGGACACCATCTTGAAAACGATGCCTTTCCGGTAGTTATCTTTTATCAATTATTTGGGGTTTCAACCACATACTGATGTATCTAATATTTGATTCATTGCAAACAGACCACTAGGCGGCAAGCCCAACTTGTTTGCGTATGGTTTTTGAAAACCTTATACCCATACCTAACACCATACCAAAAATCAAAAACTTTGCACTAAGTGCACAAAACTGATGATTTTTTACCAGTTCCTCCCCAGCTATACTGTGTGTTTGGAGGGGGGGTGTTAGTTTATATTTGGAAATGTGTTGTTGGGATGAAGAGCAGCATGGGAACTCAATGCTTTGTATTAGCCTATTAATTTTAGACCCCCAGGAATCTGCGGTGAAAAAGTCTTGATTCCGCGGAGAAAAATCCTGATTCTGCGGAATTCTGCGGAGAACATTTCTTGATTCCGTGGACATTAAAAAAACAACCTAAAATGACCAGTTATCAAGCAAAATTATATAGTTCTAACAATCAAGTAAAACCCTTCATGAAATAACTACAATTAATTGTAATTAGTGGTTAGAATAATCGAATAATCATTTTTGAGAATAAAAATCTAATATTAAATCTATTATTTTTTAATTGCTATTGTTTTTAATAATTACTTTCTGTTGCAAAGACTATATTGTCATCCAAACCATGCCCATAGTAACCACATTTTAGAGGGTAGCCTACCTACTACCTAGTATGGGTGTAATATTTATTTATTCTCTTCTGCACTAGCATTGTCATTACCAGGAGGCATAGAGAGGAACTATAGTTCAGGGGACAGTTTCTGTCAGGAACGAATGTGGGACCGGACCATCCAGTGCTAGCAGGAGGGAAGCTAAGCTATTCCCCAGGTGGCCAGACCATGTAAACGTTTTATAATAGTAGTAATAACTACTCCCGCCGCTCTGCTGCCACTCGCGACTGTTATTCCGCGACTGAGAAATGCCACTCGCGACTGAGAAATCCGCGGGTGGTCGCGAGTTCTGCGATAAATTCTGTGATCGCGGAATCGCGGATTCCTGGGGGGACTAATTAATTATTGTTCATTGATACTGCCGCCCTCACCCGTTTTAACCCCCAAAAACCTTAATAATTTACAGAAATAAAAACCCAAACAATCCCGAAATTTTGTGCGTGTGCCAAAAGAGTCCCCCACTGTGCCCACCCTGAAGTTGCCAGGCCCAGCCTATTTCTCTGTTCTGGCTGCGCCCCTGGACGCGTGGGAATGTTAACCTGGTGAAATGCTAACCTGCCGACGCTGGTGAATGTTAACCTGGTGAATGATAACTTACTCAGATAACTTAATCTGAGTCGCACAGTGGCAGCTTATTTGCAATCATCATTTGATTGACAGTATACTAGACCTGACCAGTCTGACTCGCCTGACTCTGTTTACGTTGATGTATTTACTTCCGGTCTTTCGCAAAGTTCTTCCGGTTCACAGCAACCAACCCATTTTACTCAAAACATATCTACCTCCCCCTTGTGGCCAGATAGACTCACTATACCTACCACGTTCCATATTCCTACTAAAATCTCTATTAGACATACTTTTCAATACTCAAATCGTGCTGTTATAGCCACTAATTTAATCTCTGTTCCGATCCAACCTATTGTGATTGCCCCTGTTCCTATTCTATCCACTAAACTATCCCCAGATATTTTTAAAAATAGAAAAGGGCTAGGTATAATTCATTTAAACATTGGAAGTATGCTTAAAAAAATGGACCATATTAAAATCTTAATAAGGCAGACTGATCCTGACCTGCTTATTTTGGGTGAATCATGGTTAAAAAAACATATAAATGATTCAGTTATTGCCTTACCAGGATATAATCTATTTAGAGTAGATAAGCCCAAAAAACGAGGAGGGGGGTGGTCATTTATGTCAAGTCTGTTTACTCTGTGTCAATCTTGGACTCTGTTACGCGACCAAACTACTATGAATTCCTTGCTTTGAGGATACAGGTAGGCCCATCTCCTATAGTTGTAATAGGTGTTTATAGACCTCCTTCTGCACCGGCAGATTCTATTCATGCTCTAGCAAGAATAGAATTTAAATTGGAATAATGCTACATCCGACCGCTTCAAAGAAGTATGCAGTAGCCTTAATTTAACCCAGTTGATAACTGAGACTACCAGGCCAAATATGAAGGACAATACCAGGGATACCCTAATTGATCTTTTATTCTCTAATAAGCCTGACAAAATCATGGCCAGTGGTGTTTTTGAGCTTGGCAAAAGTGACCATTGCCCAATTGCCTGTATTAGGAGTACACGCTTAACAAAAACAAATTTTTGCACAGTTACCAAAATAAATTTTAGACATTTTAATGAGCAATCATTTTTAACCGATCTGCAAAGTAACATTCACTTCACAACTGAATTCTCAGAGCTACAATTGGCTCTGGATTATTTTATTAATGCTTTTATTTCAGTGGTTGACAGACATGCCCCGCTGAAGAAATTTAGAGTTAAAGATAGATCAACACCTTGGTTCTCACAGGAGTTATCTGCCTTATTTAAGCAGAGATACAATGCCTGGTCCCGTGCCAGACGCTCAGGAGATCCTGCACACTGGCTGTCCTTCAAACAAATTAGGAATGTTTGTACTACGGAAGTGAGAAAAGTTAAGTCAAAATATTTTTTAGACCTCATCACTAGCTCTTATTCGAACCCAGCCGAAGGCTATTGACCTAAATAAAAACAAATCCACAAATGCTCTACCTACCCATGTTAAACATGACAATGTGGTGCTTGCAGATCAGGCTGAAATTTGCCTGGCTTTTAATAAGCATTTTAAGGATGCTGGAGATTTATTTGAAAAAACACATGCAGGCCTCCTTCCGAGTACCAGCGATGAAATTTGTCGCCTGGACCTCCATCGGTCCTTTTGTTTTATTCCCTTCTCCTTCAATGATGTCTTTGATGAATTAGCATCAATTAATGTAAAGAGCTCACCAGGAGAGGATAACTTGGATCCATTTTTTATTAAATTAGCGGCTCCAATTATTACAGTGCCTCTTACCCATATATTAAATCTCTCAATCAGTCAAGGTGTTTTCCCTAGTTTGTGGAAAACGGCCCATGTAACCCCTCTTTTCAAAGGTGGTGATAGGGAGGACCTTAATAATTATAGGCCAATTTCAAAATTGCCTTGCTTGGCTAAAATCTTGGAAACACTGGTAAACAACCAACTCAAACCATATCTCTCAAAATATTCCATTTTAAGCCCACAGCAATCAGGTTTCAGAAGTAATCATAGTACTATTTCAGCAGTTACTTTGGTTAAAAATTATATTACTACAGCCTTAGATAGAAAAAAGCACTGTGCTGTCTTATTTGTCGACCTTTCTAAGGCGTTTGACACGGTAGATCACAGCCTTCTGCTGGGTAAATTAAAAAATATTGGTCTTGATATTGTGGCCCATAGGTGGTTCAGTGACTACCTATCCGAGAGGCGCCAGTGTGTTAGAGGAGGGGATGCTCTATCTGAATTCTTGCAGGTTACCAAAGGTGTGCCTCAAGGTTCAGTGTTAGGTCCAGTTCTATTCACCATTTACATAAATAATATAGTGTCCAAATTAAAAGATTGCCAATCCCATCTCTACGCAGACGATACCATTATTTACTGTACAGCCAGCTCCGTTGAATTAGCCATGGAAAAACTTCAACTGGCTTTCAATACCCTGCAGGATGCTCTTATTTCACTGAAGTTAGTTTTGAACTCAAATAAGACAAAGTTTATGCTATTTTCAAGAGCCAAAACTATAAACAATGATGGCTTGCATATAAATACTTTTAGTGGATCTCCCATTGAAAGAGTCACCGAATATAAATATCTTGGTATTTGGCTGGATGAAATACGTACATTTAAATTTCACATCTCTGATCTAGCCACCAAACTCAGACAGAAAATTGGTTTTCTATACAGAAACAAAGTCAACTTCCCAATGATCTGTAGGAAAAGGATTGTAGAAGCTGTCTTCATGTCCGTATTAGATTATGGGGATGTCATTTATAGAAATGCTGCCCCTACTACTCTTTTACCCTTAGATACAGTATACCACTCAGCACTGATATTTATGTCTGGTGAAAGCTACAACACCCACTATTGTACCCTCTACGCTACGAGAGAGAAGAACAAGACACTGGTACCACGTACCAGTTTATTTTTAAGGCCATTGACGGGAAATTACCACCCTACATTAGAATGTTGATAGATTGGAAAAAGAATACTTACCAGACACGCTCAAGTGACTGGCTTCAACTTGAGGTTCCATCGATTCACTCTGAACTAGGTAAACCAGTAAGACTCCCTAATCGGGAGATAAGCGACCGTAGGTGGCTTATCTCCACAAATAGGGCAAAAATTGTTTTTTCCCAAATCTTCCTGATCCATGTTGATGACATGAGTGTAGACATGCTGTGTAGTGATATTCGTGATTTTAGGGCAAAAACTGTAGGAGCAGTGTCCAAAAATGTGTTTTAAAATTCGGCCTGAAGGTGGCGCTAGAATAGGGCCATGTGAGAAATGAGGGGTGGGGTCTCCGTGTTGCCTTGGCGGACGAATAGGTACCGGCCCCGGCTCTCCCGGACGCTCCTAGCCTGAGTTACGGCATTTTATGTGCGCTGCAGTGGCAGGGGGTCCTCCACTGGGGGCGCCACCACTTTTGCATCCGTTCGGGAGCACCAGGAGTGGGTGGTCCCCGGGAATTCCCCGTGAGCAGCCCCGTTGGGGTGGTCATTTGGTCATTTTTGCACATTTGGTCATTTTTTACACCTGGGGGTCCCTGGGGCTCCGGGGGTCCTTGGAGGTTGTAGTTTGGCAGGCAAGGAGTGTGTGTGTAAAATCTGGCATGGATCGGGTCAACGGGTGCGGAAATATAAGCAGGGAAAGAGTGTGACGTGTGACGTGTGAGCACATTTGGTCATTTTTTACATCTGGGGGTCCCCCAGGGACCTGGGGGTCCCTGGGGCTCCGGGGGTCCTTGGAGGTTGTAGTTTGGCAGTCAAGGAGTGTGTGTGCAAATTTTGGCATGGATGGGGGCAACGGTTGTGGAGATATGAGCAGGGCAAAAGTGTGACTGACTGACGGACGGACTGACTGACTGACTGACTGACTGACAGACAGCCCGTGGAGGTTTTGGTAGTAAATGCGACCTACGGTCGCAATCAGCTTTCTGTTTTGATGCCCCTGACTCATGGAACACTCTACAACTCACGCTGAAAATGAATGCTCCAATATCCTATGGACAATTTAATAACATGCTCTTATAGATCTCCCTACCTCGGTATGCAATTGTTTTTAACTTACTTGATGTCTATGATGTTTTTTTTTTTTTTTTTTATATATTTGTATGCTAATTGTTGATCTTTTTTTTGCAAATGAGGGTGAACCTCAATGCTCTTTTTGAGAATAAATAAAGGTTTCAATCAATCAATCAATTACCACTTTGCCTAAACCTAACCCAAACCCTAACCCTAACCTCAGTAAAACTATGCCTAAACCTAAACCTAAAACCTAAACCTAACCTTAAACCCTGTTCCTGTGTAAATAAGCCGAAAAACATTCTAGGATCTCCTTTTAGTTGACCATAGTTGATCATGAAACTGTAGGCTACCTACAATGGTTTCCAGTGGAAATAAGCTTAGTCTTTTCATGGATCTCCTTACCTTGTACCAGTGAACTGTACCGTCATGAAACTGTACCTTTTCCTATGCAAACGTCTTATAAAGTCTTCAATCAATCAATCAATCAATCAAACCTTTTCCGATTGCAAACTTCTAATTAATTCTCCAATCAATTAATCAAAGGATTAATAATGATAATGATGACCAGGTTAATAATAATAAGGATCATAATCATAATCATAATACACTTTATTTGTATATGACCTAGGATCAAATTAAATCCAAAGTGCGTTAAATAGAAAGAACAACAAAAGAAAAAAGAGAGCAAACATAAAATGAGAGCAAAAGGAAATAATCACAAACTAAGTTAAAAACGATACAAGAGCTAGAATAGCTTGAAAAATTAACAAAAATAAAACAGAATCAACTAAAAGTGAGAGTAAAAATGTGGGTCTTGTCTTTTGAAATATTTCCTTTATTCCTTTATTTATTTATTTATTTGTTTATTTGTTTTAAATACATGCATGGTCACAAACAGAGGAGGAGAGCTCCACCACCAGCTGTCCGTCCGTCCGTCCGTCTGTCTGTAATGTAACGTAACTTTTGCCCTACTCATATCTCCGCCACCGTTGCCCCGATCCATGCCAAACTTTGCACACCACAAGGTTGTGGTTGCCAAACCACAACCTCCACATGGCCCTCTTCTAGCGCCACCATGAGGCCCATTCTTGCAAAACACCTTTTTGGACACTGCTTCTACAGATTTTGCACTAAAATCACGCAAAGCGGTATAGTACACAGTATCTCTAAAGTCATGTCATCAACATGGATCTGTCCCATTTCCCATATTCCCTCCTGATTGGCTACCATTGCCTTCTAAAGTTTGTGTATGCGACCTGACGGGCGCTTATCTCCCGATTAGGGAGTCTTACTGGTCCATTAGAACATCGATTATAATCACATCTAATGTATTTACAAACTACATTCATTCCAACTCTGACTTCTGACCAGGGAGGGGAGTCTGGGAGATATAGGTGGGGTTGTTGCACTAATGATCAATACATCCTGATGAAATATTTCAATAGAAGAAAAATAAAGGTTGTTATGTAAATGTGGGATATAAATAAGTGTCACAATTAAACTTCACGTTAATTAGGCAGTTTGCACACAACAAAAACATGGCACTTTATGTCAATAAGGTTGCTGACCCATAGTCAGACCTGCCACATTGGGGAAACGTTTTGGGTTCCACACTTGTGCGGGCAGTGGTGTAAAGTAACTAAGTACATTTACTTAAGTACTTTAATTAAGTACAGTTTTAAGGTATTTGTACTTTACTTGAGTATTTCCAGTTTTCAGTACTTTTACTTCTACTCTACATCTCAGAGGCAAATATTGTACTTTTACTCCACTACAATTATTTGAAAACTTTAGTTACTAGTTACTTTGCAGATATACATTATAAAACATACATGAATCCACTTTAGCCCTATTTTATACCTTGGCCATTTGAAAATAGCCGATCTACAAGCTCACAACACATCGCATCGCGACGCGTTGTGAGCTTGTAGATCGGCTATTTTCAAACGTTTAGTACTTTTACTTTTGGTACTTTAAGTACATTTTGATGTCAATACTTTCATACTTTTACTCAAGTACATTTTGAATTCTGGACATTTACTTGTAACAGAGTACATTTACAGAGCAGTATTGATACTTTTACTCGAGTACAAAATATGAGTATTTTTTTGTGTGGGTCATACTGTGTTCCAAGAATAACTGAAGAGGGAAATCAACTTTAGATTTACAACAGACCAGTCATAGCAAACAACAGGTGTGATTATTAGTCGCGCCTGTTAGTGTGAGCGCAACTTCTTCCGAGGCACTTGAGAAAGTGGGAGCGAAGTGCAGGGAAGACAACCCAGAGAGGGGTTAAGGGATTAAGGGAACCAGATGTGGAACCAAAGTGGGATTAAGTGGACACCAGAGGTGTTCCAGCTACTACAGTAGTAGTCAATAACACATTACAACATAGTGTAAGGGGAGGGCTAGCAATGTGACAGTCGATATGACCAACCAATGAATTGATAAAATGGGTGGAAAGTAGGGACGGGACGATACACGATATTATCGTTTATCGTGATATAAAACACTCACGATAATCGTATCGTGGAGATTTAATTTAACGTGATATCGTCTGCCGTCATGCACTGGGATCAATTCACCTTTTATTTGCCCACGTTGCATATCCGGTACCACTTAAACCCTTTGGTAAAAGGTACTTATAATATATGTACTTTATATAAGTCTTTTCTTTCACTCTCTATCAAATGTCTTTGCCAAAAAATAGCCGATCTACAAGCTCACAACGCGTCGCAAATGTTCCACCCCAGGATAATGGATTTTGATTATCGTGATAATATTGTAAATTGCGATTTCTTGTCACAATAATCATGATATGAAATGTTCATATCGTCCCATCCCTATATAGTGGAACGGAAACAGCTCAACAACCAATCACGAGGGTGGACACCCCAAGTTAAAGTTGTGTGTTTGGAGGAGAGAAGGTTTAGTGTCCACCACTAGCTGCAAGACAGCACCTGTCATTTCTGTTCTGTTTCTGCCTCAAGTTACTATCCTCTCTGTCTCTCATCTTTGTAATAAACTCTATACTTATACTCTGATATAGGGGTGTAACAATATAGTAACTGCATCGAAATATCGTTTTTAATTTAAAAAAAATCGAAGTAAATCAAATGAAAACAGCTAAAATCAAATCGATCGTTTACATTTGTATCGAATCGGCAGTGCAAAGAATCGATTGTATCGATACTACCTACTTGTGCATTGTATTTAGCATTTTTAAGAAGAAAAAATGAAAAAGAGGGGTTTAATTACCTTTCCTTTCCATATACCGGTAGCTACACTGGTCTATCAATAAATGTATGTAATGTCTATGTTCATGTCAAGGTGCAGGTCCATGTATTTGCCAGATAATCACTGTGTTTACCTATTTATATACATATTAATACATGTTTCCCTTAAAAACCTGCACTATCCACACTTTTCACATAAATTTGAATTCTTTGCTAAATAGTTACTATATCGATTTTAAATCATTGAATTGAATCGAATCGTATTGCCATGAATGAACCAATATCGTCCATGTATCGCATCGTCAACCATGTATCGTGATATGTATCGAATCGAAATTAAAATGTATCGTTACACCCCTACTCTGATACGATGTCTCTCGACTCCACTCAATGATACTTAATCTCCCCAAAGTTAGGAAGTAAGGATATAGGCTTCAACATAACCTTGGCAATGTTCAGATGGATATGAAGCATCAACTGACGGCGAAAATGTTATCCAAACACAGACGTTATCAAAATGTAACTCAATATCATAAACAACTTAAAATGTAACTCGATATCATAAACAACATAAAATGTAACTCGATATCATAAACAACTTAAAATGTAACGCAATATCATAAACAACTTAAAATGTGACGCAATATCATAAACAACTCAAACTGTAACTCACTATTAGAAACAACAGAGAGTCACATACACCTATACAAAATCTGCGGGCTGATTTGTGTGGAACACAGTGCTTATATGACGCAATCTAAGATTTGCCTACTATGGGATTTCATTATTATTTCACTATGGGATAAGTCGTGCTTATGTCCCTGCCAAACAGTCCTGCTTCTTGACAGGTCTGGTCACCGTGCCCTGGCCTGGGGCTCTCACCTTTCCTGTACATATCCTTATCAGATTCCCGTGAGAGCCAAATGGTATGTACACGTGCTCTTGGACTCGCGCATCCGTCAATGGGGGGCCACCTAAAATAATCTGCAGCACCAGATCAAAGATTTCTTTTTGGAGGCATATTGACTTGCTCATGAATTTGATTTTTTTTAAAATGTAATGCCTATACTCCTACTTTCCACATGATTATCAGGGTGGGGGGTACCTAGTTAAAATATGATATTTTGGGGGGTCACGACCTGAAAAATCATGAGAACCACTGCCCCAGGACAACACTAAAAAAATATGGGGTTTAAAGTGGCTAAGTCCATTGATGGAAGAAGTAGGCCTACACTCTTTTTGGAGCTGTGTGCAGCTCCCTATACGTGGCTGTGTGGGTCTGTCTGTGTGTGTGTCTGTCTGTGTGTGCGTGTGTCTGTCTGTGTGTATGTAGCCTGACTTTCGGCGCGTAACTAGTGCCGCACCATTTACGCCACTCGCGCAATATATACATCAAAATGTGCGGCTCGGCCGGGAATGGTGTTCTATTACCTTTCGTTCCGATCCGCCTTACCATGCCGACGTAATCGGCAAAAAACGACGCTTAATTGTCCCCATTGACTTATAATGGGACAATGCAAGAAATCACTTTCAAGTATTTTTCTCTCGTAAACCATAGGAGCTACAGTTTCAAACCTCGGAGAGGAGATTCATAATGATTTTAAGAATGAATCGAAAAATAATTACATCACTCGGCCTCATGGTGGCGCTATAACGGCCCACTTTACGTTTTGCCCCGTAACTCTTGAACCGTAGATCGGAAAATTAAAATTCTTTTTTCCCTGGATTCCTTGGGTCAAGACGCATCTCCCCATATAGGCCACGCCCATTTGCGCCAGGATAGATTTTCCGCCATCTTGAATTTTCTCCAAAACACACTTTTTGCTCCTTTTCCTACATATTTTCTTCAAATGTCACAAAAATCGGTACACATGATCTACACACACACACACACACACACACACCCACACACACACACACACACACACACACACACACACACACACACACACACACACACACACACACACACACACAGCTCCACTTCACACAGGTGTGATTTTTATAATAATGTAAACAAAATATAAACCTTCAAGTTCCTTTGAAACAGCCAATCTACAAGCTCACAATGTTTATGGAACATAAGTAGGCCTATAAAGTATTGAAACTTGTAAAGTTTAAAACATCAACAGTCAGCAAGTCAAAACTGTGCAGCACTTTAGTGTGGCCTGCTAAAGTGCTGCACACAATGCTCACAATGTAGTATACAATAAAATGTTTATGGAACATAAGTAGGCCTTTAAAGTATTGAAACTTGTAATACTCCAGTAAAGTTTAAAACATCAACAGCAAGTCAAAACTGTGCAGCACTTTAGTGTGGCCTGCTAAAGTGCTGCACACAATGCTCACAATGTAGTATACAATAAAATATTTATGGAACATAAGTAGGCCTTTAAAGTATTGAAACTTGTAATACTCCAGTAAAGTTTAAAACATCAACAGCAAGTCAAAACTGTGCTGCACTTAAGTGTGGCCTACTCAGTAGTTAGTTCACCACCACACTGTCTCGGTCTGAATCAGGGGTCGGCAACCCAAAATGTTGAAAGAGCCATGTTGGACCAAAGAAACTAAAAACTAATCTGTCTGGAGTCGCATCGCGAGGCGTTGTGTGCTTGTAGATCTGCTGTTTTCACTACTTTTGTGCGTCAGTCTTGTATGATGAAGCAGGACTTTACTTTGCGGGGGAAAAAATGAAACTTGGAGATACAAGGTTTCTGCCTGACAGTGACACTATATTAAGTCTATATAAGCTTTATTAGCCTACTGTCAAAATGACTAAGTAGGCTACAAATACATAATGAGCATTACATTTAATATTTATTCTACACATTTTTACAGCATTGGAAAGCGTTAAGAACGTTTGTGTCATGTTTGTCCTCCTACAGAAACCATATTAAAACCAAAAATACATATTTTTCCCTTAATACATTTTTGAAAAAGCTCCAGGGAGCCACTAGGGTGGTGCTAAAGAGCCGCATGCGGCTTTAGAGCCGCGAGTTTAATAAATAAATTATGGATCTCTAAATCCATAGTTAAAATAAGACAAAGAGCCAAATGACTATATTTCTTTAGATTGCTGTATTCTTGAGAGAGCAGACAAAGAAGACAAAACAGTGCGCATATCATCCTAGTGGTATGCTTGATAAATCTCCAATTAATAAATAAATTATGGATCTCTAAATCCATAGTTAAAATAAGACAAAGAGCCAAAGGACTATATTTCTTTAGATTGCTGTATTCTTGAGAGAGCAGACAAAGAAGACAAAACAGTGCGCATATCATCCTAGTGGTATGCTTGATAAATCTCTCCCCACCATAACGGCAGGGCAGAGGATTCTCTCTCTTAAAATGGAGCTTTACATTCAGTATATAAAGACATAGTTATGACAGTAAGAAGCGTGGAACTCATTCATTTGTTCCCAGATCATAACAAGGAAGTAGTAGGAACTCATTCATTTGTTCCCATATCATAACAAGGAAATAACAGTTAGAAGGTGCCACGTAGTGCTTGTAATTTTCCACCACTCGTGACTTATACAGTATATCAAAACATGATTATATTCAGGGCATTCAAAGTTATTATGACCTTTAATCAGTTTGCCTGAACCTACAGTATGCGACCAAAATGTGGTCTCTTATATACTGTACGTTCAGTTCATATTATGCCTTTATATGGTCATATGAGACTCATACACCAATAACATAATTATGTATCATAATTTATCCTAACAGAGTTGCTGACCCCCGGTCTGAATTCTCTCCGCTTTGAAACCTCTGGAACAGCGTGGGCCATCAATCACAGTGGAAAGACGGCAGCAGCTGAAACCCACATGTATCCTCCGCCAGAGGACACATGAGACCAGAGAGGACTATTCTCACCAGGGACGTGCAGAGAATGTTAGAGAGGCAGGGGCTGACATTTCTAAAAGGGCACTTTTGGTGAAAACATCGAAAATAGCATGGCTTGGAGGTCGGCTATTTTCGACGCTTGATGCCACACTGAACTAAGCATAATCAAGTCAATACTGGAGATGGTAACGTAATGGCATGGATTTCTACACAAAGAACGCAATTCTTTCAACATAAGATGCTGCATTCAAGTTCAGGAGAGTTTGGACGAGGCACATTCCCTTGAACGCTGCCTTCGGGTATGGCATGGAAAGGGGGGCATTTGCATTTCTTTCACCATAGTAAAAACGGCATTCAAGGTGTGGAGAGGGCACTTTTTACAGACGGATAAAAGGGCAGGGGCTCAAAGCCCCCTTTGATGACTATGTGTGCACATGCCTGGTCCTCACAATGAGCAGCTTGAATGTGATTACGTGAAGCAAAATAAAACACAATTTGATAATCACGTCATAGCCTGGAAACAAACACGTACCGAGTCTGTGTAACCTGATGACTGGGACCAGCATGGAGCTCTGCATCGCTGCTACAACTCCTTTGTTGAATTTGAACTTTCCTCTTGACGAACAGTCCGTGCGGTGAAGGCTATGGCAGGAGTCTTCTCCGTTTTTTTTCCCACGTGTAATTTGTCGGATGAACACTCTCCATGAGAAGGTTTCTCAGTTCTAAACAGGCAGACCACCGGCTTCACCACCAACTCTCTCATAAGCAGAGCCGGTGAGTTTACAGTTATGTTATGCCCAGGGGCGTCACAAGGGGTAGGAAAGTGGGACTGAGTTAGCAGGGCCCAAGGTGGAGGTGCCCTAGTAACTTTAGCTATTGAAAAATAGCAGATATACAAGCTCTCACAGCGCGGCACCGAGTGCCGCGCTGCGAGCTTGTAGATCTGCTATTTTTGAAAAGTCATGGAAATGTGTGCAAATCTTTGAATATGTATTTTTGAAGCTAACATTTGTAACTCAAATTTAGCTTCCGGGGGGGGGGGGGGTTGTAACTAAATATTTTGAGATGGGGATCCGTGGCCAAATTTATATCATTTTGGGTGTCCTTCACATGAAAAGGTTTGAGCATCACTGACATGGAAACATAGGTTTCTTGCACACATTTTCACAATTTTGCTCGCAGCGCGGCACTCGGTGCTGTGCTGTGAGCTTGTATATCTGCTATTTTTCAATTGCTAACATTCATGGGGGGCCCACAGTGAATCCTTGTACCCAGGGCCCAGAATTTGGTGTGACGCCCCTGGTTATGCCCTGCCTTCACCTCCACCACCCACTGCAGTGTCCATGGCTAAGTATATCGAAATGAAAACAGCTAAAATCGAATCGTATCGTTTTATTTTGTCGTCGATCGTATCGAATCGGCAGGGCAAAGAATCGATTGTATCGATACTACCTACTTGTGCATTGTATTTAGCATTTTTAAGAAGACATTTTTAAAAGGGGGGGTCTAACTACTTTTCCATTCCATATAGCTACACTGATCTATCAATAAATGTGTGTAATCTCTGGGTTCATGTCAAGGTGCAGGTTTGTCAATATACAATGTCCATGTATTTGGCAGATAATCACTGTGTTTACTTATTTATATCCATAATAATACATGTTTCCCTTAAAAACCTGCACTATCCACGCCTTTCACACAGATTTAATTTCTTTGCTAAATAGTTACTATATCGATTTTAAATCATTGTATCGAATCGTATCGTATCACCATGAATGTTGTGCACGTTGTGCGTGTGTGACGTGTGTGCATGTACAGATATCGGTGGATAAAATCATCACACATTTGGATCTAGCTCACCATAATGTAAGTAATGGACAGGGAACACAAAATGCTGTGAATTAATCCAGTGGTTAACATTGTTGCGACCGTAAGGTCGCAGTTTAGTATCAAAACCTCCACCGGCCGTCCGTCACGTCACACGTCACACCTTTGCCCTGCTCATATCTCCGCATCATTATGACATCACACTGCTGACATCAGTATGACATCTGATGTCAGCAGTGTGATGTGTACACAAACCTTTGTGTACGTTGCTGTGGCAACAGTCTGTTGTTGCTGGTCTGTTAGTGTACGTTAGCAACCACCTTAGCAACCATGGTTTTACCCTAGCAACCAACTGTTTACCCTAGCAACCAACTGTTTACCATAACAACCATGTTTTTTTACCCTAGCAACCAACTGTTTACCATAGCAACCATTTTTTTACCCTAGCAACCAACTGTTTACCATAGCAACCATGTTTTTTTTACCTTAGCAACCAACTGTTTACCATAGCAACCATGTTTTTTACCCTAGCAACCAACTGTTTACCCTAGCAACCAGCTGTTTACCATAGCAACCATGTTTTTACCCTAGCAACCAACTGTTTAACATATGGAGTTATATGTTGTTCGTGTCCAAATATGGGGCTTGTGAGGTCAGACAATGCCGGTCTTATATAAAGGTCATTTGTGTACGGTGTGATGTCATACTGATGTCAGCAGTGTGTGGAGATAAGCGACCAACGGTCGCTTATCTCCCGATTAGGGAGTCTTACTGGTTTTCTCACTCAACAGTAAACAAACCAACATACAGTTTAAGTGTATAGAGCAGGGTTTCCCAATTAGTTTTCCCCAAGGGCCGAATTATGTCTAGGGTACCAAGCCGAGGGCCACAGCATTGCAGGGGGCGGCTACTCCAGCGACAGTTCAGATATCGTCGTTGTCGGGTGTCAATCTTGTATGTCCAAAACTGTTCGTTTTGAATTTATAATTTTTTTAATTATTTAAACTAGTGAAAACAGCGATCTACAAGCACACAATGCCTCGCGGTGCGAGGGCTGCGAGGTGTTGTGTGCTTGTAGATCTGCTGTTTTCACTACTTTTGTGCGGCGGCCTTGTATGATTTGCGAAAGAAAGTACAAATTTGGAGATACGAGATTTCCAGCCGACAACGATGATATACTAGTGTTGTTGCTGCTCTTAAACTACCATTATTACTGGGGTTGGTGTGGGCCAGACAGTAGCCCCCCACGGGGAACCCTGATATAGAGGGTATCTGCACATTTCTAAAGTGACAATTTAAGGACTTTTTTTGTGTCTGTTGACTGGAGGTACTTATTGATGGCATGTGTGGAACTTTTCTTAGCTGTGTATCATTCACCATATTGATCTGAATTTGATTCATTTAATTTCATTATTTTTATTGTTATTTTTAATGCTTAAAAAAATGTAATCTTGCAATGTAGCACTTCAATACTTTGGCATTCACATCAACAATAAATATTATTATTTGTTATTTACACTGTTTGAACGGCAAAATGTCAAGGATGTGAGATCAGGAGTGGAAGTAGCATTGTATCTTGCTACTGATTGGCTGCATCACTGTAAATACAGTAACACTTACAGTATATAACAACAGAGCAGGTGACACGTTTAACCTAAACAGACTGGTGAAGAAAGCAGGCTCTGTCGCTCTCTAAGGACCTTCCAGGAAGAGTGCTCATGTGCGTCTTGCGGTGACACGCTTCCTAGTTTCTTCCTTTTTCGCACTGATTTTTGACATTGCACTATTAGGTTGTGTTGGTAGTTTCTGAGTATTTTTGCTTTGTTTAACAATGACAGTGAGATACTTGTTTGCACTAACTAGCATTGACTGCTATGGTCTCTTTTGCAAGACACTTTATGTATATATACTTATATATTATTCGCCCCCTCTATTGATGCACCTTCTCTTTATTGGTACTGTACTGCTCTTGTCTTTGTTTTGTTTTTTTCCCTCTTATCTATCTTTTCTTACGTCTCTGTAACTTTGTAAATAACTGTATACTGCTGTGCTACTACTGGACAGCTGAATTTCCCCCTTGGGATAATAAAGGTATCTATCTATCTCATCAATATTAGATACATTGCATGTATACTAAACTGTACAAAGGCTTCATGAGCACTGACACTTTAGCTGGTTTTAAATTCTGTAGACATTTACAATGTACATTTATATATTATATTATATCATATTATAGGCCAATATTATACCAAGTAATTTAAACTAATATGCTCTAGTTTTACTTCCAGAGGGAAACCCTCTACTCCTGCTGTTATTCTCAGGATCACCAGTAGTTTGCAGTGTTTCTCTCTTTCTGGTTCAACATGTTACAAACTGGCTCAGATTTGAACAAAAGGGACACACGTCACACACACATAGGAATTAAAATATATATTCAGGAATAAACATGTATCTGTGTCAACAGGCATGAGGATCAGTGGTTGCACAGGTGGCAGATATATTGCTTCCACTCAACTACAGTATGTGTCTATATAAATGACTTCTAATCCATCCAAATAGTATTTAGCATGGAATGTATGCAACAGCCTGATAAGCATGTCTTCAGAATGTGGTGTTCTTGTTCTTGTATGTTGCCACATGTGTCTAAAAACAGTGCTCTAGTCCAGTCTTTCTTGGCTTGAGTCCCCCTTTCCCAGATTTTTGAATCCAAGTACCCCCTTAATCCACCAACGTTTCCCTTATAAAACTGCAATTATAACTAGTGGTATATGATACGATAACCCATAACATCACAAATACGAAAGGGAGTGAGAGTTTCAAACGGTGCCTCCTGAACAGATTTATTTTCAAAACTGTGGCTTGTAACATTTCAGTCCAGTTTTCATGTCAATAACTTGCGTTCAAACACATCCCAGTTGCCAGGTACCATGTAATTTGGGTTAGCAACTATCAGGCTCACAACACATTTCTCCAAGTGTCATCATTAAACATAACCGTGAATGTTTTTTCTCCTTCTAATTCAATTTGTGTTCATTATTTCATTATGAATAATATAATTATGATTTATTTTTATATTTTCTCGAGTACACCCTGCAGTACATGTGCGTACCCCTAGGGCAGGGGTTCCCAAACTTTTTTGTCTCAGGGCACCCCATAAATTGTTTTAATCCGAGGCACCCCTACATTATAATTTTCACTCCCAGCACCTTATATTTATAGCATATCGTCGTTGTCTGGTGGAAATCTTGTATGTCCAAAACATTTTGTATTTATCATCTATAAAATGTACTTAACTAGTGAAAACAGCAGATCTACAAGCACATATCGGCACTATCGGTGCTATAAGCACAGATCGGCTGTTTTCACTAGTTTTGTGCGACAGTCTTGTATGATGAAGCAGGGCTTTGCTCTACCAAAAGACGTACATTTGAAACTTGGAGATACGAGGTTTCTGCCCGAAAGTGACGATATTTTAGTGATTATGTTGCGAGGAAAACGTTGAGATAATAGCCATTTTGGTTAGAACTGACTGAAAGTAACTTTTCAGTCAGTTCTTCAAGTTTAAAATTATACCAAATATTTGTTTAAGTGTTCAAATAAATTCCAAATATTACCAAATGATCTCGCCGCACCCCTGGACTGCCGTCGCGGCACCTCAGGGTGCCCCGTCACCCACTTTGAAAACCCCTGCCCTAGGGTAGGGGTTTTACCCCCATTTGAGAAACACTGCTCTAGTCTAGTGATCCTTTTATGAAGCGTGATATCTGCTCAGGCTATTAGATATAGGCAGAACTACAGGCTTCCTACTGTACATCAACAGCTGAGTATATACGAATTTTAAGAAATAAATATAGCTGCAAGCAGCCATAAAGTGGCCAAGGCCAAAAACACATCAAATCATGAACACAGCCTGCAATGTGCGTGAAATCTTGCAAGCACATTACCAATAGGTCAAGGAACAGATACCACCCTTCTCACATTAGCCTGTTATAGCGCCACCAGTGGGTCAACTTTTGCACAACACATTTTTGGAACAAAATGGACCAATCTTTGACGTCAGTAACGTCAAAGAGATCACTGCCTGCGATCTTGACATTTTGTACTTTTATAGCCATTGTTTTCTGGCTTGAAGCGAGCCCACAATTGTTTCGAAGGAACAATATTTTCTAGTTTGTACATGAAACCCACCGTCCCATCCCAGGCTCCCCAACCCAGAGTAGTAATATAGGCACACATTTTTTCTAAAAATAGCCCTTCTAAAAATAGCCCTTCTAATTATAGCATTTCTATTAATAGAATCTGTGCCTATAGGCATAGTTTTGGTCTAAAAATAGCCATTCTATTAATATATGATTATTAATAGCACTTCTAAAAATAGCATTTGACAGCTGTTAGGGTGGGTGTGGGGGTTAGAGGGGGGGAGGGGGGTTGTGATTGATAGGTGACAGCTGTGATTGACAGGGGTGTGTGCGTGCGTGCGTGCGTGCGTGCGTGCGTGCGTGCGTGCGTGTGTAACAGGTGGGGAGGTGACAATTCCAAGGTCAAGGTGTTGTGTGCCATGTGGGCATGCAGTCAGCTCAATCGTTAGTGTATTTTGGATTCATGTCAATTTGTGTTTTTGCATATATTTAACCACTTGAGCCATCAAGTCTTAATAAACTACTTAGTTTGCTATTTTGTCTCCCCTACACCATACCTCTTTGCCGAAAATAACCAATTTACAAGCTCACATACATTATGTGCATGTAGATCTGCTATTTTTGATATAGAATATTGGTCATCTGCTAGAGGGTCAGAGTTAGGGGCTGACAGATGAAGGGTGGATGTGGGGGTGTGTGTGTGTGTGTGTGTGTGTGTGTGTGTGTGTGTGTGTGTGTGTGTGTGTGTGTGTGTGTGTGTGTGTGTGTGTGTGTGTGTGTGTGTGGTCTGTGAGAGGTGTCAATTCTCACGGTTAAAGGTGTTACCAGGGACCCCTTCAAACTTTTTCAGAGATTTCCTTATATTCCTTATTTTCATTATTTGACAGCCCAATCATCAGTGTATTTTGGATTCATGTCAATGTGTGTTTTTCAGATACTTGATGGAGACCACCATCAAGTCTTAATAAATTACTTAGGCTGCTATTTTGTATCCCCTACACCATACCTTTTTGCCAAAAATAACCAATTTACATGCTCACAACGTCTTGTTGTGCGCAATATTATGTGCGTGTAGATCTGCTAATTCTGTAGGTTTTCAGGTGTTTTACTGACTCTTGCATTGCATTGTGGATTTGCCTACTTTTAAAGCGGTGAAGGGAACTGAACTTAAGAATACAGATACACAGAAAACGGATTCTGTGATTTTGCTTTATACATATATGTGTTTATATTTAAATCTTTAGGGGCATACCATGTGATATACCTGCACAGTTTTTGATGCAGGTATTTTACTACCCTTTTACCCTAATCTGGTAGTTATAGGTGGTACTGTATACTGTACATATTATAGGCAAAACATCATAAAGGGTAGAACCGGTAGTGTACGTAAACAAACTCATTAAATTAATGGTTAATCCCTAACATTATACAGTGATTATTACTAACAACACTCATTAGTTGAGTTATCACACTCTTACATACATTTTTTTCCCCCTAATTATATATTTCAATAGATGATATGGTACATCATGAAATGGTACCTAAGTTACACAAAATGTCAAATTTCACACAGTAAGTATTGCCAATGCAGTTGTCAGAGAAGGATTTTCACCCTAACCATACCATGTATAGGGGTGTATATAGTAATTAGACAACTTATTGTTTTATTTCTTGGGTGTTCTGTAGGTTAAGTACGTTTCTAATGAACATGCTATTACTCACACCATGTACGTTATATTTGCAGTAAAACATGTATGCAAAGCTGACTATTTGGTGTTTTATCTATGACATTATTCTATTTCACTGGTCTAATAGCAGGGAGGTATGGAGGCTCAGCTATACAATGCTACGAAATAAACCAGTGCTACTGTACCTTTCTATTTTCCTCTCACTACATATTTGTTTTACACACTACAATTAAAAAAGCTCACCCAGTCACCCTCATACACATCTACAAAACCCAGTACATCAACAAAACATCAACACCCCTACACATTACAGCACAACAAAAGCTAAAACACATGACAAAATGCATAACATTAAACCATAAAGTCACAATATTACTAACAATGTTAATAACAATATGTTCGATAGACTAGTGTCAATAACAACCAGTAATCCTAAAGCATCCATTAGCTAGTGTGTGTGTATTATGAACAGGTGTTAGGTGACAGCGCAGGGAAGGGTTTATGTGGTGTGAGAGATGACAGCTGTACCAATAGTTATGGTGTTACCACAACCTTTTCAGAGATTTTCTTATAGTTTCATTTTTTGACAGCACAATCATTAGTGGATTTTGGATGTCAATTTGTGTTTTTTTCATATATTTAACCACTAGAGCCATTACCTAAGATAATTGCATTATACCCTACACCAAACCTCTTTGTAAACCAATTTACAAGCTCACAATGTCTCGTAGCATGCAATATTATGTGCTTGTAGATCTGCTATTTTCACTAGTTTGACTTACATCAACAAAACATCAATACTCCAACATATTACAGCACAACAAAAGCTAAAACACATGCAAAATGCAAAACATGAAACCAAAAAGTCACAATATTACTAACAATGTTACTAACAATGTGTTCAATAGACTAGTGTCAATAAACTAATAGTTTCAACCCTTAATCCTAAAACATCAACACTCCAACATATTACAGCACAACAAAAGCTAAAACACATGCAACATGCAAAACATGAAACCAAAAAGTCACAATATTACTAACAATGTTACTAACAATGTGTTCAATAGACTAGTGTCAATTAACTAATAGTTTCAACCCTTAATCCTAAAACATCCAATAAGACAGCAGGTATATGGCTATATATGTTATATTCAGTCTGAATAGTAGTTTGACTAATTGAATGAAAACATTTTGCATAGGAAAGAGTACACTGGTAACAAGGCCATAACAATTATAGATTTTCAAACTGAAAGGTCTATGACATTAAGAGGAAGATATCCATATTTTAGGATTGCATGCATCATATTGTATTGAAAATGTGTAGATTTATTTATTTTTTGAGTACAGGCTTATAAATGGGCTCTTTTGAGTCCAAGGCAACCAGCTTGTAGATGTGTTATTTTGATGGTAATACCTTACAGGTCTACTATTTTTACTGGGGTGGTGATGTAAGAGTATTATTTCCATAAGGGGTTGCATAATCTACTGGTAATATCGTATGTTTTATCATTTGGCTCGGTAGGGCTATGTATGTTGAATTCAAGGCATTAGTTGCGTTGTCAGTAGTGGTATTCCATCTGTAAGATAATACATGTAATTCTCATTAACATTACAAAATGAGAGAGGAACCAAAGTTATAGATCTGCTATTTTCACTAGTTTGACTAGCTCAACTACTTATAGTTTTATTGCTGAGGTCCAATCTGGCTTTCAATATGTTAAATGATTCAAAAGATCTATCTAACCACATCTTGATCACAAAGTGTAACTTAGTAATACAGTAAAACTTAGTTGGGTTTGTCTGCCAAACCATTTGGTCCCCAGTCATGTTGGATCATTCATTAGGTGTTTTCACTGTATGTAGTGATATTGGACAGAACTGATAATACACATGAAATTGTACTAATATTACAAAAATGATACAGTGTTTTTTCTATTATTTTTATCTGATATTAACCCCAACTATGGTCTCTGCTACAACTATATCGACCCATCCCTTAAACATGTTACAATTATATCAACAAAGCGATGACCGATTAAAAATAACCTCATTTTAGTGTTTTAACCACTTGAACCATATTGGCAAAAATGACCGATCTACAAAGCTTTTAGCTATAATGCGACAGACCTGTTACAGGGTGGGGTCTGAGAAAATTAGTTTACTCTTTTTGCGTGAACAAATCTCAAAACAGCCTAAATATGGGGGTCTCACTGTGTATAACCTTATGATATGCATGGAACTAACCATGGTCAGTCAATTTACATTGTTTTCACTAAAACATCCCATTACATGAACATGTTAACATTTTTAAAGTTTGTGACATTAGTCCAATACACAGAAAACATTTATTTGTTTATTCGTATATTATCTATAGATGGGTTAAAATACTAGGTATTCCTAAAATTATACTAAATATTGCGTGAAATCTAAAGATTTAACTTGAATGACAGGCGGATAAAAGATTAGTTCCCATACCAAGAGTTGAACCGGGGGCTGCCGGGGTGAAAACCAGGAAGTACTAATCGTTAGACCGTATGGGATGCCAAATCGTACAAACTGTATAAGTGTACAGGCCAGACTACACAACACAACTATACAACATCAACATGCCTGCATAATATCAAATCAACTACTGTATATTCAGCACAAATATACATCACCAACAGAAATCAACACCATACTCACTACACATTGCTAGTAGATCCACACAAAAACATAAAAAACACAACTTGTCCATTAACGTAAAGACAGAATACACAATATGTTCTAATAATAAAGTGTTCAATAGACTAAATTGCGCAATGCACTATGGGACGTTGGAAAGCCGTGGATATAAAAAAGGAGAATGAGAAGTTTACTTCAGTCTCTTTTTCAAAAATGGATAATACCCATCAATTGGGGCTAGAAAAACAGGATTTTGGCGAAGTAGCGACCAATGTATTGTATACCTTCGCTAAAGATGTAGAAGAATCCTTAGGCTTTAACGAGAAAGATGGAAAGCCCACAATCTTTCCCGGAATAATTTTTAAAGATGGAGAATATGTACCCACAGGCATAGATCCCTATTTTGATGGATTTATGCCAGGTCGAATTAAATGGATGAATGATACTAATGGAGGGAAAAATATCCCACCAGATGATCATTCAATGTACGCATCTGAAGCAGCTCTATGCGGCCTTCCACCACAACACGTGTCCAGCAGCAATTCAAACAATGATAGTGCTTTCAATTTTAAATCATCGCAGTTTGCGTGGTTAGGGGAACCGGCTAACATGGAGCACACAGGGGTAGCGGATAATCACCGCTGCGGAGCCTGCCACCTTCTGCTTTCAAAGTTTCTGCCAGGCGATAAACTTTTAAATCAGCATGCATTCTACAGCAGAGGAGAATGTCCGTATCTCAAAGCAAACTATACACCCGACCGGCTAAAGATTGCAATTGGTCAGGAGAGATTCCGTAGAGGATTTATTGCGCATCCAAACATAATCACAGCCCCCGATGCATGGAAACTACCCGAAATGAAATTAACAAACAGGATATATGTGACACTGGCTACACAGGAATGGTGTTACTTGTGCGGACGTTCAGCTGGTAATCATGTGCAAAACTGTTACCAAAAAATGACAGAACTCATACATAGCCTTAACAACGGGCTTCTCGAATTCAAATTATAGTTAAAGTTCTTACAACCGTGATTATACGGTGACATTGTGAATATGTATACATTGGAACCCTTGTGTATTTTAGCTTTTCTGTGTGAGCACTAGCTATGCACGTGCAAGTGCTGGTCCTCATACCTTTAATCATAATGAAAATAATGTTTTATTTGCTGAAAGCAATGTGTAATTAGTTGATGATTGAGTATAATCCTGACTAATAATGTAGAATTGGTTTGAATAGTATGAAAAGAGATCTTACAGCACATGGATGGTTCTACAGCCATGTGTACAGACTGCGTTCATAGCTACACAACCATGTCTTGATTGTACTTATTGTACTATTGTGTAAAGCTAATATTAGTATTAGTTCACCTATGAAAAGAAGAAAAATAAATAAATAAAACACTATATCAATATTATGAGTTTTCTTTCTTCCAAATGTACTTATGATCAGCTTAAAATGGGTATATTGCATTATGCATATATGCATATTTGTTAAAATATTTACCACTAAACATTACTAGACATCACTGTGTAGTACAGTGGTAAACACAATTATACACAGGTATTATTTAATAACTGAGCATGAACATGAACACCATAGCTATTGAAAATGGTTCAAAATGCATGTATATCATTTTGGGTTACATGTCAACAGGTCAAAGCTAATACAGTAAAACCAACAACCAACAAGTATATTCGTATATTTTATTAGTAAACAGGAACACGTATTTACAAGGATACAATGATATACAATACAACTGACTGAATTCACACACACAAAACATCACTATATGGCAAATTGCACAGAGTTCATTAAATAATTGAATCTAGGTCATGTTAGGTCTTCTTTCATTCTTCTCAGTAAAATATACATTATTGAGGACTATAGTTCAGTACGTGTTTATGCAGCTGGTCATGAGTTACTCCAGAATGTAACAAATTCATTCAGCAAATCATCTTTCTTCATGTATCCACCCAACACATGATCAACATTCATATCATTATCGATTTTTTCCATGATATCATTCACATTCCTCAGGTCATACAGAATAGCTTCACATATGCCTTGCACTCGGTCGATCGGTATAGTGACAATTACTTGAGTTTCCAACACCCACATAACCCCTGGTATGAATCGACCAGTCCATAGTTTATTCATTAACTGTTTAAAACGATTGAATACATAATATTTTGGGATGGGGTATAGGCATCGATGTTCGATTTGACTGGGATGACCTATTTGACATCCCTCGCAGTCATCTTTCCACTGGTCATATATAACCACATTCATCAGCTTGGTGACGCATATTTTTATAATGTCCAAAAGGATTATATTCCCCAGACCATCAAGCTGGTCCATAGTCAGAGTTGAATCCATCGTAGATGATGCTGAAAGCCATGGTCTGATGGATGGTAGTGTAGGGTAATTCATAGGTGAAGATGGTGGAGCATCGAGACTAAAGTCCAGAGGATCATCAAAAAATATTGGTGATGGTGTAGGTGAAGGACCGAACGCAAGGGCATATGTGAAGCTATTCTGTATGACCTGAGGAATGTGAATGATATCATGAAAAAAATCGATAATGACATGAATGTTGATCATGTGTTGGGTGGATACATGAAGAAAGATGATTTGCTGAATGAATTTGTTACATTTTGGAGTAACTCATCACCAGCTGCATAAACATGTACTGAACTATAGTTCTCAATAATGTATATTTTACTGAGAAGAATGAAAGAAGACCTAACATGACCTAGATTCAATTATTTAATGAACTCTGTGCCATTTGCCATATAGTGATGTTTTGTGTGTGAATTCAGTCAGTTGTATTGTATATCATTGTATCCTTGTAAATACGTGTTCCTGTTTACTAATAAAATATACGAATATACTTGTTGGTTGTTGGTTTTACTGTATTAGCTTTGACCTGTTGACATGTAACCCACAATGATATACATGCATTTTGAACCATTTTCAATAGCTATGGTGTTCATGTTCATGCTCAGTTATTAAATAATACCTGTGTATAATTGTGTTTACCACTGTACTACACAGTGATGTCTAGTAATGTTTAGTGGTAAATATTTTAACAAATATACATATATGCATAATGCAATATACACCATTTTTTAAGCTGATCATAAGTACATTTGGAAGAAAGAAAACTCATAATATTGATATAGTGTTTTATTTATTTATTTTTCTTCTTTTCATAGGTGAACTAATACTAATATTAGCTTTACACAATAGTACAATAAGTACAATCAAGACATGGTTGTGTAGCTATGAACGCAGTCTGTACACATGGCTGTAGAACCATCCATGTGCTGTAAGATCTCTTTTCATACTATTCAAACCAATTCTACATTATTAGTCAGGATTATACTCAATCATCAACTAATTACACATAGCTTTCAGCAAATAAAACATTATTTTCATTATGATTAAAGGTATGAGGACCATCACTTGCACTTGCATAGCAAGTGCTCACACAGAAAAGCTAAAATACACAAGGGTTCCAATGTATACATATTCACAATGTCACCGTATAATCACGGTTGTAAGAACTTTAACTATAATTTGAATTCGAGAAGCCCGTTGTTAAGGCTATGTATGAGTTCTGTCATTTTTTGGTAACAGTTTTGCACATGATTACCAGCTGAACGTCCGCACAAGTAACACCATTCCTGTGTAGCCAGTGTCACATATATCCTGTTTGTTAATTTCATTTCGGGTAGTTTCCATGCATCGGGGGCTGTGATTATGTTTGGATGCGCAATAAATCCTCTACGGAATCTCTCCTGACCAATTGCAATCTTTAGCCGGTCGGGTGTATAGTTTGCTTTGAGATACGGACATTCTCCTCTGCTGTAGAATGCATGCTGATTTAAAAGTTTATCGCCTGGCAGAAACTTTGAAAGCAGAAGGTGGCAGGCTCCGCAGCGGTGATTATCCGCTACCCCTGTGTGCTCCATGTTAGCCGGTTCCCCTAACCACGCAAACTGCGATGATTTAAAATTGAAAGCACTATCATTGTTTGAATTGCTGCTGGACACGTGTTGTGGTGGAAGGCCGCATAGAGCTGCTTCAGATGCGTACATTGAATGATCATCTGGTGGGATATTTTTCCCTCCATTAGTATCATTCATCCATTTAATTCGACCTGGCATAAATCCATCAAAATAGGGATCTATGCCTGTGGGTACATATTCTCCATCTTTAAAAATTATTCCGGGAAAGATTGTGGGCTTTCCATCTTTCTCGTTAAAGCCTAAGGATTCTTCTACATCTTTAGCGAAGGTATACAATACATTGGTCGCTACTTCGCCAAAATCCTGTTTTTCTAGCCCCAATTGATGGGTATTATCCATTTTTGAAAAAGAGACTGAAGTAAACTTCTCATTCTCCTTTTTTTATATCCACGGCTTTCCAACGTCCCATAGTGCATTGCGCAATTTAGTCTATTGAACACTTTATTATTAGAACATATTGTGTATTTTGTGTCTACGTTAATGGACAAGTTGTGTTTTTTATGTTTTTGTGTGGATCTGCTAGCAATGTGTAGTGAGTATGGTGCTGATTTCTGTTGGTGATGTATATTTGTACTGAATATACAGTAGTTGATTTGATATTATGCATGCATGTTGATGTTGTATAGTTGTGTTGTGTAGTCTGGCCTGTACACTTATACAGTTTGTACGATTTGCATCCCATACGGTCTAACGATTAGTATTTCCTGGTTTTCACCCCGGCAGCCCCCGGTTCAACTCTTGGTATGGGAACTAATCTTTTATCCGCCTGTCATTCAAGTTAAATCTTTAGATTTCACGCAATATTTAGTATAATTTTAGGAATACCTAGTATTTTAACCCATCTATAGATAATATACGAATAAACAAATAAATGTTTTCTGTGTATTGGACTAATGTCACAAACTTTAAAAATGTTAACATGTTCATGTAATGGGATGTTTTAGTGAAAACAATGTAAATCGACTGACCATGGTTAGTTCCATGCATATCATAAGGTTATACACAGTGAGACCCCACATATTTAGGCTGTTTTGAGATTTGTTCACGCAAAAAGAGTAAACTAATTTTCTCACAGACCCCACCCTGTAACAGGTCTGTCGCATTATAGCTAAAAGCTTTGTAGATCGGTCATTTTTGCCAATATGGTTCAAGTGGTTAAAACACTAAAATGAGGTTATTTTTAATCGGTCAACGCTTTGTTGATATAATTGTAACATGTTTAAGGAATGGGTCGATATAGTTGTAGCAGAGACCATAGTTGGGGTTAATGTCAGATAAAAATAATAGAAAAAACACTGTATCATTTTTGTAATATTAGTACAATTTCATGTGTATTATCAGTTCTGTCCAATATCACTACATACAGTGAAAACACCTAATGAATGATCCAACATGACTGGGGACCAAATGGTTTGGCAGACAAACCCAACTAAGTTTTACTGTATTACTAAGTTACACTTTGTGATCAAGATGTGGTTAGATAGATCTTTTGAATCATTTAACATATTGAAAGCCAGATTGGACCTCAGCAATAAAACTATAAGTAGTTGAGCTAGTCAAACTAGTGAAAATAGCAGATCTATAACTTTGGTTCCTCTCTCATTTTGTAATGTTAATGAGAATTACATGTATTATCTTACAGATGGAATACCACTACTGACAACGCAACTAATGCCTTGAATTCAACATACATAGCCCTACCGAGCCAAATGATAAAACATACGATATTACCAGTAGATTATGCAACCCCTTATGGAAATAATACTCTTACATCACCACCCCAGTAAAAATAGTAGACCTGTAAGGTATTACCATCAAAATAACACATCTACAAGCTGGTTGCCTTGGACTCAAAAGAGCCCATTTATAAGCCTGTACTCAAAAAATAAATAAATCTACACATTTTCAATACAATATGATGCATGCAATCCTAAAATATGGATATCTTCCTCTTAATGTCATAGACCTTTCACAGTTTGCAAATCTATAATTGTTATGGCCTTGTTACCAGTGTACTCTTTCCTATGCAAAATGTTTTCATTCAATTAGTCAAACTACTATTCAGACTGAATATAACATATATAGCCATATACCTGCTGTCTTATTGGATGTTTTAGGATTAAGGGTTGAAACTATTAGTTCATTGACACTAGTCTATTGAACACATTGTTAGTAACATTGTTAGTAATATTGTGACTTTTTGGTTTCATGTTTTGCATGTTGCATGTGTTTTAGCTTTTGTTGTGCTGTAATATGTTGGAGTGTTGATGTTTTAGGATTAAGGGTTGAAACTATTAGTTTATTGACACTAGTCTATTGAACACATTGTTAGTAACATTGTTAGTAATATTGTGACTTTTTGGTTTCATGTTTTGCATTTTGCATGTGTTTTAGCTTTTGTTGTGCTGTAATATGTTGGAGTATTGATGTTTTGTTGATGTAAGTCAAACTAGTGAAAATAGCAGATCTACAAGCACATAATATTGCATGCTACGAGACATTGTGAGCTTGTAAATTGGTTTACAAAGAGGTTTGGTGTAGGGTATAATGCAATTATCTTAGGTAATGGCTCTAGTGGTTAAATATATGAAAAAAACACAAATTGACATCCAAAATCCACTAATGATTGTGCTGTCAAAAAATTAAACTATAAGAAAATCTCTGAAAAGGTTGTGGTAACACCATAACTATTGGTACAGCTGTCATCTCTCACACCACATAAACCCTTCCCTGCGCTGTCACCTAACACCTGTTCATAATACACACACACTAGCTAATGGATGCTTTAGGATTACTGGTTGTTATTGACACTAGTCTATCGAACATATTGTTATTAACATTGTTAGTAATATTGTGACTTTATGGTTTAATGTTATGCATTTTGTCATGTGTTTTAGCTTTTGTTGTGCTGTAATGTGTAGGGGTGTTGATGTTTTGTTGATGTACTGGGTTTTGTAGATGTGTATGAGGGTGACTGGGTGAGCTTTTTTAATTGTAGTGTGTAAAACAAATATGTAGTGAGAGGAAAATAGAAAGGTACAGTAGCACTGGTTTATTTAGTAGCATTGTATAGCTGTGCTTCCATGCATCCATGCTATTAGACCAGTGAAATAGAATAATGTCATAGATAAAACACCAAATAGTCAGCTTTGCATACATGTTTTACTGCAAATATAACGTACATGGTGTGAGTAATAGCATGTTCATTAGAAACGTACTTAACCTACAGAACACCCAAGAAATAAAACAATAAGTTGTCTAATTACTATATACACCCCTATACATGGTATGGTTAGGGTGAAAATCCTTCTCTGACAACTGCATTGGCAATACTTACTGTGTGAAATTTGACATTTTGTGTAACTTAGGTACCATTTCATGATGTACCATATCATCTATTGAAATATATAATTAGGGGGAAAAAAATGTATGTAAGAGTGTGATAACTCAACTAATGAGTGTTGTTAGTAATAATCACTGTATAATGTTAGGGATTAACCATTAATTTAATGAGTTTGTTTACGTACACTACCGGTTCTACCCTTTATGATGTTTTGCCTATAATATGTACAGTATACAGTACCACCTATAACTACCAGATTAGGGTAAAAGGGTAGTAAAATACCTGCATCAAAAACTGTGCAGGTATATCACATGGTATGCCCCTAAAGATTTAAATATAAACACATATATGTATAAAGCAAAATCACAGAATCCGTTTTCTGTGTATCTGTATTCTTAAGTTCAGTTCCCTTCACCGCTTTAAAAGTAGGCAAATCCACAATGCAATGCAAGAGTCAGTAAAACACCTGAAAACCTACAGAATTAGCAGATCTACACGCACATAATATTGCGCACAACAAGACGTTGTGAGCATGTAAATTGGTTATTTTTGGCAAAAAGGTATGGTGTAGGGGATACAAAATAGCAGCCTAAGTAATTTATTAAGACTTGATGGTGGTCTCCATCAAGTATCTGAAAAACACACATTGACATGAATCCAAAATACACTGATGATTGGGCTGTCAAATAATGAAAATAAGGAATATAAGGAAATCTCTGAAAAAGTTTGAAGGGGTCCCTGGTAACACCTTTAACCGTGAGAATTGACACCTCTCACAGACCACACACACACACACACACACACACACACACACACACACACACACACACACACACACACACACACACACACACACACACACACACACACACACACACAACCCCCACATCCACCCTTCATCTGTCAGCCCCTAACTCTGACCCTCTAGCAGATGACCAATATTCTATATCAAAAATAGCAGATCTACATGCACATAATGTATGTGAGCTTGTAAATTGGTTATTTTCGGCAAAGAGGTATGGTGTAGGGGAGACAAAATAGCAAACTAAGTAGTTTATTAAGACTTGATGGCTCAAGTGGTTAAATATATGCAAAAACACAAATTGACATGAATCCAAAATACACTAACGATTGAGCTGACTGCATGCCCACATGGCACACAACACCTTGACCTTGGAATTGTCACCTCCCCACCTGTTACACACGCACGCACGCACGCACGCACGCACGCACGCACGCACGCACGCACGCACGCACACACCCCTGTCAATCACAGCTGTCACCTATCAATCACAACCCCCCTCCCCCCCTCTAACCCCCACACCCACCCTAACAGCTGTCAAATGCTATTTTTAGAAGTGCTATTAATAATCATATATTAATAGAATGGCTATTTTTAGACCAAAACTATGCCTATAGGCACAGATTCTATTAATAGAAATGCTATAATTAGAAGGGCTATTTTTAGAAGGGCTATTTTTAGAAAAAATGTGTGCCTATATTACTACTACCCAGAGTTGGTGTCAAATAAAGCCATAAGCCACAAGAGGCGAGTGGTTACCGGGGGAGTATACACCGGCTGAGAGGCGTTGGGAAACACGAGGCGTTAGCCGAGTGTTTCCGACCCTCTCAGCCGGTGTATACTACCCCGGTAACCACAAGCCTCGAGTGGCTTATTGCTTTTCTAAAACGGTCACAATATTGCAACATGAAAATAATAGCATTCCATTATTTAAAGAAAAAAGTACACTTCTCCGCCACCAGGAAGAGACGCTCGCTTCTCTAGTTCAGCCTCACGGCACTGTGGAAAGAAATAACGCACCTGGCTTTGATATAAACTGATTCAAGGTGTGGCTTATAGTCTCATATACCACGGCAACCAGCCAATCAGAATCAAGGAATGTAACTAGCCGTTTTAGAAGTGTCCTTGAGCAACACCCTAACCCTTAACTGCTCCCAATTAGAGCACGCTGTTTGGTACCTGATAGAATAGAAATGTATGATATGCTTTTGTTTTAAAGGAGGACTTCACCACTTTTCAACCTATCTTCATATAATAGGTCCTCACTAATGTTCATGATAAAATATCACAATCTTTTTCTACTCAGTTTGGGTCTCATCTGAGAGCTGTGGGTGGGTCAAATCCTTCCTACCGGTGACATCATCAATGGGAAATCCAAGCTAATAGAAACTGCAGGCTTTCTATTCCTGAAAAGTTGCAATGTTAATGTGGAAGCCATTGTTCTCGTGATAATAAAAATATTTTTTTTCTTCAAAAATATTGTTTAAAAGAAATCTGTCAAACGATGATGTCACCGGTGGAAGGATTTGACAGCTCTCCTATGAGACCCAGACTGAATAGAAAAAAAAAACTGTGCTATTTTATTATGAACATTAGTGAGGAGAGGACCTATTATATGAAGACAGGTTGAAAAGTGGTGAAGTCCTCCTTTAAACATGTTTGTATTTTAGTTAGTTTTAATGTAGCCTACAATTCTGTATCAACGTTTGCTTGCATATTATCTCTGGGTCAGCTGTGGGTCTGGCAGCCTCAAGGTGTCGTGAGGTCACACCTACAGTGTGAGGTCACACCTACAGTGTATATTGGAAGAGCGCTGATCAATCAGGTCTTGGTGTGTGTTAGTCTGGGATCACTTCACTTTATGGGGTTTGATCCGGTCGGGAGCGGAAACCACTTTACGTTGTGTTGTAGTCCTAGACGGACTACACTTTGGCCGGAACTATCAACCGGATTCATTTTAACCCAAAACATTCCCCTGCACCCAAGGACATAGTTTTAGGGCCTACCTAACAAACACCTTGATGCGGCGTAGTTTTGCTTTCGAAAAATGTGTTTGATATATGCATCTTTTAGTCCAACTCGTAGCGACTGGCAAGACTACACTAGGCTACTGGAGCATTTTAAAAGGGATTGGGGAAACAAACGAGGGGAACTAAATCAAAGCGACGCCACTTCGAGTGGTTTCCGCGCTTTAGGCGGAAACCAAACGGTCTGTTGTGAACTAACACCAGGCTTTCTCCCCAGAAAGCCTGGTAGGCGAGGTTAGGTGTGTGTGGACTTCTTCCTGTGCTTTGATGTTAAGCTTTGACATGTGATTTCCTATTTCCTGTCATTGCTTGAGTCAGATGACAGCTGTCTATCAGGTGTAACTTTTAGGATGGTCCACCTCTATGGACCTGTACAGTATTTAAAGGGATATTCCACTTTCAACAGGGAACAGGGGAAGGGCTTCTCTCCCCACACACACCCATTGTAACTTCAAACTCCATTTTAACCATGATAGATTCATTAAAAAACACCCATTATTTTTTCTGGTGACTCATACTACCCTCCTAATACGTGAGAAGGCCGTGTTTTATCCATAACTTTTTTCATTTATTTTCTAATAATTATTTGGGAAAATGGAAAAAATGAAATCCAAAAAATAATTATTAAAAATAAATGAAACATGTTATTGAAAAAACATGGCCTGCTCACGTATTAGGATGGTAATATGAGTAACCAGAAGAAAAACAATGGGTGTTTTTAATTAATCTATCATGGTTAAAATTACGTTTGAAGTTACAATGGGTGTGTGTGTGGAGAGGCCCTGGGCCTGGAGGGCCTGCTAACATTTACATCAAATATCTAAATATTGAATCAAGCAAATTAAAAACTGTTCAGGGTGTTCATAAAAAGCCTGATTAGACAATAAAATTACCAAAGGTTTTTTGAAAGTGAAATATCCCTTTAAATGCAACGCATTCATGATGTGGACTCAGTAGCAGCCTGACTGTCACACCGTGAGGTCAGTGTCTCTCCTGGACCCTGCATGTTTGGTTGTTATGCTGTGTGCTATCTTGGACTTGTTCTGTGATGCCTCTCAGATTCTATTATTCTTTTATATTTTAGTTAAGGTTCTATGTTCTTTTATTTATATTTAGTTGGTGTTTTTAGTATTAACTCATCAAATGCCCACGTGGTATCAACGCGTCAAATTCTTTGATGTCGCTGGAGGCCCATGGCGCGTTTGACGCGTTTACTGTATTTACAGTAACAATATTAAATCTTACCGTAAGGTCGGGGCTACCCTTGGATGTTGCCCAATCACTGCGGGTTGTTTCCATTAGACGCTGAGAGCATCGCGCCGCCGTTTTTCTCCATATAATCCAATGCATTTCTCTAACTTTAAAGCCCCTTATCTCTGATGTATGTTTTTATGGCAAAAACTCTGGGAATGGCTGGCAAAATGACCAAATTATGATCGGTGATTGACCACAACATCCTGTCTACGGTCATGTGACCAAGTGATGACATCACGCATGCATGCACGCAAGGGAGTCCTATACATTATAATGGTGGTGAATCTGGCACTTAGAGGGAAGGGGTCTGGCGCCATCTAGGGCACCGGATGTGTGAAAACCATACTTAAAGGAGTAGTTCACCCCCAAAATGACCTTTTTTCTATTGATTACTCATGCCATGGAGAGTAGAGTTCAATAATATGCTTTGGTTTTAGTCACATTCCTAAGACAACATTTTGTTTCAAGTAAATTTACCCCCATTGATTCCGGATGGCCGGAACGAATGGGGGTACATTTATTGTTATCACATTTTTGTCTTAGGAATATGACAAAAAACTAAAAATATTATTGAACTCTAGTCTCCATGGCATGACTAATCAATAGAAAAAAAGTCATTTTGGGGGTGAACTACTCCTTTAACAATACCTTGCATGGATTCCTCCACATTTTTCTTGTAGACAGATATTTGGTGGCTTATGACGATGACATAAATTGTGATGTCTGTGTTTACGCAGCAAAAGCCATTGTAGCAGTTATTTTTTAAATAGGGCCTATATTTTTGGGTCTTTTTATGCCTATTGAATTACAGTAGACTGACAGGAAATGAGGAGACAGATTGGGGGGGGGGGGGCAGTGTTCATTTTTACAGCAAATGTTGATTTAGTTTTAGTCATACTTTAGTCGTCTGAAAAGGTATTCGTTTTAGTCGACTGAATGTCAAATCTACAGTTGATTTTGTCGACAAAAAACCTTTTGGAAGGCCTTGATGGCGTCATAATGGCTGATTGTACACTTGGTTGCATGCTGAAAATAGCCGATATACAAGCTCTCAAACGCATGCACGCACGCACGCACACACACACACACACACACACACACACACACACACACACACACACACACACACACACACACACACACACACACACACACACACACAGACAGACAGACTGTAACTATTATTAATTGTTGATTTATTTTATCCTCCATTAAACCGAGTTCTCCTGATCAAAGTCAACCTTTATTGATCTCTCTCTCTCTCTCTCTCTGTGTGTGTGTGTGTGTGTGTGTGTGTGTGTGTGTGTGTGTGTGTGTGTGTGTGTGTGTGTGTGTGTGTGTGTGTGTGTGTGTGTGTGTGTGTGTGTGTGTGTGTGTGTGTGTGTGTGTGTGTGCCTGTGTGTGTTTGTTCAGGCAGGCTATGAGGGGGTGTATGAGGACAGGAGTGCTAGAACAGACGGTGGATTTGAAATATCTGTAGCTTCAAACACAGCAGACTGTGGAGATAGCAGGAGGTATCTTCACACAGAGCAGACAGTGAAGGTATCTTCAGATAGCAGACAGTGAAGGTATCTTCAGATATCAGACAGTGAAGGTATCTTCAAGGAGACAGCAGGGTGAAGATGGTTCTGTGGATCATTGTGAGCTCTGTGCTCTTTCATGGTGAGTAGATCTAATGAATGATGTCACTATGATGACTAAACTGGAAACATCTGAGATGTGGGCTTCTAACAGAGCAACATCAGCAGAAGTAGCAGGAACAGGTTCAGCAGTAGAGTTGGTAACAATCAGCAACTTGACATTCACCACAACACAGAAAGGCCTTTTACTGATTTTAGATGGAATTCATGTCAAAATAATCCAGTTTAATATTGGGTAATATTGCTCATGCTTATGTTGAAAACCAGACAATGGCCTGATTCACCAACTTACTTACGGAACGTTCTTACGAATACATTTCTTCTTAGACCCTCTTAAGAAGTTTTTAAGAAGATTTGGCATAACAGCGATGTTTCCTCAGCTGTGATTTGTTCTTATGTTAAGAAAGATTCTACGCACACCGTAGAGCACTCTTAGGGTGGCCTTTTAGTTCTCAAGTGTGACAGTTTGTGCAAAAAATATTTGTTCTTTAAGTTTCTTCAATTCTACAGTTGTATAATATATGATTTAAATCACAATAATATTTGTATCATATCTCAGAGCAGCGGTTCTCAAAGTGTGGTTTGGGGACCCCCAGGGGTCCTTTAGGAAGTTCCAGGGGGTCCACAGTAAAACGAGTTTTACCACTTTAACCCAGTTTTCTACAAGCTCACAACGTGTTACCATTACAGATCATTTGAGCTTGTAGATCGGCTATTTTCTTGAAAAATATTCCTTGGCAGAAAATATTTTTGCGTGGTCTGCAGAATGCATGTCAATTTGGGGGTCCTTGACATGAAAATGTTTAGAAAAACTGCTTTAGACTTTTTTTTCTTTTGTTTTCATCGGGTCTGAAAATTGCATCCCAACCCTAACAGACCCAGCCCCCCCCCCCCCCCCCCCCCCCCCAACCCAACTCCCTACACCCTCACCCCCATATCT
>NC_137812.1:4462552-4735052 GCF_963921795.1 Nannobrachium achirus
ATAACTAAATTGCTCTCTGGCTGCTGGACCTATAGAGCCGTTTTAACTGTCTCAGATCGATTTAAATATGAATACACTGTATTGGCTAATATGCCCCATGACTATAACACCCAACACCTTATTTGTTATGTCAAATAGCTACCAATCTGGCTAGCCATCATCAAGGAAAAGTTCGGTCGCTCGCTACTACTCTGTCTCGAGATAATTAATAGCTAGCGATTAAGCCTCACATCAGCCATAAGCATGCATTGCCAACATTATCATCACAGACTTTATTCTTTAGATCGATTCATGCCATAATAATTAGTGTCATTGACCTGGGCGGTCAATGACATAGACCACAGAAACTCAGGTGGGATTAAAAGCCAAGGTATAAAGATGGGACTTAAGACGAGCTTTAAAAGACTCTATGGTGGGGGCCAGTCTAACATGGGAGGGGAGTGCATTCCATAGTGTGGGGGCGATGGCAGCGAAGGCTCTGTCACCCCTGGTTTTTAATCTGGTCGTCTGTGTGACCTTGAGTTTCAGCTGGCCCTCAGACCTCAATGACCTTGGGGGGTTATAAGCCTCTATGAGTTCGCAGAGGTACTGAGGTGCCAAACCGTTCATTGATTTGAACGCAAATAGTAAAATTTTAAAATATATTCTGAAGCGAACAGGGAGCCAATGAAGTCTGGCCAGAATAGGTGTAATGTGGTCATGCCTGCGGGTGCCAGTTAGGAGACGTGCCGCAGAATTCTGGACCAGCTGCAGGCGAGCCATGGAGGCTTGATTTAAGCCGGCATACAGTGCATTACAATAGTCTAACCGTGTGGTAATAAAGGCATGAATAACACGCTCGAAGTCAGCGAAAGACAGAACAGACTTGATTTGAGCGAGCTGCCTCAGATGATAGAAGCTGGACCTGACCACGGCATTAACTTGTTTGTCAAGTTTGAGCATGTTGTCAAATTTGACGCCAAGGTTGGAGACAACAGGCTTGACATAGGGCTGCAGGGAACCCAGGTCCGTGGGTACCGCACCAGGACCACTGGGTCCAAACACTATGACTTCCGTTTTACTTTCGTTTACACTTAGAAAGTTAAGGGCCATCCAAGCCTTGATATCATTTAAGCAGTCAAGGAGAGGTGTCAGGGAGCTATTACTTGCTTTCTTTAGGGGCATATAGATTTGGGAATCATCTGCGTAAAAGTGATACGAGATACCATGTTTCTTAAAGATTAGTCCCAGGGGGAGAAGATATAAGGAGAACAGTATCGGCCCGAGAATCAGTAGAGGATGAAACAAAATCTCCAAATTTTACAGAGAAACATCTCTCAGATAGGTAGGAGTAAAACCACTTTAAAGCTGTGTCCCTGACACCAACACAATGCTCTAATCGAGAGATTAGGGTTTTATGATCCAGGGTATCAAAAGCCGACGATAGATCTAGAAGCAATAAGATTGCAGAATCACCTTTGTCAGTGGTCAAGAGCACATCATTGAACACTCTCAGCAACGCTGACTCAGTACTGTGAAACGCTTTGAACCCGGATTGAAAAACATCAAAAATGCTGTGTACCTGCAGAAAAGACTGTAATTGAAATAAAACAGTTTTTTCAAGGATTTTTGAAATGAATGGAAGCTTTGAAATAGGTCTGTAGTTTGCTAAAACTGAGGTATCCAGATTGAGTTTCTTAATTAATGGTGTCACAACTGCCTCTTTGAAATAACTTGGTACAACACCTGAAGCCAGACTGCTATTTATGATGTTATGGACACTAGGGCCAATAGTCTCCCAGACCTCCTTAAAGAGGTGAGTGGGGATAGCATCTGTGGGACAGGATGAGGTTTTGAGTTGAATGACCAGTTCACTGAGTTTAGAGAAGGATACAGGGTTGAAATGGTTAAATACAGTTGTGCAGGTGACAGCCATGGAGGGATCAAAAGCAGGGGGGGATATTTGTGCTCTGATGGTAGTGACTTTGTCTATAAAATAGCAAAGAAATCGTTCACAGACCTATGAAGATGCTTCCAAACAAGTGGGTTGTGAAGGATTTAACAACTGGTCGATTGTTTTAACTCATTTACCGCCTCCCCCGATAGTCCCGAGAAAATCCCAATGTCGTTCCCCGCCAGGCCCGATAGTCCCGAGAATTAGCTTTTATATAATGTAATGTTTAATTACAGTCTTCCCCAGCTCGTGACAAATTTTGAGCCTTTTATCTTAAAGGAAACCTAAAATATCACACATCAAAGTAAGTGTGTTTGAAAAAAAGACTGTAATAATGTACAAATTGCAATACAAATGTATAAATCTCCCCATAAAGCACAGTGAACTGGCAAAGTGACGCATTTGAGCACACAAAGCTGGCAGCCGAAAAAAAAAGAGAAGAAAAAAAGTGTTAGAACAGCTGTGTGTGTGTGTGTGTGTGTGTGTGTGTGTGTGTGTGTGTGTGTGTGTGTGTGTGTGTGTGTGTGTGTGTGTGTGTGTGTGTGCGCACACATCTCTTAGCTGGCTGCTCCACGGACCACTCTGTATGTGTTTCAGTGGTCCCCCTGATCAGGACACAGTCCCATAAATCAGAGATCTGCCTCTCTCTCTCTCTCTCTCTCTCTCTCTCTCTCTCTCAAAATGATCGCCAATTCGCCATATAAATGCTTCTAAAACATACCTGAGAATGCTGGTGGTTGATAAGAATCCACACCATGGTTTATAATCCATATATCCAGGCTATAATATATTGTTTTGTAATGGTATTTTAGTCCACAAGCAGCCAAGCAGGCCATTGGCGCCAGGCGGTCCTTTGCAAAGGGGGGGTCCCTGCATGGTCGCCTCCAATAGGGGGTCCGCGGGCCCAACGCTTCGCTCCGCAGAGCAGTGGGAACACGATAATCAACTGTTACACAACGTTGTAAAATCAATCAATAAACCACGATTACATAAAGTTCACACGACACGACACGATCCAGTTGAAGTGGTCCCTGGCGATGCGATCTCGAAGGGGGTCCTCTCATTTCCAACATTTCGAAGGGGGTCCTCTCACTACCCTGGTCTCCAGCCAACACTTTTCAGGGAACCAGGCGGTGGTCCGCTCCCCCAAAAAACAAGTGAAAAACTACTGTAGATGAAGCCTCAAAAGACGCACCAGAGATCAACTACTTGCCTCGTTAGCAAAGACGCGTTTAGCAGGGCAGTGCAGAGGATTTTTTAGGGGCAGGGGGAGACATTTTTCCAACATGTCCTAGAATGTGAAAATAGCAGATCTACAAGCTCGACTTTGATTGATTGATTGAAGACTTTATTAGAAGTTTGCATAGGAAAAGGTACAGTTTCATGACGGTACAGTTCACTGGTACAAGGTCTACTAAAAGGAGATCCATGAAAAGACTAAGCTTATTTCCACTGGAAACCATTGAAGTATCTCATATAAAATTGAATGACAAGCTCTCAATGTGTCACAGAGCGATGTGTTGAGCTTGTAGAGCTTGTAGATCTGCTATTTTCACATTCTAGGACATGTTAGAAAAAAGACTCATGCCCCCTTTTATGTCTATTTGTGTGTGTGCACCTGTACAGAGCAAAAAACAACCAGCAGACACACAGAGACAGGGAGAAAGCGCCCCCAAGTGGGGGCTCACAGAAATACTCACAGAAATACTGCAATATAGTATGTGAGTTTTTTGGTCAGATATAGCCAATAAAAATATTTTTCTCTGCATTTTTCTAAACAGAAAATTCTAAAAATAAATCCTATTACATAATTACATAATTACATTAGTACACTTATCTAATAATGCCTGAAGCCATAAAGACAAATCTCAAGTGAGTTATCCACTTGAAAACAGATCATTCACAAAAAGGTCAATAACTCCAATTATTTTGAATTTCCACCTGGATTTTGAAAAAAACAAGGGGTTTGAAATGGCCAAAACTCTAGATTGCTACATCGTACATACAAAAAAATATTTTTTGGAGAGACTAGAGGATGTCTTCTTTTATTCCAGGCACTGTATGACATTTTCGTGCAAACAGGGAATTTAGGAAAAATGTCTAAATATGAAGAAAATGCTTAAACAAAATGGCAGGAGAGCCTACAGTGAATGTTAAAATGGCGGTCAATGTGTTAAAGAGAACACGCGGTTTATCCACATTTTTGGAAATAATGTCAGAGAAATGCCTTGACTTTTCAGCCTTAACAGTGCGCTGATATTCTTTCCAACACTCCTTTAAAATGTCGTGTGACACATGGAGCCTGTCTTTCCTCCACCTGCGCTCAGCCTTCCGACACTCTCTCCTGGCAGCGCGCGTGGTGTCGTTTATCCAGGGCTCAGACATAGGTCTGGGGCGCACAGGTTTTAATGGCGCAACAGTGTCCAGAATGCTGGCACAGGTGGACAGAAATGTAGTAGTGAGTTGCTCAGTGTCTAGGGCTTCGGAGGGACCATTGTCAGCCTGGGCTACGCTAGTAAAAGCAGACAAATTACTTCATCTAATATATGCCAACTTATCACTGGACTGGACAGTTAACACAAGGTAAGAAAGACAACAAATAGCAGCACTTAATGAATATACCTACAAGTGAATTTAACGCCTAAATGGTGTGTTAATGTATTTATTTGATCTGTGATGATGATGATATATGGCGACAAATGAGGTTGGCTATTCTCTACATTACACAACAACAAGAATAAAATGCTTCAAATGTAGGCTAGGCCTACATGTTTCTTAACATGCCGATTCCAGAAAAGTTTTAGCTCGATGGAGCCAAGGGTGTCGTCGCACCAAATTCTGGGCCCTGGGTACAAGGATTCACTGCGAGCCCACATGAATGTTCTTCATTGGGGGATTCAAAAATAGCAGATCTACAAGCTCGCAAGTGCCGCGCTGTGAGCTTGTATATCTGCTATTTTTCAATAGCTAAAGTATAAAATAATTAAGGCCCTTCCACCTTGGGCCCTATAACTCAGTCCCATTCCCCCCCTTGTGACGCCCCTGCCCATAGCCTCCAACAATGCAGCTACCCAAGGCAGAGCTGAAGCACTTCACATTGTAGGCTAGTAAGGCTACCCCTGTTCATTCAGCCTACATTAGGCTATACTCAGTAGATATTTAACATAACAAATAAGGTATTTGTAGTCATGATTCATATTTAAATCGATCGGAGTCAGTGTAAACTCCCGGTTAAAGGTTCCTCAGCCAGCGCAATTTCCTCATTCCTCTCTGTTGCGTCCTTATATTCCTTTGTCGTTTTGTTTGAAGGCCTACATATTTTTCCAATGCATATCCATGCCTTTTTGATGGATTGGAAGAGATATCCAAAACGGAATGAATATTTAATGTGTAAAAATCTGTGGTATGTCCATTCAAGTGAATGGTTCCATTAGAGGCGGCTGTGATTCTAGTCGGAGGTCTAGGCGGAGACAGCGTTTGGAGGGGCAGAGTTGCGTGTCATCCATTGCTGCCCTACGCACACTTTCTTTTAAATTCACACAAAAGTAGTGTCAAAATCCCTACCTTTTGTCCCAACAAAAGGAGTGAATGCTGCTGACCGGCTAAAACACGCTAGATAAACGTGTAAAGGTGTCTCCACACCAAACAGCCTACTTCCAACGGCTCCAAACTGCCAGTCTGTTTTAGTCTGCTGGCCTTAGTTGGCAAACTTGGCATTTAAAAGTCGGGCGACAAACATTGCATTCAGATGGCTGGCAGACACTGGTTTGTCATAACCTGACTTGCGCCAGATGATAGCAGCAGTGCGTATTCCTGCTTACTATCCATCTGGGATTGCTCCGGCAGACTCGATGTAAGGGGCGGGCCATTTTTTTGAAATTCTTAGCAGGTGATTGGATGGGGCCGTCTGTCTATCACAGTCTGGGAGTGCCAACTCCAACCACTCATATTGGCCTGTCTGCGTGACGTTCCACCCAGAATCTGCCTCCTGGGTTTCCACGTGGTCTGCAATCAGACTCTATTGGCTCAGAGCCGCTCAGAGCCCGCCCGTAGCTGCCGCTGATTGGTCCGGCCCGGGGCTTTACGAGCGTTATCAACTCCCACCGAGAGAACTCAGATGGTAAAGTAGAGCGGTAGCCAACGCACTACTGCCACCATCTGACGCAAGTCAGGTTAGGTTTGTCAGTGTTGCCAGGTCTGCTCATTATAAGCAACCTTGGTCTTGTTTTCCTGTAAAGTCTCTAGTTGCGGGTTAATTTAGTTTGGGCTTGTTTCTGAAGTACAGTTGCTTATTTGGCCTCGCTTTCAACATTATTTTAGAAAATGGCTAATGTAATAGAGCTCATGTGGTGAAACTGGTTGCTTCTTTTTGGAATTGTTTTCATAGACCTGGTCCCTTGTTTCACTCACAAAATGAGGCAACCGGAGGAGGAGATCTCTCACCAAAACAGAACAACGCAGCACTATTACTAGCTTTGCTTTGGAGTCGATTGGAATAGGAACTGAGAGTTGAGATTGAGAATATGGTATTTAGTTAAAATGTGCCACAAAAATGTCTCTGGCTTATTTAGGTTTGCTTCTGTAATGATATGATATGATATATGATATGATATAGTACTTTATTGTCAGTACACACTGAAATTCGTCTTGCGACACAACAGCCATGTATGCGAAAACTTATGCAAACATTTGACATAAACAACCAATGAACGAGACAGGATTACATACATGAGGATAAAACAGACAAGAGCACTGTCCACTGCCTAGCCTACCTCTGGCTAGAGCCCTGCAAGCCCGACGGGACCCGACCAGGGCCCGTTCCGGCCCGCCCCTCGTTTCTGAAACTCACCAGCGGGCCTAGGGCCGGGCCGGGCTCAGAACCATGCTCGGAACATTTCGCGCTGTGAATTTCACACATGACGTCTCTTTGCGCATAGATAGAATGGAGAGTGTGAGCGAGTGCTGCCTCGCATAGCCTATAGTCTTCTAGGCTATGGGTTCTAGTCGTATCTATAGCAACACGGCTCTGATTGGTCGTGACATGAGTACATTAGCCAATGGGCGCGACGAGCCGAGGGCTTTACGGCTTTTCTTCTGTCACACTCACACGAACTCTGTGTGTCTGCGACTCACACAGCAAGACTAGATAATTAGGAGCACTACTGTAGATTCACCCATTTTCAGTCATTTCTCAAATAAATCGCCCTGTAATGATTCCCCGACCTCCCGTATCCATTCATTGCGGAAAGCGTCTTTACTCTTTAGTAGGCTAACTGGACGATACTCCGTATTTTACGAGATGGCTTGTAACCACGGCAAGCCGACAATAATATCAATAAATCAATGTCTAATTTTCTGCTGTGAGGATTATACAGTAACATAACAAACGGTGGGTGGAGGAAGATTTCTTACTTGTGTTGTGATGTTGACTTCTTTCTTTTAATCAGAGCGCAAGATTCCCCTTGAGAGTGTAGCTGCTGCGCGCAGCAGTGAAAGCCACACACGTAATAATAATAATAATAATAATAAATAATAATGTGACAGGCTTACGGGCCGGGCCGGGCTCGTTTGTGAAACTCACTAACGGGCTTGGGGCCGGGCTGGGCCTTAATTCCCACATTTCAGGCCCGTGCAGGGCTCTACCTCTGGCCAAACTCCTGATTAAGCCTTAAAATCGACTGATGAACAAATTAACTTTTTAATCTGACTGTATTGTATTCTGGAACACCGTATCTCCTTCCTGAAGGCAGCAGCCTATATTCTCTATGCAACACAAAGTTCTGCACTGTAGCAGACTAGACAGAGGTCCATGCTACAATAGAGGATTTATAACCGACGGCAAAAAGACAGAGCAGGCTCAGTTTTTCATCGGCGGGAACCGCCAGCCCTATCGACGGGCAAGCATCTCATTGCCGACAAGCTCCCGATGGCTCCCTATCGGCAGCCTGTCAGCAGCTGCTGCTTTTCGATGGAAATCGTCCACAAATCTCTGTGGTTAAGAGTTACCTTTAGATGAAGCGAGGGGGAAGTGAAGGGGAAGTACAGGAAGCCTGGTGAGTCGTTCCGGGGGCTGGCCAATGACATTGAGAGCCAAGTGCGGTGGGCTTACGGTCACCTGGCTGCGACGCGTGGGGCGAGTTGGCTACAGACCTGTGTGTTGGGGCGTTCAAGACAGCAGCCACTAGGGAAGAGCTGTGGCAGGTGGTGGTTCCGAAGGGCCTGCAGGAGACAGTGCTGAAAGCCATGCACAGGGCAGGTGGGTCTGGACACTTTGGGGTCAAGGAAACCCTTCGCCGCCTTCGTCAGAGCTTCTACTGGGGGCGGCAGAAGAGACCCACTGGGCGCTCGCAAGCGCCACTCCAGCAGTTCCCAGAGGGGTCCCCTATGGAGAGGGTGGGGATAGACATTGCAGAGCCGTAGCCTCGCTCCGACGGGGGCAACTGCTACTTCCTCTCCGCCATGGATTACTTCACCAAGTGGCCGGTGGCTTCTGCCATCCCAAACCAGGAGGCTGAAACGGTCGCTGTTGCCGTGGTGGAGGGCAGGATAGGTCGGTTCGGGGAGATGGAGTCGCAGTGATCGGGGGACGAACTTTGAATCTCGAGTGCACTCTCAGGCATTCCCAGATATGGGCTTAATATTGATGACATCAGGGATCTCCATATATGGGCATAAAAGGGATTTTGTTTGGGCGATTCCCCTAACAGGGCTGGGAGCGTCCATATATGAGTATTGCCAAATATTTCATATATGCCAAACAGGTTCAGCTACAGACATTGAAGCGTTACGGAAGGACGGACAGACAGACAGGATGTACTGGTTTTCATAAAATGTAATAACACTCTAGTAACTCTAATCCATTCATATTGTAACTAACTATTATTAGTGACTATTATGAATACATTCAATAACACCAGTAACTCTAACCATACATATTGTAACTATTATTCAATAACTCCAGTAACTCTAACCATACATACTAATTGTTGATTTATTTTATCTGATCAAAGTCAACCTTTATTGATCTGTGTGTGTGTGTGTGTGTGTGTGTGTGTGTGTGTGTGTGTGTGTGTGTGTGTGTGTGTGTGTGTGTGTGTGCTTGTGTGTGTGTGTGTGTGTGTGTGTGTGTGTGTGTGTGTGTGTGTGTGTGTGTGTGTGTGTGTGTGTGTGTGTGTGTGTGTGTGTGTGTGTGTTTGCGTGCGCACGCCTGTGTGTGTGTTTGTTCAGGCAGGCTATGAGGGGGCGTATGAGGACAGGAGTGCTAGAACAGTAGCTTTGAAATATCTGTAGCTATAGACACAGCAGACAGTGAAGGTATCTTGTTCAGTGAAGGTCATGCTGAAGGTCAAAACATGCTGATGATTTGGCCATCCTGTCTCCTAGCAGTGTTGGGTTCCAACAGCTGCTGAATATATGTTCAGATTATGGTGTAAAATGTGATGTGCTAAAAAGAGTGTCATCATGATCTGTAGAACAAGAGAGGACAAGGACCTTTCTTTTCCTTCATTTTATCTGTCAGGTTCTGACTGTGTGTGATAAAGCAAAGTATCTGGGTCACATCATTACTGACCTGCTGAGTGATGATGATGATGATGATGATGATGATGATGATGATGATGATGACATATATAGGTGCGGCGTATGCTGTATGCACAAGCCAACATGCTTAGGAAGAAGTTCTACTTTTGTTCTAATGATGTTAAGATAAACTTGTTCAGAGCCTATGGCACTCCTCTGTATACTAGTGCCCCCTTGTGGGTAAAATATAAGCAGACAAGCATCCAAAAGCTACAGGTTGCTTACAATGACTGTATGAGCATTCTAGTCAGAAAGCCCAGATGGTCGAGTGCCAGTCAGTTGTTTTGTGAAGTAGGAGTGTGCACTTTTCATGCTCTTTTGAGACATTTGACGTTTAAGTTTATTTGTCGTCTGATTTTTTTCCGTTATTTTACAGTAGCTAGTTATTGTACAGTAGCTAGTACGGAAAAATGCCATTGGTGTATACAATATACCAAACTTTATGCACATGTACAGCTGAGGATGCTTTTTACATTCTTTGCTCTTTTGCCTTTTGCACTCTTTCTTTCCTAAGCCATTATTACTTATATTTTTATCTTAAATGTGTTTTTTTTTGTTCTACCACTGCATTGTCTGAAGGAAGCCGAACAAAAATAAGTTTTACTCTTATGTACCTGTACACAAGATGTAACAATAAAGTACAACCTTGAACCTTGAACCTGGAATGTGTCTAATAATTTGATATTCATGCAGCTGACAAAACCCCATTTCAGTAATGTGAAATACCACTCTTGCATCTGTAAACACTGGTATACTGCCTTATTTTAGTGTTCTGATTGCTTTATCTTTTATTTATTTATTTATTTATTTATTGGTGTGATGTTTTTAAATGTTGTGTTGTATGTCTTCTTATTGGACCTTGTGTCTGTAAATAAAAGTTGATGATGATGATGATGATGAAGGTATCTTCAGGTTCATTGTGACCTCTGTGCTCTATCATGGTGAGTAGATTTAATGCAGGGCTGCCACGTTTCAGGACAAGTTAAGAGTGAGCTTTTGGGGAGCCGGGATGGGTCCCTCATTGGGTTTTTCCCGGGTTTCTACGTTTTTTTTAGCTAGTCTGAGACGGTAACAGGAAAAGCCGACCTAAAACAAAGTCGACCCAAACTCGTTTCCCAACGGGTCTGTGGCCTTAAGCTGGATGCAGAATAGACAAAAATCTAATCTTTGCTTCTGGGGATCCCTGGAAAAAAAAATAATATATATATATATATATATATGTATACATATACATATATATATATATATATATATATATATATATATATATATATATATATATATATATACATAATATACATATATACATACATAATCAAAATCAATATATTTCTTCACAAATGTGTTCATAAAGGTGTCAACTATCACCTCTGAACTTTCTCAATCACAACTCCCTTGGGGAACTTAGTGGGAACCAATAAAAGTTGGGGGTATCGGGATACCTGGGCCTGGGATTAAAGGGGATAAAAAATTAAAAATAAACAATATGAGCATATGGGGTGTGTAATTAGGGTATTTTTGGGCTGCTGAATCCATTCCAACCATTAGTTTTCAGTTTAAATGACTCCTTGGCCATAAAATAGGCTAAGGCTTAGCCAATCATGTCATTCGAGTTCACCTGTGTCCTGTTAGTCCCTATGCTTTAAACCCTTTTGAGTGTTCCTTGTCAGATTGTATCATGTTATCATGTGTGTCATGATGTGCTCTCATCTTGAATAGTTTTCATGAATTCAAACCCTACTCCAACCATTTTTTTATTGACAATATTATGTCTTGTGGACACAAAAAAATAGTTTGTTGTGGCCTATTTTATGGCCAAGGAGTCATTTTTACTGATAACTAATGGTTGGAATGGATTCAGCAGCCCCCAAATACCCTAATTACACACCTCATACGCTCATACTGGCCATTTTCTATTTCCCCCCCTTTAATCCCAGGCCCACGGGATACCCCCAAATTTGATTGGCTCCCACAAAGTTCCCCAAGGGAGTTGTGATTGAGAAAGTTCAGAGGTGATAGTTGACACCTTTATGAACACATTTGTGAAGAAAGATATTGATTTAGATTTAGTTCCCAGATTGGTTTAACTTTCGGCTAACTTTACCTAACTAATGGTGCCTGATCTGATTTCATCCGTCCTCCCGTCTTGCTCTTTCCTTTCCCCTTGGGCCTTTTGTCTGGTGTTTTCTCAACCACTAGCAGGCTGTACAGTGGCTTGGCAATGCGGGAGAAGTTGGGAATGTACTGTCTGTAGTAGGATAAAAATCCCAGTAGTCTTCTTAGGTCTCCCACAGTTGCAGGTGTCTTGTCCTTCAGAGCTTGCACTGGTGCTAACTCAGCAGGATCCATTGTGTAGCCTTCTTTTGACACAATCTTGCCCAGGAACTTCACGCTGTCCTTGAACACGTCGCACTTCCGTGGCGTCAGCTTGACTCCATGCTGCTGGTAGCGTTGTAAGACTGCCCGCAGGTCATGCAGGTGGTCCTCGAAGGTGCGACTGTGAACAAGATTGTCGTCGAGGTACGGCTGACATGACTCATCCCTGAGTCCCACCAGGCATTCTTCCATGCTTCGTTGGAATTCTGCTGGGGCTGAGGACAGTCCAAAGGGGATCCGCACCCATTCATATAGACCCCAGGGTGTAATAAAAGCTGTGAGTGGTTGACTGCTCTCGTCCATGTAGCCCTGGTGATATGCCTTCCCCTGATCAAGGATGGAGAAGAAGGCACTTCCTGTTAAGCTGTCTTGCACACAGGGGATGGGGTGACGGTCTGGGATGGACTTCCGGTTTAGCTCCCGATAATCGCAGCATAGACGGAGGCTGCCATCCTTCTTGCGCACACAGACGATGGGCGAGGAGTAAGGAGATCTAGATTTCTTTATCCATCCTTTGTTCAATAAATCTATTATTAGATATTCCTTGACTTCTTTGTGTAAAGCTTGGGCACTGAGGTGTATGTGCGCTTGACAGGGGTGGTGTCATGCAGTCTTATTTTGAGCTTGAGGGAGGGGATACTCCCCACATCATCATCGTTTCTGGAAAACGCACCACTCTCCTCTCACAGCAGTTGTTTCACCATCCTCTGCTTCTCTGGTGACAGGTGGTCGACGGACACCGGGGGGTCCCACCCGCCTCCATCTTTGTACGCCACAGCCACATCACCTCTCTTCTCGTCTGTGTGTGTCCGTGTTGTCCTTTCCATCAGCACATCCCCTGAGCTCTGTTTCACCTCTACTGGTCTGGCCTCTGCAGGATATAAAGCTTTAATCTTCTGTACCTGGCCCAGCACTGTACGGGGGTTGAGAGTGATGTCATAACAGGTGTCGTTGGTCACTGGGATTGAGACTCTGGACCAGGCTCCTCTCTGCAGGCTAATGATGGTTTCGGTGATGTTCAGACCATCAGGCCATTTTGCACTCTCATCAGGCTCGAATACTACTTCCTGTTTAGTGGGAAGGGGGCTTGTTCGCACACAGCACTTGACCTCCTTCGTCTTGCCAGCTGGTATGACAGCATGATGTCGTCCGACTCTGACCACTCCTTCTCTAGTGTCGGCGTCGCTGGATCGTAGTTGCTGTGTCAGCACTTCTATTCTGTTACAGTCAATGGAGAAAGATTCACTCAGCGCTTTGGTGGTGACGTCAAGCTGTTTCTCCATTCCACCCTTTACTAGCTCTTCGATCACATTGTAGCCAATTATGGGCTCTGCTGGAACTCTTGGGTCACGGGCAATCTGAGTTCCCAGAGGTTCTTTTTCTCGCCACTAGGGGGGCGAGAAGAACCTCTGGGCCAAAACTATGATATTCCTGGGCAGGAAGTTGTCCCAGGCTCAGAATCTGAGCTGGGACAATACAGGAAGTAGAGCCCTGTGCAAACCTTCAAAACATTAAGAACAGAATACCAACCAAAAACACTACAACAATCAGTGTTGTACCCGAACGCGTTCAAAGAACGATCGTTCATGAACACGTTCATATTTTGGGCGAACGTGAACTGAACGTAATTGTTTTCGCTTGATGAACGATATTGTCGAACGCGGTCATTCTGACGCCCGTGAACGACGTTCGTCGGCGTTCGTCGGCCGTTCATGCGGCGGTCCGCGCCTCCGCGGTCGTCTGTCCTCTGCTCCTCTCGTCTCTCTTTTCATTCACATGCTCCAATAGTAGGCACTGCACACAGCTCCTCGTGAACGTTCCTCCGTTGATATGCGGTGCTGTCTGCACTCTGCTGCTGCACTGTGAATCTCCTCCTCGTCTCGCAAGCCTGACTGACTATACTTTGTCCTATGTGTGTTGCACGGCGAAAATAGCTGATCTGCAAGCTCACAACGCGTCGCATCCACGAGACAACGTGAGCTTGTAGATCAGCTACTTTAACCAACGCGGAAACATGCTGTGCACGAGAAACGTCTGCCTTCTAGTGGGGTTCCTTGTATGACATTTTTTGTTTTTTTTCTAGTGGGGTTCCTTGTACATGTAATTTTTTGTTTTTATTTCAAATGTGTGTTAAAGTTTCTTTCACTTCCAATTTGTAGATTATGGTCTATAGAACAATTTTGGTTAGAGTGTCAAGACAGTAGATTGAAGAAAAATATATTTTTTGCCCTATTTCCAAAATGACCAAAATCGGAATTGTGTTTTTTGAACAATGTCTTAGTTTTCCCACAACTGCTGTGTTTATTGCTATATCAAGTCAATACTGTGTGGGGAATCAATTGGAGTCAAATATTTGTTTTGAATATTATGATATTTCACACAATGAGACAATAACATGGTTATTACATTCAGCCCTTCACAATAAGGGTGCAGGAAGACTGGGAACTAGGCAGTGGGCACATAAATATTGTGGGCACCTCAATGTTAAGTTGGATGAAATTATTGCTGTGTGTGGTTCTATATGGCTGAGTCAATAATTTTGACAAATAATAACATGCAGCAACGTCTAAACATTTATATATATATATAGACCTTTGTATATATATATATATATATATTTTTTTTCCTTTTTTTCTTTTTTCCTTTTTTTTTTTTTTTTTTTTGAATAGCCAAAAGTATAAAAAAAAATATGGTTAAAAAAAGAACTAAAAAAGAACTATGTAGTTCATTTTGGGGAACCATGAACTTTAGTTCATAATGGGGAATTATGAACTAAAAATGAACTAGTTCATTTTAGAAGTTCTGAACTTGAACTTGAACTAGTTCGTTTTTAAAGTGAACTTTCCCAACACTGACAACAATATGCAGCCCATGTTTCAAGGTGAATCCTACCAGACTAGGTCACGGGCAATGAGCACAGGCACACACAGTTCTGGGTTTAAGGTGTCACCTGATTTTAGCTGGAACTTCACTTCCACCCAGCCTGCGAAGGGTATGGCTGTTTGGTTCACTGCCTTACCAAGCACTGTGCCCGATTCCAGGAGTTCATCGATGCTGCGCACTGTCGTGTGTGGTAGGTGATTTCTTCTCCATTTCTCACTTATCATGCTCACTTGTGACCCGGTGTCCCAAATGGCTTGGGTTGTGACTCCATTAAAGGAACAGTCCACCATACACCTTTTCCCAATGAGGCTCAGCAATTTTGAATGACGCTGCTGACCACCATGGCTCACCATGGCTCACCATGGCTCCGACTCCGATGACTCCATATCTAGCTGTCTGATCCGTTCACACAGCAGCTTATGCACTTCACTCTGTTCGTTTTGGTTTGGGGAGGATGCATTTAGTGGCATGACAGTGTGGCCTGAAACAGCTGCTTCATCAGGGTGGCCTGGTGGCTTACGTGGACCTCTAAAGCCCCTCGAGACGTGCCCTGATTGTCCACACTTGAAACAGTGTTCACAGCGATCGCCCACCCCATTGTCTTGACAGGCTTTACACCCTCTCCTTCCATTCCACTTAGGCGCACTGGGAGCCGCTGGCGAGCTGTGCATGCTTTTTCTCATTTCCTCCATTTTTTGTTTCAGTTGTTTTACTAATTCATACAGTTCAGTGTCCCTCTCACTCGTTGCTGCAGTCACTTTACGCCCCTTGGTGTCCTTTGCTGCAACTGCGTGTTCTTGGACCTCTGGAGGAGCCTCTGCACTGACATGGCTCTGCTGATGAATTCCCACTTCCGGCTGCATCTCATGTACTTTTGTTACTTTACTGCTTATATTCTTTTTCAGCTTATTTTTCCGTTCCAAATCAGCACTGGCTGCTTCATTCATCTTCTCAATGAGGGTTTCATCTGTGACGGTCAGATCATCAAGACAAGCCTTTAGTTGGAACTTGATATTGTCACTGATGAGCCCTGTGCTGATTGACCTCAGGAACCTGCGGTGTATGAGTTCTGGGCTGTACCGTTCATCTGTCCCTGGTTCCTTACCAGCTAGCAGTAGTCTTTCTTTTAACTCCATTGCTCTGAACAGACAGTTTTGTGGTGATTCATGGCTGTCCTGTGTGATGTTCACCAGCTGGTGGTACAGGTCAGTGGAGCTCTCTTCCTTGAAGTGCCCTTTGAGAATTGTTTTCAGTTGGGAGAGAGTGAGGTCTCTTTTAATTTCCAGCATGTCCCTGATGCTGAGGCCTGGGCTGATGGCTTTTACTACGGCTTCAGTAATTTCAGCTTCACAGTGTCCCTTGTTGAGGCCCATATCAATTTGATGCATCAGGTTTGTGAATGAAAGTTTTTCTTTTTGACCCCTCTCCCCAATCTGTCCATGAATCTTGAACTCTCTCCTTATTGTGACTTCAGGCAGTCTGTTTAGTGGCGGCTGCTGCACTCCATCTTGGTGAGCTGGAGGCTGACGTGGCGGCTGCTGCACCGTATCTTGCTGAGCTGGAGGCTGACTTGTTTTGTTTTTTTCTACTTTCTCACTCAGGCGCTTTATTTCTTCACTGAGTTCTCTTGTAGATGACTGAAAATTCAACTGCATGCCTGCGTATCGTTCCTGGAGACTGGCAAGTTCAGTAGTGTCTTAGTCCGGTTCTGCTTCTGGTTCTGCTAACTGTCCTTGCTCCATCTCCTTTATTATCTTTAGCAGCTTAATTAGGCAACATTTTGCAACATCATCCTCTTCTTCATCAATACAAGTGTCAATAGATTCATTGATACAGCGGAGCAACACGTGCCTCTTCGTTTCTTTTTCAAATGACACTTTAATTTCAGTGGCCACTCTTTGCAACTGCTCCACACTCAGGTCTAATAGATTCTCACCAACCTGGTCTTGCAATTCTTCCAGTGCCATCTTCTCTTAAGTGTCCAGTCTCGTCCACGTTGAGGCATTACTCCACTCCTGGGCTGGCTCGCCAAGTTTTGTTTCACACTTGGTTATTCGGATAGAAATAATGACTCCAGTGTGCAGGTATAAGGGGTTTTACTTGTCATTCTGTAAACACACAGATCACAGGCACATTAGCAACACTGCTACACATTGGAAACCGGTCCATTCTGAAGTGGAAGGACCCCTGCTGTCCTAAATGTGCGTCGCACAGAGTGTATTTAGCTGCCCAAAAGATTGCCTGTCTAAAATGACGTCATTTCAGTGCAAGACCCAGAATGATAGTGTGTTTCACAACTTCAGTGAATGTACATTATGCAACGTTTTTAACCAGTTCCCAGAATAATACCAGTAAGAGGCCAAAAGTTTGTTTTACCAATTATTACACTCTATGTGAACATTTACATCAACAAATCCCAAGTACTGGTTTTTAGGGGTGTAACGAAGGCTCTCAATTGCGCTCAAGACATACGGGCAGTTGACAGTTTGCCATGGTTACTCATTGAAGTTGAATCTCCATATATGGAGATAACCTACGCATCACACTAAGTCTGACCTCACCAGCCCATATTTGGGCATGAGCAACTTATGTCTCCATATATGGAGATATGATGACATCACACAGTCCTCAGCCGATGATGTGGCGTGATGTCATACAATACACAAACGAGCCCTACAGTATAAAGGGGCAATTCTTGCCAGGAAAGAAGCATTTCTTCGACTCAGACCTTATCGCCAGGGTTGGCTTATAGCTTATCATCACATCCAACCATCTCCAATACTCGGCTAGTTCTCCCAACAAGACTTCAGAGCCTTCCATACGATTCAAGGCATCTCGGTTAAGTTCTTACCGGACACTACTGCGTCGGTTATCTCCATATATGGAGGGATGTGTTGGTTATCTCCATATCTGGAGATTCAACCTTCAACGATTTTGACATCTTGTTACTAATCTGTCGGTAGATAATGCCGGTCTTATATAAGGGTAATTTGTGTACGGTGTGATGTCATACTAATGTCAGCAGTGTGATGTCATACTGATGCGGAGATATGAGCAGGGCAAAGGTGTGACGGACGGACGGACGGACGGACGGACGGACGGACGGACGGACGGACGGCCGGTGGAGGTTTTGATACTAAACTGCGACCTAACGGTCGCAATAAACAGCATCCTAATGAAATGAAATACCATCAAATAATGAAATAAGATATGGGGGTATGCCTTTTTAAATGCAACAAAATATAATCATGTACTGTAGCTCTAGTCACAATTTAATCATGTATCTCACACAAAGAGTTCCATGTGTAGACCCAGGATATCCATGCAAGTTGATAAGAGAAAAAAAAGACACAAAGCCGTTCCATCTGTCCTTCTGATAGGAAAGCGTTATTCCATGCAATGTAAAAAAAAAAAACACGCACCAAAAAGATCAGTCCAAAAAGGAGAAAAATGAATAATAGTAACACTTTTTTCATTGCTACAGTACTTGCTCTAGCCATCCAGGCCATGACACTCTCAGAGGATACAGTAACATTATCGGTATGGATCAAGGTCTTTGAGATCTCTTACCGTTACTATCTTGCTTTCCTCCGGAGTGGTTCCCTTCAGGCGGATCAGAACCTTGCAATTGCGGGTCCATGTTGATTTAATCTTGCCGTTCTTCTTCAGTATGCGAGCCTCTCGTGCAATTTCGCCATTCTTCCTTGTTAGATGCTCGTTTATGTATACCTGGGTTCCTTTCAGTTTCTTCCACTGCATCAACATCGCTGTTTTGTGCTTACGATTCACAAAACGGATAATGATGGGAGGTTTGTTCTTCTTGTCCTTCCGAGGCAGCGTGTGACACGCCGAGATGTTGTTTGCGTCGAGCTTGATGTCTTTGCTCTCGAAAAATTTCACAACTTGCTCCTCCAGTGTTAACTGTTCTTCAATTGGCGCGTCCTCTGTTACTTCTCCTCCGCTGGTAACAGCTTTTGCATACGAGCTAGGTTGGACAACATCTAATCCTGTTATGAATAGGTCATCCATCCTCGTGTATTGTTCCAAATCGTGCACCCTTCTTTCAAGTTGCTCAATGATTTTGTCCTTCTCTTGGATCGCTTCATTTAGTTGTTTCACTTCTGCAACCAGCTCATAGGATTTCAGCTGTTTCAGGACCTTAGCCATGTCCATTGACAGGGAGCCTAGCGTCTTGCGAAACTCTTCCATTTCGTTCTCCACTGGCATTGGGTTTGAGCGAGTAGGAATCTTACCCACTGGCATCTTGCTTACCCACAATCCCCACTCCCCACTCCTAAGAAATCATTTAATGCTTTGATAAACCAAATACTAACACTGGTAACCATTTGACAGGCAACACACAATTCAGTAAACCCACTTCAAAAACATAACATAAGAGTACTGAAAAACAGCAAGTTCTTACTTCTTGCTATATGTATAACAAATACTTATAAACGTATAAGTAGCATCAGCTCTCAAAATAAACGGGATATGGAGATGCTAAAATCCAAAAGAAAGTTGTTTGGCCTGGTTCATATATTATTTCTCACTTGTCTTACTTGTAATAGAAATGCGTATAATAAAATACCACACTTAAAACATAACAGTTCATGTAAATGGCTCAGTTCACTAAGTTCCCCATCAGGACTACAGATTAGGCCTATTGGCCCAAGTTAACAAAAATACAAATAAGACAGACACCCTCCTTTATAAAATTCAATGAACTTAAATTATCAACTGGGTTACAAAAACAAACAAACAACAACAAAACAATAATAATAAAACAACTTAACACTACAAAAGAAATACTGTGTCATTGTCATTAGCAGATCTATGCATATACTGTAACTGTAATCATCATAGGGAGAGAGGAGCTCTTGCACACAGCAAGGGCATCTAAACCTAAAAGAGGCTGATTGTATTACTCAAGTATAGAATATAGAATGAATCAATTTCCCTTTCATTTGTCATAATACAAGTTGGGAGACAGATAAACATGATTGGGGAAAAAAAACATAAGAAAAGAAAATCAACACCCCATGGATAACTGACCACTCGAGTTAAATAGCTTCTATGAAATCATTGGGGCTCATAAAAACACAAACAAAATAAAATAAAATAAAATATAACAACACAAATATTGCCAAACAAAAACAAAACAACTTGTTCAGCTGGTCCAACCAGACATGTGTATGTAGCTTACACATTTCAAACACAAATGACATTTTTCTATAAGCCCCTTGGCTTCTACACGTCTTCTGCACCATAATGGTACATATAACCACTCCGATTGCCCTGCCATGATCAAACACAAGTACATAGATGAAATAAAAATAACAATAAAACCTTGTATATAATAGTAAGGAATCACAACATAGGTATGTAGCCTAAACAATACAGTACAGTCACTGTGCTGAGTACTTGTTTCCATGGCAGTTCTACTATGTGGAATGCAGGGAGTACATGTGTGGGGGAATAAAAAGGGAAGGAAAAATAAAAAGGGTGATTGCCCTCAACAATACAGCTCTGATTGCATCGTGTGATTTATATAACACTTGAAAACGCCGATCTGCAAGCACACAACACGCCACTTTTGAGAAACACTGTGATCTTGCAGATCGGCACCCCCAGAGCTGAACCCTAGCAAATTCTTATCATACAATTCAGCCACTAAATCAGAAGCGAGCCTGTCCTGCCTTCAGTATACAGCTGATTGTTTTGATCTGAGGCTAATAAATCCAATAGTCATTGGTCAGTGGGCCATTGGTGGGGCAGTCACTAATGCCATAGGCTACTTTTGAGATTCTTGTCAGGCAGACAGACAGCTGTCACTCTGGGCTCTTACAAGTTAAATAGACTACAGCTCTGTTAGGAGTAGGCCTACATGTTGTTGAATCAAATGAGTTTAAACCACAGGACGCTCATTGGCTTGTTTGCACTGGGGCCCCTTTGTACTCAAGTCATAAAATAAATAACATAAATAAATAAATAAATAAATAAATAAATACAATCTGTTATTAACAAGGACACAAGCAGTATTGTGCTCAACGTTTTCATGGCAGTTCCACAAGCATATTCGAAATCTTCCGCCTGCACTGTTTGCTGGAATTCAGGGGGTACACGCTTACAAATGCATGTGTGGGGGAAATAAAAAGGGAGGAACCGGTCTCACAAACCAACCGCTGTAGGAAGCCCATAACTGACCTTATTACTCTTACATATTTTACTGGAGTAAATCCATTATCTTAACCTACAGTAGTGATCATACTAGGTCAAGGTCTCTGTATTATTACATCTTGTATGTAGTCGGGGAGCGCAGGGAAATAAAAGGACCGTTTGGTTCAGATTCTCGCAAATTCGCCAAATTTGGCACAGATGTTGTCCATACCATACTTAATCATTTAAAGATGGGTGCCAAGATGGGCGCCCCATGGTACTGCCATATTGCGCATTCCAATATGGCTGCCACCCGAAAAAAAAACGAAAAGGCCTAGAATCATAAATGATACCACTTTTTAGGGGTTTTCTGGGTCGTAGAATCTGATTCTGGTGTTATTTCAATGATTTGAGGTCAAGATTACCCCTCAAGGTCAAGTTTACTCATCAAAGTTAGTATATAAAGGTAATATTGGGGTAAAATCCAGTATTTCTGGTGCACCACGCCAGATTCTACCCCCAAAAAGTTTTTTTCTCATTATAAGCTATACTTGTATAATGTAGCAATGTTTCACAATTCAAAACAATAGTCAAAACAGTTGATTGTTTAATATAAACAAACTAATTTCCATTAAAACTTCAAATTTCAATTAAAACTGATACAGTATATGTGCCAATAAAATCACAACACAGACATTCACTCGTCCCCGACACAGAGTCACAGACACACACACACACCGGTCCTCTCACATTTGGAAAACATTAACGCATAACGTTTTTGAACAAGCGATTAAAACATTTTTTGGTAAAAAACTTAAGAAAAATTGTGAGCATGAGTTGATTTTCGATTTTTCTTTTCTTCACATCCCTATTACTGGCTGTCGTCTCCGTTGTTAAGGCACCCACCTTCGCATTTGCAGAGTATTGTGCATCGGACACCGATACAGTTGCATTTGCACTTTCCCATGCATCCCTTGAGGCAGCCGCAGCGCACAAGAATGTCACATGCTGCTGATGCATCGCTAAGAGTGGTCCACAGTGGTTGCCATGTGCCATTGCCATCTTTGTGCCAGCCCCACTCGCTGAAGTCAGGAATTTCCTGCTGGACCGAAGTTGCCTGATTCCAGAAGAAACTTGCCTGCAGTAGCGCTCGCTTGACATGCTGGAACAGTGCAGCTTGGGTAGGTGGGATGGTTTCCAGTGATTTACTTCCAGTGGTGAAGAGGCGATGTCTGGCCTCATTGACACCAGCTGCACCACACCCCTTGCTGTACATGAGCACGACGAAACGTTCAATGTTCTGCATATGCACAGACTCAAGACTGAAGAGGTCAGAGGTGTGTGTGAGAGCCACTAGTGTGTTGGTGAGGTCTGGTATGCTTCTCCAGGCTGCCCAAGCTGTCTTCTTGCCACATCCGAGAAACTGTGAAGTTGTGTCACACCCTGTTAAGCTGTGGAAGAGGGGTAGTGCCAAGGACTTTGATGGACCGAGATCAGAGTAGATGGTATGGACTGGTATGTCACGATATTTCCGACCAGTACCGAAACCCACCCAGAGCTCCGTTAGGCCAAGGGTCTCGAAAAAACGGATTGCCAAAATGACGACATTGCTGTCTACGGTGCGAACATAGGCTGTTGTATGACCCTGCTCTGCTGCATGTGACATACCAGTCCATACCATCTACTCTGATCTCGGTCCATCAAAGTCCTTGGCACTACCCCTCTTCCACAGCTTAACAGGGTGTGACACAACTTCCCAGTTTCTCGGATGTGGCAAGAAGACAGCTTGGGCAGCCTGGAGAAGCATACCAGACCTCACCAACACACTAGTGGCTCTCACACACACCCCTGACCTCTTCAGTCTTGAGTCTGTGCATATGCAGAACATTGAACATTTCGTCGTGCTCATGTACAGCAAGCTGGTGTCAATGAGGCCAGACATCGCCTCTTCACCACTGGAAGTAAATCACTGGAAACCATCCCACCTACCCAAGCTGCACTGTTCCAGCATGTCAAGGCAAGTTTCTTCAGGCAACTTCGGTCCAGCCGGAAATTCCTGACTTCAGCGACTGGGGCTGGCACAAAGATGGCAATGGCACATGGCAACCACTGTGGACCACTCTTAGCGATGCATCAGCAGCATGTGACATTCTTGTGCGCTGCGGCTGCCTCAAGGGATGCATGGGAAAGTGCAAATGCAACCGTATCGGTGTCCGATGCACAATACTCTGCAAATGCGAAGGTGGGTGCCTTAACAACGGAGACGACAGCCAGTAATAGGGATGTGAAGAAAAGAAAAATCGAAAATCAACTCATGCTCACAATTTTTCTTAAGTTTTTCACCAAAAACATTTTTAATCGCTTGTTCAAAAACGTTATAAGCGTTAATGTTTTCCAAATGTGAGAGGACCGGTGTGTGTGTGTGTCTGTGACTCTGTGTCGGGGACGAGTGAATGTCTGTGTTGTGATTTTATTGGCACATATACTGTATCAGTTTTAATTGAAATTTGAAGTTTTAATGGAAATGAGTTTGTTTATATTAAACAATCAACTGTTTTGACTATTGTTTTGAATTGTGAAACATTGCTACATTATACAAGTATAGCTTATAATGAGAAAAAAACTTTTTGGGGGTAGAATCTGGCGTGGTGCACCAGAAATACTGGATTTTACCCCAATATTACCTTTATATACTAACTTTGATGAGTAAACTTGACCTTGAGGGGTAATCTTGACCTCAAATCATTGAAATAACACCAGAATCAGATTCTACAACCCAGAAAACCCCTAAAAAGTGGTATCATTTATGATTCTAGGCCTTTTCGTTTTTTTTTCGGGTGGCAGCCATATTGGAATGCGCAATATGGCAGTACCATGGGGCGCCCATCTTGGCACCCATCTTTAAATGATTAAGTATGGTATGGACAACATCTGTGCCAAATTTGGCGAATTTGCGAGAATCTGAACCAAAATATCCCTGCGCTCCCCGACTAATGGGCATGTAGTTACTGTAGCCCCTAGGTAACATGAATTCAATATTTCCGATTCCTCCATAACTGCTATGTTTTATATGTGTTTCTACAAGCTTTGTATAATGTTGCGGTTCTACAAATGTAACAGAGGTGATCTGAACCTCCCCACCCGGCTTCGAACCCGGGTCTCCCGCGTGAAAGTCCAATATCTTAACCATCACTCCAAAGGGACATCCCTATGGAATGAGAGCAGATACTAGACTGTTGAGGCTTCAGGCTGGGGCTGCGACTCTCTCCGCCACGGCACCAATGTAACAGAGGTGATCCAAACCTCCCCACCCGGCTTCGAACCCGGGTCTTCCGCGTGAAAGTCCAATATCTTAACCATCGTTCCATAGGGATATCCCTTTGGAGTGATGGTTAAGATATTGGACTTTCACACGGGAGACCCGGGTTCGAAGCCGGGTGGGGAGGTTCGGATCACCTCCGTTACACAAACAACCAGATGGGTTTAGAGAATTACTTCCCTGGGAAAGGAAACAAATAAAAGAAAAAAATATAATAATGATTACAGGGTCACATAAATCACTTATGTGAAAAACTAAGAAATGTACTTCCTACTTGTACTGGTAAACATTTTGAACCAGTATACATAGAATTTGGGTAATCATTAATTCATAAGAGCACATTTGTGCACTTACCGGTAATTCCTCTATTGTTTTCAACATAACAGACACAATGTGTCAGTGGACATCTGTAGTTCTATTAAATTACTTGTGGAGAGGGTTTTGCCCTCCACTAAGAATCACATATCCCAAATACATAAATTTTGCTTCTGAATGATTTAATAAATTATTAGGTGGGACACCATGGGGCCAAAATAAAGCGGTGATGCATGTTGGGGCCTGCAGTCCCCAACACTAAAACACCCTCCATGCAATCTATAAAGGATAATGTTATGCTGTTTGAATTTCATTCAATCATACTACACACACAAGGTTTCGTTAGTGACAGGAGGAATAGGCAGAGGAGTCTGCCTCTATGTCTCACTCACACACACACACACACACACACACACACACACACACACACACACACACACACACACACACACACACACACACACACACACACACACACACACACTACACAGTCACAAAATAGCCAACATCATTGCATCAGCCTCAGGCCGTCCCCACGGATAAGACGTCCACACACAGAGCACGGCTGGAGAACGTTAACACTTGGGGAGCCGAACTCGTTCAGTGACGAGTTAAGGCCACTAGGTGTCACCAAGCCAAAAGGAGTTAACTCGTTGAGAGACGAGACAACATAGGGTTAACTGTACACGCTGCTGGCTGCCCTCTGAATGACCCGAGTCCATTACGTCACCCCGTAGCAGAGGGGGAGAGAGAGAGAGAGAGAAAATGGCGGAGGCTGGTTACATTGATTTACATTCTACTCTGAAACATAAGAAGGGCTTTATCTCTGAATGAGGTGAAAAGAACGCCAGGGAAGCAGAGATCTGATTGTTTTCACGGCGACACTTTACCGTGATGGTCGGCTCCCGTTTGGATTTTAGTTTCGCAAGCGTTTGTAAACAAAGGGATTATCTTCCTCAATCGTCAGCGGACACCCACGTGCACACGCATGAAGCTTCCGAGGCACTTCAAAATAAAGCGTAAGTGAACGGCCGTTGTGTTAAAAAAAACACGGATAAAAGCTCAGATAGCAAATTTTTCCTGGTTATAGAACATGGAGTTGCCGAATCTTTGTTCTTTTTACACCTCCAATGGCTGGTTTTAAATTTTGTTTCCGAAATGCAAACAGCAACAAGTGCGGACGCCGGACAGCTTCTCTTTGATAGAACACAATGATATGCGCATTACTCGGCCCCCTCCCCCCACAACAGCAGATAACCACGCCTACATTTCAGATTTTTTTTCATGTTCTGAAATCCCATAAAACAAATAAAGAGGCGGGGTTTCCTGCTCCTTTAACTAGTGGCACAAGTGCATGTGGAACACCTTCCTCTACATTCTATGGCATTCACTGTAGCTGTGCATTGACATAACGAGTTCATGACCAAATTAGCTATTGAAGTCGCACAACGCAATATTATGCTGTTGTTACAAATGTGTTGTTTTTAAATGTAAAGCAAAAAGCATTTTTACCCCCAAAATAGTTTTTAGGGGGTGAGAAAAGTGTGGGAACGCCCCCAACCCCCCCCCCCCCCCCACACACACACACTACACCCCTGTTATTGCCATTAAAAAGTAATCTTACGTTACTCCATTACCCACCAAGAAAAGTAACTAGTTAGTTTACTTTTCCATTACCGACAATTAAAACCCACCAGCGAGGACATTTGGTAAACATAAAACAGCCTACCGGAGTGATGTGGAGCTATGCTGGACTTCACCATGGCGATTTGCATTGACGTTGAACCTCATTTCACCAGTAAATCCAAAAATAATGTGAATGGCCCTTTAAGGTGCTGGTGGTCCAGTGAGGTCCATGCACTCAGGATCCCACCCTGGTGGTCACTTTTGGTCTAAAGATGGCTGTCATTCAATGCACCTTTTGTTGTGGATGTCAACAGCATGTTTCCTGAGGCAGCGAGTGTCCTTAATTCGTCCATCAGTTCTCGTTTAATACGTTTTACTGTGTTTTCCTGTGTGTGTGTGTGTGTGTGTGTGTGTGTGTGTGTGTGTGTGTGTGTGTGTGTGTGTGTGTGTGCGTGCGTGCGTGCGTGCGTGTGTGCGTCTATTGTGTCTACCACAAGCAAACACCAAAACTAATTCCAATCATCACTTTATTGAAATGGTTGATTGTTAAATAGATGCATTGTGTGTCAAATTTCTCCACAGTACATGTACTGTATAGAGCAGTGTTGGGGATATAATGAACAACCCATAATGTTGTTGTTCAAAGGCCCATTTTAAAATTCCATGTCTGTCCTCTCTCTACAGTGAGAAGTGCTGCACAACCGATTCGTGTGACCGGATATGCAGGGGTGACAGTTACAATCTTCTGTCCCTTCCAAGAGGGCTATGGGTCTGACTACCAGAACTACCTGTGTAGAGGAAGCTGTGGCAAAGCTGACGTTCTTATTGAGAGCAAAATTGGTTTGACTGGTGAGATCAAGGTGGGCAGGTACTCTATTTCTATTTACCGCGATTGGAGTGGATTTCCAGTCAGAATCTTTGACCTTCAGCTCAGCGATGCAGGACAATACTGGTGTGGAGTGAGTAGGACATTGAAAGACCTCTACACTGAAGTACAGCTGGAAGTAACAGGTGAGACCGTTTTACCTGATTATTGTTGGCTTCAATAAAGACTTTTAACTAGCCTGATTTCAGACTCTGCAGTCCGCTCAGAGAGTGGGCGGGTCTATGGGCTGGAGCCAGGCAAACATTTAACTGATTATAATATAAACTGATTTAATGGGGGTTTAATCCACTAGAGCACATGTGGTCCTCAAAGAAAAACTAAATGAACCCCCAAAAATCTAAAACTTAAAAGTCAGCATTGGCTATATTAAAACTTGACTCCAATACATTATTACTATTAGTAATTAAAAAAGATTTACAAATATTCAGTAAGATGCATGCCTATATATTCACAAAATATATCTGTAATGGTGTGTGCTAAAATATTAATACACTATCTTGAATCTTATACAGTAGATTAAAATTATATTTACCTAACAATATGTGATTTCTGGTCCACATTACACTGATAAGAACCTAGATGCGGGCGCAGGTCGGCACCAAATGAACCTCGCTGCCCATAGGATACAATGGATAGCGTTAGTGGTTTAAAAAAAGCATTCCATCAAACTTCCAGATGCTGTTTTTCTCCCAGTGTGGAGGAAGAATGTTTACGATTTTTACTGTGATTTCTTCACTCTTGTAATATGTAATCCTTAGTTTCTGTTGATCGTAAACAATAATAACGATTCAAAACAGTTGTCCTTCAAACCCCACCTCTATTCACCGTCATCAGAAAAGAGGGAGCTCCTCATCACGGTGCTACCAGAGCGTCTACTGCTGGCCCAGCTCCATGAAGCCTAATTTATGCTCTGTCCTGCGCAGACCTCCAAGCTCAGAACGGTTACATTGGTGACGCCATGTGAGCTTGTATATCAGCTACTCTCAACGCGCAATACCGTTGTGCAATGAAGTATATATGTCTCGATAAGGGCATGGGTGCATCTCACAAGCCAACACACAAGGAGGTTCATAAACTGAAACCAGCGCTCCCCAAAACAACAGGTTTGAGGATCTGTTGGGAATTGATTACATGAAACAGCCACCTGTGCAATTAGTCTCAATGTTTGTAAACAAGGAAAACAAAATGGTCTATAGGTTCAAGGTTACTTTAATAGGTCTCCTTGAGGAGAAATTTGTCTTGGACACATGAGCGACGAGCAGCATACAAAGATACAAAAATACAGTACAGTACAGTACAAAAAACAACAATAAGTAAGGTGCACAGTGACATATATACTGTATGTACAGCCCCATCCCACATTATAGGTGACAATGAGTGACAAATAGACAAAAAGTGCTTTCGTTTTCGAGATACCCCTACCGGAGGTAGGACCAAACGCAACATAGGTCTCTCATACATGAAATGGATTCTTGTATAAAAATATTTTACTGCAAAAGTGGTGAAATTGATATGTAAAGTTATACTCCCCATATTAAAAATAAGGCCTGTCCGTCTGGGGGTTGAGGCATATAAACTCATGTAGATTCACAATGGAAGCTCTGAGAGGTTGAAACTTGGCATACTTGATGCTAGGACATCCCTCTACATTCTAGAGAAGACCTAATGTCAATATGTGAATGGAAATGGAAGATATAGTCATTTGAACACATACCTACAATAGGAGAAAATGTAAATCTATGTAGAGTGCTCTTTTTACTTTGTAGTGACTCTGACATGGATTGCCATATCAACACATATGAGGGCTTGTTGGAAATGTGTGGTTCTACTGAACTGAGCAATTCCAATTGTGTAAAGGTAGCTTGTATACTTGTGGAGTTATATCACTAAACGTATACGGTGTCCCAAACGGGGGGAAATGTAAACCATCCTAATGAAATCACACCGATTAGTTTTATTTTCAATTCACTTATAAAGGGTGGAAAATGTTTACAAATTCACTTGAGTAGATGTCCCTAAAATGTATGAAATGTCCAAAAGTTTAGAAAATGTGCAATTTGAGAGAAATGCAGGGCTACAGTAGCACTCAAATTATTTAGCAAACCTGGCTGAGGGAATCCAAGCTCTACCCATTTGATGCTCAATGTTTTCCTATAATAACAGCCTCTTTCAATCCTATAAGACATTATATCATTTAGCATATTGGTTAAAATGTAGTTATACTACAGTATTTGGCTGCACCTGTTCTCTCTTATAGTCTACATGGGCTTCTTCATAAACTGACATGTAAATATTTTGGAAATAGAAAAGATGAGAAGGACCTTGCCGAATCAAGAGTGGAGAGTGACCAAGTTCTATAAAGTGTAATAGAGCCTCTCCAATAGCCCTATTGTATGTTGTGCAGCACTTTGGTCGACCCTGGTGGTTTTTAAATGTGCTCTAGCAATAAAATTGACTTGACTTGACAATACAATAGCAGCACCCTGACTCTATTTCACTAGAATGGAACAGAGCATTAAGTGGTATCAATAATATGGTTACTACTGTACATAGAGCCTATCAATAGTGTACGTACAACATTATGTTGTACGTACACTATAGTCAACATACATGTAGATACTGTACAAATGTACAGACAAATGTCTTTCATTTTAGTTTAGCTGAATGTAGAGTGATGTATAAACATTGGATCCAAATCTTTGTATCATTTGTGGTAAACATTTAGAAATAGAAACATTTTCCTTTTTTCAAAAAAGCCCACTGCAGAAGGCCTTCCCAATTGCATAGTAAATGTTGCTCAACAGAGAGATGATGGTGTTCATAAAACCCTGTCTCCATATACAGATGATATACTTTCTTTCTTTTAAAGATTTGTTTTTGGGCTTTTATGCCTTTATTAATAGGACAGTAGACTGACAGGAAAGATGGGGAGTAACATGCAGCAAAGATTGTCTGGATCAGGAATTGAACCGGCGATGCCGCCAGGCATCCATGCCTATGTGGCAATGCCTAAGTGGTATGCACCCAAACCAGTTGGCCAGCGGGCACCCGATATACTTAATTTCTAAATTAAGTATCTTATTATCATGTATCATGTAGAGCAAATAAGAAAAACAACAGTAAGCAACAAGTTGCAAGTGTTGATAGAGAGAGCATGCACCAGAAGACAGAGTAGGGTTGATAGATTGTTTAACATACAAAACAGACAGAGTAGGGTTGATAGATTGTTTAACATACAAAACGATTTTTTAATTTGTGGGAAGACCCGTTCAAGACCATAACATCTGACAGCCATTATGACTGGTATAGCTAAGAGTACCAGAGACAAGGTCCTTCATGCAGCATCAGAAAGGTTGATGAAGTTGTACATCTGCGGTTGCTCTCGTACAATATATTTGTGAATGATGCCAAATATCATGAAAGCTGCATTAAACACCACATCTCTACAACTAAGTATAGCAGCTGCTAGACTAAAACAGTTATGGTGACATACTGAGGTCTGAGGAAGAAATTAGATGGTCCAACTGAAAAGCTCATACAGCATTACAATCTGTTGAAAGACACAGAAGAAAGTCCAAAGTGTGCCCACACTGTGGAGCTGCAGGTAAATCAGGAAAGGACATGGACCATTGTCTTCAGTATGTCATCATAAACCTTAGTTTAGTGTCATCACTTCAATTTCTTTAGAGAAAAGAGTTTTCTCAATGACTTCAATTAACTTATAAGCCATAGATACTGGTCTGCTGTTGTTTCTTTTGTTTAATCTGGCAGCTGCTATATTTAATTGTAGAGATGTGGTTTTTAAGGCAGCGTTTATGATATTTGGCATCATACACAGAGCTATGGGTACGAGAGCAACCACTGATGTTCAGCAACATTTATATAGTACATTGAAGGCCTTTTGCTGTGGCCTTTTTGACATTTGGGGTCTTGTTTCTTTCCTTTTTCCAAATGTTTTCCACGTTGATGAGATTTGTGATTAATTCATGGATTAAATGTCCTCCATCTTGGATTTCAAAGTAAACAAATTTGAATATGCTATTCTCTTGGCCCTAATATGATTAGCGTTACTCTTTTTTTCACTTCTAGGAGAATGTGGGTGGGCTATGTTAAGAAGAGCGCCTGCAGCCAAAACAAAATAAAAAATATATATAACGCTCCGTCATACAACGGTGACGCTCGCTAATTGTTCGCTAATTCAAAATAGCCGATGTACAGTACTACAAGGATGCAGTGAAGACAATATGATGAGATGTTTGTTTTCAGCTGTGAAACGCTGTCCGCAGCTTACAGTTGCAAGCCTGTGAGGCTTCCCTCACAGGAGGGGGACCCCCATTCATGTCAATGGCATGTTTGCATTTAAACCACCTCTACAGCAGGTTTAAAATTAATCGCTTACTGATGTTTAAATCAAAGTTTAAAGTAGTGGTGCAACAGGATTAACAGTAATCCAGGTTTATAGTGAAAATTCAAACCAAGATTAAAAGGATGGTTTAAAACTAAACCTGATTAATGAAAACTAGGTTTAAGGTTTGGTGCAAGCTGATTAAAAGATAAACCTTGATTTAAACCAGTTTAAGGCTTAAACCGTGTTGGTGCAAGCCGGCCTTAATGAAACTTTAAGCTAGGTCACTCTTCTGCAAGCTAATTAGCTACTTGATTTGGCAAGTCCTTCTGATCTCTTCACATTCCAAAATATTTGCAATGATGCACTTGTCAGTTTATGAAAAAGCCCACATAGGCTATAAGATACAGATAGAACAGGTGGAGCCAAATACTGTAATATAACTCGAATGTAACCAAATGCGTTAAATTATATAAACTGTTCCGAATTTTATGACTTGCTTTAATGAGGATAATCTTTTTCTTTCATATATATATTCATTTTTATTGCCCGATTTTGTAACCCATTTTTCACCCAGTGCCAATTGCCTAAGCTGTAATCCTGGGCTCTGCTCTCCCACTGCCAACCTGGGGAGAGCCCTGAACTGAGCTCATGCTTCCTTCAGTGAGCAAGCCGCTTCTTGTCACCTGACAGGGAGGAGTTTCCCCAGTTGGACGTAGCGCGTGGAAGGAACACGTTATTCCAATCAGTTCCTTTCCCCTCCATCAGGCGCCCCGGCTGGTCAGGGGGAGGCAGGATAGAGACCAGGATTACTGCATGTTTTTGTGAGGGTATCTACCCTAGGAGACACGGGGAGAACATGCAAACTCCACACAGAAAGGCCCTTTTGCCAACCCCACCTAGGGTATAGGCGCTGATGATGCGGAGGAGGAAACATGCCCTCAGTGCCCACAGCGACGCCAGGACCTTCTAGCTGTGAGGCGACAGCTCTACGCACTGCACCACCGTGCCCCCTATTGAGGATAATCTTGAGCATCAAATGTGTAGAGCTTGGTTTCCCTCAGCTAGGTTTGTTAAATAATTTGAGTTCTACTGTAGGCCTGCATTTCTCTCTGCACTATTGTTCAGGATGCATAAAATGACAGATTTTCTCAACTTTGGGACATTTCATACATAGGGACATCTACTCAAGTGAATTTGTAAACATTGTCCACCCTTGATTAGTGAATTGAAAATAACATTTATAAATGTGATATTGTAGAGTTCATTAGGACAGGGTCTGGGTATATTCAGACTGGACGGTTTACATTACCTCCCATTTTGGACACCATATACGTTTAGTGATATAGCTCCATGAGTATACAAGCTACCTTTACACAATTGGTATTGCTCAGTTCAGTAGAACCACACCTCTCCAACAAGCCCTCATATGTGTTGATATGGCAATCCATGGCTGAGTCACTACAAAGTGAAAAGAGCACTCTACATAGATTTACATTTTCCCCTATTGTAGGTATGTGTTCAAATTACTATAACTCCCATTTCAATTTAGATATTGTCTTCTGTAGAATGTAGAGGGATGTCCTGGCATCAAGTATGCCAAGTTTCAAACCTCTCAGAGCTTCCATTGTGAATTTTCATGAGTTTATATGCCTCAACCCCCAGACGGACAGGCTTTATTTTTTATTTTGGGAGTATAACTTTATATATCAATTTCACCACTTTTGCAGTAAAATACAAGAATCCATTTCATGTATGAGAGACCTTAGAGATGAGGAAAAACTATGTTGTGTTTGGTCCTACCTCCGGTAGGGGTATCTAATTTTGGGGGCCAAAGTCACTAGCCTAATATTATCATTAAAGGCCAGGTTCAGTCAAATAAATATGATAAGTGTATTCCCAGTTCTTCACACAACAGAGTATTATTAACCAACAGACAACATTTGAATGATGAAAAAAAAAAAAAAAAAAAAGAAAGAAAAGTTTGAACAATTATTTTTCAAAATGTTTGAAATCCAATAATTTTTTCTGGCCTCTCTGCCAAGGACTGTAGGGGCGTGGCCTATGTACCGCATGAAGCCACGCCCATTAACAGAGGTATCTGCTTAGTGGTGTAAAAAAAAGTAACGGTACATTTTTACTCAAAAAAGAAAGTAACTAAGTACTCAAGTACTGTACTTAAAGGGTCATGAAACACAAATTCACTTTTTCTATAAATATATATTATATAAATGAGTCACTTGTGATGGGGGCATTGATATGGTAAAGCAGGGCTACTCAACTTTAGATGGCTCAGGGGCCACTCAGCAAAATAAAAGTCAAAGGGCCGCAAGCAAAAAATGACGGCCCCATTTTGGACGTTTAGGCCTACAATGGATTTTTAGGCCTACAATAATTAAGGAAACGCACAGAAAACAGCCACATTTCCAATCTATATAAGCCAGGCCAAACCTCATTGTACCAAAAGATTGTCATGGATGGAATGATGAAATGATCACATTTTATCAAATTCACTTTCCTTGCATTTAAGATTGTCACGTTTCATGACAGCAATTGGTTTTTGGCATAAATAAATAAAGAACATGATTTTGCACACTTTTGAGAGTGCAAGGCTCCCTTTCATTTTTCATTAGGACGGATTTAAAATAAATAGACGTTTATACTTATTATTCAATCACTCAAACCCTTGGAGGACATTCACCAAAAAGGGCCGATCTACAAGCTCACAACAAGATGCATTGTAGATCGGCTATTTTTGGTGAAGAGAGTTGTTGGTATGGAAAAAATAACTCAAGTACAGTTCAACTCAGCCTCAGTTGCACTGTACTTGTTACAGTTTGATGCTTTGAGCTTTGTTAAACACAACTGCTCGTTGGAGGAGATTTGTGGTATAATAAGCATAATAGTTCCTGGCTGCTGCGATCTGTTGGAATGCGTGCACTGTCGCTGCTGACTTTACTTTTCAATGACGGCGGAGTGGCGGTGACAGAGACAAGCACAGACAACGGCGACGTCTTCATTAGCCTGAAACATGACGGTCGCGATATCACACGGCCGTCATGCGTCCAGACCAGTCTCCAGTGAGCCCGACTGTGGTTGTCTGCTGCAAAATCTCAGCAGATTTGTCTCTGTCTCGTTGTACAAGCTCGGCATCTCACACTGTTGTCAGTGCTCCGTGCTGCTGTAGTGACTGCATTCTCTTCCTGACTCGTCGTATCCCTAACCTACGAGGTGCACAAGGCTCAAATATCACAGCGTTGAAATAAATGACGGCGTTAAAAGGACTTTGACAGACTTAGAAAAATATATATTTGTAATGGTATGATCATGACGGGCCGCACAGACATGCGGAGGGCCACGGGTTGTGTAGCGCTGTGGTAAAGATTTCCCACAGGCTTGTGGATTCAGAGCTTTCTGCTGTCTCTGTAGCTATTTCTGTGTTCTTCCAGTTTCAGGGTAGAAAAGAAATATTTGGCGCCACTCATTAAATATTAGTGTAACCCCTCTATTCTGGCTCACTCCCAGCAGATTGATGACGCCAAAACTTCTCTCAGGTTCACTGTATTTATTGTCAGTTCTGTCAAGACAATAACAACACACACACATGTGGTTGGTGGTGTGGGATGGCAACACAGCTCCTGCCCCATAAACAGGAAAGCAGCAGTACAAAGGGGCGGAACTGCTGCCAACCGGGACTTAAATACTATTATCACCACCCGCCACAAGAGGGCACAGTTACACCAGAGGGGAAAATAAAAGTCAGCCTTGCATACTGTAATATAATTGAACCCAAAATACAAATTAATTTTGATGGACTTCAAACTCAATAACAACCCTGTTACATTAGCTCATGCTATTTTATTTCTGCGACGTGACGTGGCTTATCTAATTAATATTAAAGCTATACTGTGTAAGTTGCTCAACGTCAGTAGCTCTATAGCAAACCTCACGGCTCATAGAAAACATATAAAGAGAAGGCTTTTGAAGCTGAAAATAACGGAGTGGGGGTTCTAAAACTTTAGCGATTTAACAGTTAGGACCATTTTAAGATTTGTTTTGTAAAAAAAGTTACATGGTATAACTTTAACGTTTGTTTTATATAGAGTTGTATCAAGGGGCGATTAACGCAGCTGATGTTTGAGCCTTGGTGCACACCGTAGTTTAGAGACTGAGGAAGCAATGACAGTCAGTCAGTGCAAGATGCAGCTAGCAGCATGGCTAGTAGTAGTACGAGACAGACAAAACGTCAGAGATTCTTGCAGCAGACAACCACAATCACAATAATTACGGCGTCGCGTGCAGCAAACGTCGAAGCTTTGAAACGGCACATCTACACAGCGCGAGCCCCAGACACACACGCTCCCAGAACAGGAGCGGCTCTACCTTGTACACGAGCACGTAGCCCGTAGCCCGTAGCCTATGTCCTTTGTACAGTGCTCCCGAGTCCCCAGACCAGGGACGTGCTGGCCATTGGGAAAAGCGGGACAACTCCCGAACGGCCGGTTCATTCCCGCCCAGTCCAGGCCGGCCATTAGGAAAAAATGTAAAATAAAATGTCGGCCTTTGTTCCATTTTGGGGGCTGGGCGGCCAACAAAGTAAATCGGGCAGAAACCTCGTATCTCCAAGTTTCAAATTTGTACATTTTTTCGCAAAGCAAAGCCATGCTTCATCATACATTACAAGGCCATCGCACAAAAGTAGTGAAAACAGCAGATCTACAAGCACACAACGCCTCGCACCGCGAGGCATTGTGTGCTTGTAGATCGGCTGAAATGATTAATACAGAACAAACGGTTTTGGACATGCAAGGTTTCCACCCGACAACGACGAAATATAACTCATGTTTTGGCCCACTGGCTTGTCACACAAATCTTTGAGTATACATTCCTCTAAGAGCCGCATCCCACTTCCAAGCCCATTCACGCCCCCTTTACATCGACTTCAACTCATAGGTAGAGCGTACAGTGTTGGTAGAACGTAAGGAATACCGCCCATAACTCTATCATTGGCCCCCCGTTGCCATGGTGACCGCCGTCCATTGGCTCGTATTCCCAGCTATGGGACCGGCGGATCCAATTTCAACCGAGGGGGGCGAAGCCACAACACACACACACACACACACACACACACACACACACACACACACACACACACACACACAGACACACACACACACACACACACACACACACACACACACACAAATAGCTAATAGTTAGCTCACAACTTTCCACTTTTCTCTTTCACCTCAACCGGAAGTGTGTCCGGCGGTCAAATATGTCCGACCGGAAACGTGCGCTGCGCCACAATAGTTCCACCACAATAGTTCCCCCCCAAAAAACATTTTTTTTATTTATTTTTTATTTATTTTTTTATTTTTTATTTTTTATTTTTTATTTTTTTACTTTTTATTTTTTATTTTTTTAACTTTTTTTTTTCAAAAAACTAAAAAAAAAAAAAAAAAAAAATTAGTAAAGAAGCGGGCGTGGACTCTGCCGCGAACCTCTAGTAGAGAGAGATCTCTCTCTATAGCGCGCAATGAGGGCCTCTCCAACTCTTTTTCCCGGGCTGAATCGGGGGCCCAGCACGTCCCTGGTTAGAGCAGTGGTTCTCAGGAGGACAGTCTGATGGTGCTGTCTTCACTGATGAGTAACAGGTCAGAGCAGTGCTGTCCTCACTGATGAGTAACAGGTTAGAGCAGTGTTGTCTTCACTGATGACTAACAGGTTAGAGTAATGCTGTCTTCACTGATGAGTAACAGGTCAGAGCAGTGCTGTCTTCACTGATGAGTAACAGGTCAGAGCAGTGCTGTCTTCACTGATGAGTAACAGGTCAGAGCAGTGATGTCTTCACTGATGAGTAACAGGTTAGAGTAGTGCTGTCCTCACTGATGAGTAACAGGTCAGAGTAGTGCTGTCTTCACTGATGAGTAACAGGTTAGAACAGTGCTGTCTTCACTGATGAGTAACAGGTCAGAGCAGTGCTGTCTTCACTGATGAGTAACAGGTTAGAGCAGTGCTGTCTTCACTGATGACTGAGTAACAGGTTAGAGCAGTGCTGTCTTCACTGATGACTGAGTAACAGGTTAGAGAAGTGCTGTCTTCACTGATGACTGAGTAACAGGTCAGAGCAGTGGTGTCTTCACTGATTTTTTTTTTTTTTTTTTTTTTTTTTTTTTTTTTAACTTTTTTTTTATTTTTTTATTTTTTTTTTAACTTTTTTTTTTTCAAAAAACTTTAAAAAAAAAAAGCGCGCAATGAGGGCCTCTCCAACTCTTTTTCCCGGGCTGAATCGGGGGCCCAGCACGTCCCTGGTTAGAGCAGTGGTTCTCAGGAGGACAGTCTGATGGTGCTGTCTTCACTGATGAGTAACAGGTCAGAGCAGTGCTGTCCTCACTGATGAGTAACAGGTCAGATCAGTGCTGTCCTCACTGATGAGTAACAGGTTAGAGCAGTGTTGTCTTCACTGATGACTAACAGGTTAGAGTAATGCTGTCTTCACTGATGACTAACAGGTTAGAGTAATGCTGTCTTCACTGATGACTAACAGGTTAGAGCAGTGCTGTCTTCACTGATGACTAACAGGTCAGAGCAGTGTTGTCTTCACTGATGAGTAACAGGTTAGAGCAGTGCTGTCTTCACTGATGAGTAACAGGTTAGAGCAGTGCTGTCTTCACTGATGAGTAACAGGTTAGAGCAGTGCTGTCTTCACTGATGACTGAGTAACAGGTTAGAGCAGTGCTGTCTTCACTGATGACTGAGTAACAGGTTAGAGCAGTGCTGTCTTCACTGATGAGTAACAGGTCAGAGTAGTGCTGTCTTCACTGATGAGTAACAGGTCAGAGCAGTGCTGTCTTCACTGATGAGTAACAGGTCAGAGCAGTGCTGTCTTCACTGATGAGTAACAGGTCAGAGCAGTGATGTCTTCACTGATGAGTAACAGGTTAGAGTAGTGCTGTCCTCACTGATGAGTAACAGGTCAGAGTAGTGCTGTCTTCACTGATGAGTAACAGGTTAGAACAGTGCTGTCTTCACTGATGAGTAACAGGTCAGAGCAGTGCTGTCTTCACTGATGAGTAACAGGTTAGAGCAGTGCTGTCTTCACTGATGACTGAGTAACAGGTTAGAGCAGTGCTGTCTTCACTGATGACTGAGTAACAGGTTAGAGAAGTGCTGTCTTCACTGATGACTGAGTAACAGGTCAGAGCAGTGGTGTCTTCACTGATTTTTTATTTATTTTTATTTTTTTATTTTTTTTTAACTTTTTTTTTATTTTTTTATTTTTTTTTTAACTTTTTTTTTTCAAAAAACTAAAAAAAAAAAAAAAAAAAAAAATAGTAAAGAGCGGGCGTGGACTCTGCCGCGAACCTCTAGTAGAGAGAGATCTCTCTCTATAGCGCGCAATGAGGGCCTCTCCAACTCTTTTTCCCGGGCTGAATCGGGGGCCCAGCACGTCCCTGGTTAGAGCAGTGGTTCTCAGGAGGACAGTCTGATGGTGCTGTCTTCACTGATGAGTAACAGGTCAGAGCAGTGCTGTCCTCACTGATGAGTAACAGGTCAGATCAGTGCTGTCCTCACTGATGAGTAACAGGTTAGAGCAGTGTTGTCTTCACTGATGACTAACAGGTTAGAGTAATGCTGTCTTCACTGATGACTAACAGGTTAGAGTAATGCTGTCTTCACTGATGACTAACAGGTTAGAGTAATGCTGTCTTCACTGATGACTAACAGGTTAGAGCAGTGCTGTCTTCACTGATGACTAACAGGTCAGAGCAGTGCTGTCTTCACTGATGACTAACAGGTCAGAGCAGTGTTGTCTTCACTGATGAGTAACAGGTTAGAGCAGTGCTGTCTTCACTGATGAGTAACAGGTTAGAGCAGTGTTGTCTTCACTGATGAGTAACAGGTTAGAGCAGTGCTGTCTTCACTGATGAGTAACAGGTTAGAGCAGTGCTGTCTTCACTGATGAGTAACAGGTTAGAGCAGTGCTGTCTTCACTGATGACTGAGTAACAGGTTAGAGCAGTGCTGTCTTCACTGATGACTGAGTAACAGGTTAGAGCAGTGTTGTCTTCACTGATGAGTAACAGGTCAGAGTAGTGCTGTCTTCACTGAGCGGGCGTGGACTCTGCCGCGAACCTCTAGTAGAGAGAGATCTCTCTCTATAGCGCGCAATGAGGGCCTCTCCAACTCTTTTTCCCGGGCTGAATCGGGGGCCCAGCACGTCCCTGCCCCAGACCCCTGCACCAACACGCTACCGAATGCATGCGTAGCAGAGAACCCACATAGCAAAAAGTTTGGCCCAATTCTGGCTGAACTCCGGCAGTTCTGGCTGACATCCGGCAGGTCTGGCTGACTGTATGCCTTGTATGTGCCACACATCTCCAACGAACCAGTGTCTCTACATCATAACATAACAGCTGGGCTTTTGTTTCGAATGAAACACCTGTTTGTTAAGTTCTGGAAGGAAGCACTTGCACTGTACAAGCTCTTGTAGTGTCTTGTAGTCAGTGTTGGGCAAATTACTTTAAAAAAGTAATTAGTTATAGTTACTAGTTACTTCTCTAAAAAAGTAACTGAGTTAGTAACTGAATTACTCTATTGTAATTATTTTTTTCTTTTTTTAGCAGGTTTCACAAACTGGTCGCGGTACAGTAAACAAAAAAAGAAATCAAAGATTTCAGTTTATTTAACTTAAAGATATTTGTATTATATAAGTACGTATAAGTAAGTATTTTTTAAGTAAATTAGAGTGAAATAAATCGATTCAGACATATTACAGTATTTTCTGCCTTTCATTCTTTTCAAGGGAAAAAAATACCTTATATCGCTTTTTTTGATGCCTTCCATTATTATTCTCAAGGGGGAAAAAACACCTCATGTCATTTTGCTTCACGTGTGGACACAGAGAGGAGGGGAGATCTGTTGCCAAGAAAACTAAACTAAACAAAGGTTTAGGCAATTATACATCAACATTTAATCTCTGCATACGGATTTAAGGCTCCCTATGTGTCACTATGCTTGTGGATCTATTGTTTTTGGCAAGTAACATCAGGTGGATTCACATGGATCACGGGCAACTCTGTGAGTTATTTATTTATTTTTGACCGACACACGGGCTCGCTCTCTCTCTCTCTCTCTCTCTCTCTCTCGGGGACGCTTACGGTAACGGAGCACATTTCATTGTCAGTAACGGTAACGGCGTTGTAACGATGGAAATTGTAATTAATTAGATTACCCATTACTGAAAAAAATAGCAGCGTTATGTAACACTGTTTATTTAAACGCCGTTATACCCAACACTGCTTGTAGTGAGCTTGTAGATCTGCTGATTTTGGTGAATATCCCCTTAGAATAGCGATGCTGGGGTTTAGTGATTGATAATGTATAAACATTTATTTATTTTAAATCTGTCCTAATGACAAATTTAAAGGAGCCTCCGCACACTCAAAAGTGTGCAAAATCATGTTCTTTATTTTCAGTTACATTTCAGTTAAAATTGCAAGGTTTTGGTCATAGATCTTCTTCAGGCATGCAGCACCTCACAAATCTATTGGCAGATGAGTGGTGTTCCTTTCACTATTATCCGTCCTCGGATATTTTCTCAAGTTGTTATATATTTGTTAGGTCTATTATGGACAGTATTTGTCATTATTCCAATAATAATAAAAATGCTGCATCTGCATAAAGTAAGTATTTTCTACTCCCAAGTTGATATGAGTATTAACAAAATATCTGTTTATGGTAGATTAAGAGATGATAAAAAATATGCGATTAATTTGCGATTAATCGTTATCAATTATGGACAAATGTGCGATTAATTCGATTAAATATTTTAATCGATCCCCAGCCCTAGTATTTTTATTTAAAGAAAAATACACACATACAAAAATGAACCATCAACTGTCTGGAAGAAATAACTACACTTTCTTTCACAGTAATATGTTTCTTTCACAGTAACAGTGAGTGCATGGCATGCATTGCAATTGTAAAGTAAATATTGAGGTAGTGTGCATATTCAAAAGCCTCAGTTTGTCACACTGTAAAGGCACTTTTTACTGCCCTTGGAAAATCAAATAAAAGGTTTAAAAATACAGCTACTCAGAGCTTTCAGGACCTGCATTTTCAACAAACGAAAACAGTACAAAAAATGCTGTAACACTCAAGAGCTTCCAGGAGCTGCATTTTCAATAAGTACAAACCATACTGTAGCTACTCTGAGCTTTCAGGAGCTGAAACAAAAACAGTGCAACAAATACTGTAGCTACTCAGAGCTTTCAGGAGCTGCATTTTCAACAAGTACAGAACATAGTATACTGTAGCTACTCAGAGCTTTCAGGAGCTGCATTTCTGTTTTTATTTCATTGTAGAGGGCAGGGATTTCTGTGTCCATGAAATAATTACGTGAGGGAAGGGAATATCTGTGATTTAACTGTTTGAGAAGCTGTCGGAATCCAGGTTTCTCAACAGTATAAATAGGGACCTGATCCATGCAAATGTAGGTTGCTACAGCTCTGTTCAGCCTCCTGGCTTCACGTGAGTTGTCATCATACTTGGTCTGTTGTTCTATGGCATCTGTTATTTTAGGCTGTGACTGTGTTGGTCTGGCTGCAGCATGTTGAGCTTGAGTTCCGTATCCTCTCCAGACCGGATATGCATATGCTACAGCTATTGTTGGTTATCTTAAAGCAATAGCTATTGCTAACAGGACAACAACGCACTCGTCAACAGGTTTACTGGGCTCGTGGGCCGAGTTTAATGCAAAGTTATACTGTTACCAGTTATACTGTTACCAACCTCTTTTAATTGTTTGTATAGATCAGGGTGTCTGTCCTTGAGATGCTTCGCCAGGTTGCTCGTGTTGGCTCCTTTGCACGGAACATTTCTGTAGCATCTCCTGCAGATTGGCTTGGAGCTGTCCTTTGCCCTTCCGTGCTCCATCCGATTCAAAACCAAAGTATTTCCACACTTCACTCCTGGTGTTTTGTTTTTCGACCAACGTGGGTCGTTGTGGTTGTTGCGCAGATACCATCTTGAGCTTTTAGCAGCGGCGATACGCAGCAGTATGTCGTCAACATTACACGTGAAACAGTGCAGTGTACTAGTAGAGGGGAGGGGCCGAGGGGCTGCCTGCAGCACGTTGTGTGTGTGTGTGTGTGCGCATGTCTGTCTGTCTGCTCCTCTGAAGTCAACCAACGAGAGCCGTACCGAACTATAAAACGTAGTATCGATACTACTGATACTACGGATAAGTCGTATTGTACCGAATGGATTTTTTCAGTATCGATATTTATCGATATACCGATATTTTTGACAACACTAGTGTGCGCGCACTGTCACGACATGCACGCACACACGCATGCATGCGCACACACACACACACACACACACACACACACACACACACACACACACACACACACACACACACACACATACACATACACTACACAGAACATAGCCAGCAGCGCAGCATCCATTCTGCTCCGGTTCCTCGGTAAACAGTCCAGAGCTAGAGAAAGTTTGTCCATGGATAAAAGCTCAGACAGCTTGTTTGTAAAATACTCGCACATTTGTTCTCGTTATACAACATGGAGTTACCGAATCTTTATACTTTTTACACCTCCAATGGCTGGTTTTAAAATTTGTTTCCGAAATGCAAACAGCAACAAGTGCCCACTGCCGACAGCTTCTCTCTGGCCGGCTTTACACTGCCACTGAAATCTAGCCTGAATCAGATCTGAGTCACATCAAAAGTGGAATCCGATTTTTTTTTTTAAATAGTCTAAATCCAGACAGGTCACATGAAATCTGTTTAATAAGTGTAAAAAACATCACAAGGATGCAGCTGGGACGTATCATCAGTGATGTAGCCTGGGGTCGACAGGTGTTTCGGGTCTCGCAACATCATACACCCTCGCCCAGGTGACCCAGCCGGGGTTGATCAAGTCCCGACTTACGTCCCAGTAGCTATCCACGATCAGTCCTATTAGGGAAAGACAGGGTCACTCAATGTGCAGCACCGGAACTACTCTGCCAGGATTGGGGAGCCATTCTGGCGCATGGAAGAACTAGGCTCTATGGGTTGACTCCTGGCCGGGCTCCTCCTACGTCTTACCAGGTCCTCTCCTGCTCTCACCAGGTTCAGAACCTGTGCGTTGCACCAGACCCCAATCCAAACATTCCATTCAGCTGCTGCAGTTGAATGGCCCTCCTAAAGGCCTCACCGTGGATTTGTTGGGCTTCTTCCTCACGGAAGACACAGGCTGGGGCGCTAACCCAACCTGCTCCCGGGTGCCGTCTAAATTCCGGCCGTCAACCGAGTCTCCGGTGGTCACCAAACTATTCCTGGTTGTCACATAGTCTATTCCTATGAGCCACTATAAATAGAACTAATAGTGTAAAAAACATCACAAGGATGCAGCTGGGACGTATCATCAGTGATGTAGCCTGGGGTCGACGGGTGTTTCGGGTCTCGCAACATCATACACCCTCGCCCAGGTGACCCAGCCGGGGTTGATCAAGTCCCGACTTACGTCCCAGTAGCTATCCACGATCAGTCCTATTAGGGAAAGACAGGGTCACTCAATGTGCAGCACCGGAACTACTCTGCCAGGATTGGGGAGCCATTCTGGCGCGTGGAAGAACTAGGCTCTATGGGTTGACTCCTGGCCGGGCTCCTCCTACGTCTTACCAGGTCCTCTCCTGCTCTCACCAGGTTCAGAACCTGTGCGTTGCACCAGACCCCAATCCAAACATTCCATTCAGCTGCTGCAGTTGAATGGCCCTCCTAAAGGCCTCACCGTGGATTTGTTGGGCTTCTTCCTCACGGAAGACACAGGCTGGGGCGCTAACCCAACCTGCTCCCGGGTGCCGTCTAAATTCCGGCCGTCAACCGAGTCTCCGGTGGTCACCAAACTATTCCTGGTTGTCACATAGTCTATTCCTATGAGCCACTATAAATAGAACTAATAGTGTAAAAAACATCACAAGGATGCAGCTGGGACGTATCATCAGTGATGTAGCCTGGGGTCGACGGGTGTTTCGGGTCTCGCAACATCATACACCCTCGCCCAGGTGACCCAGCCGGGGTTGATCAAGTCCCGACTTACGTCCCAGTAGCTATCCACGATCAGTCCTATTAGGGAAAGACAGGGTCACTCAATGTGCAGCACCGGAACTACTCTGCCAGGATTGGGGAGCCATTCTGGCGCGTGGAAGAACTAGGCTCTATGGGTTGACTCCTGGCCGGGCTCCTCCTACGTCTTACCAGGTCCTCTCCTGCTCTCACCAGGTTCAGAACCTGTGCGTTGCACCAGACCCCAATACAAACATTCCATTCAGCTGCTGCAGTTGAATGGCCCTCCTAAAGGCCTCACCGTGGATTTGTTGGGCTTCTTCCTCACGGAAGACACAGGCTGGGGCGCTAACCCAACCTGCTCCCGGGTGCCGTCTAAATTCCGGCCGTCAACCGAGTCTCCGGTGGTCACCAAACTATTCCTGGTTGTCACATAGTCTATTCCTATGAGCCACTATAAATAGAACTAATAGTGTAAAAAACATCACAAGGATGCAGCTGGGACGTATCATCAGTGATGTAGCCTGGGGTCGACGGGTGTTTCGGGTCTCGCAACATCATACACCCTCGCCCAGGTGACCCAGCCGGGGTTGATCAAGTCCCGACTTACGTCCCAGTAGCTATCCACGATCAGTCCTATTAGGGAAAGACAGGGTCACTCAATGTGCAGCACCGGAACTACTCTGCCAGGATTGGGGAGCCATTCTGGCGCGTGGAAGAACTAGGCTCTATGGGTTGACTCCTGGCCGGGCTCCTCCTACGTCTTACCAGGTCCTCTCCTGCTCTCACCAGGTTCAGAACCTGTGCGTTGCACCAGACCCCAATCCAAACATTCCATTCAGCTGCTGCAGTTGAATGGCCCTCCTAAAGGCCTCACCGTGGATTTGTTGGGCTTCTTCCTCACGGAAGACACAGGCTGGGGCGCTAACCCAACCTGCTCCCGGGTGCCGTCTAAATTCCGGCCGTCAACCGAGTCTCCGGTGGTCACCAAACTATTCCTGGTTGTCACATAGTCTATTCCTATGAGCCACTATAAATAGAACTAATAGTGTAAAAAACATCACAAGGATGCAGCTGGGACGTATCATCAGTGATGTAGCCTGGGGTCGACGGGTGTTTCGGGTCTCGCAACATCATACACCCTCGCCCAGGTGACCCAGCCGGGGTTGATCAAGTCCTGACTTACGTCCCAGTAGCTATCCACGATCAGTCCTATTAGGGAAAGACAGGGTCACTCAATGTGCAGCACCGGAACTACTCTGCCAGGATTGGGGAGCCATTCTGGCGCGTGGAAGAACTAGGCTCTATGGGTTGACTCCTGGCCGGGCTCCTCCTACGTCTTACCAGGTCCTCTCCTGCTCTCACCAGGTTCAGAACCTGTGCGTTGCACCAGACCCCAATCCAAACATTCCATTCAGCTGCTGCAGTTGAATGGCCCTCCTAAAGGCCTCACCGTGGATTTGTTGGGCTTCTTCCTCACGGAAGACACAGGCTGGGGCGCTAACCCAACCTGCTCCCGGGTGCCGTCTAAATTCCGGCCGTCAACCGAGTCTCCGGTGGTCACCAAACTATTCCTGGTTGTCACATAGTCTATTCCTATGAGCCACTATAAATAGAACTAATAGTGTAAAAAACATCACAAGGATGCAGCTGGGACGTATCATCAGTGATGTAGCCTGGGGTCGACGGGTGTTTCGGGTCTCGCAACATCATACACCCTCGCCCAGGTGACCCAGCCGGGGTTGATCAAGTCCCGACTTACGTCCCAGTAGCTATCCACGATCAGTCCTATTAGGGAAAGACAGGGTCACTCAATGTGCAGCACCGGAACTACTCTGCCAGGATTGGGGAGCCATTCTGGCGCGTGGAAGAACTAGGCTCTATGGGTTGACTCCTGGCCGGGCTCCTCCTACGTCTTACCAGGTCCTCTCCTGCTCTCACCAGGTTCAGAACCTGTGCGTTGCACCAGACCCCAATCCAAACATTCCATTCAGCTGCTGCAGTTGAATGGCCCTCCTAAAGGCCTCACCGTGGATTTGTTGGGCTTCTTCCTCACGGAAGACACAGGCTGGGGCGCTAACCCAACCTGCTCCCGGGTGCCGTCTAAATTCCGGCCGTCAACCGAGTCTCCGGTGGTCACCAAACTATTCCTGGTTGTCACATAGTCTATTCCTATGAGCCACTATAAATAGAACTAATAGTGTAAAAAACATCACAAGGATGCAGCTGGGACGTATCATCAGTGATGTAGCCTGGGGTCGACGGGTGTTTCGGGTCTCGCAACATCATACACCCTCGCCCAGGTGACCCAGCCGGGGTTGATCAAGTCCTGACTTACGTCCCAGTAGCTATCCACGATCAGTCCTATTAGGGAAAGACAGGGTCACTCAATGTGCAGCACCGGAACTACTCTGCCAGGATTGGGGAGCCATTCTGGCGCGTGGAAGAACTAGGCTCTATGGGTTGACTCCTGGCCGGGCTCCTCCTACGTCTTACCAGGTCCTCTCCTGCTCTCACCAGGTTCAGAACCTGTGCGTTGCACCAGACCCCAATCCAAACATTCCATTCAGCTGCTGCAGTTGAATGGCCCTCCTAAAGGCCTCACCGTGGATTTGTTGGGCTTCTTCCTCACGGAAGACACAGGCTGGGGCGCTAACCCAACCTGCTCCCGGGTGCCGTCTAAATTCCGGCCGTCAACCGAGTCTCCGGTGGTCACCAAACTATTCCTGGTTGTCACATAGTCTATTCCTATGAGCCACTATAAATAGAACTAATAGTGTAAAAAACATCACAAGGATGCAGCTGGGACGTATCATCAGTGATGTAGCCTGGGGTCGACGGGTGTTTCGGGTCTCGCAACATCATACACCCTCGCCCAGGTGACCCAGCCGGGGTTGATCAAGTCCCGACTTACGTCCCAGTAGCTATCCACGATCAGTCCTATTAGGGAAAGACAGGGTCACTCAATGTGCAGCACCGGAACTACTCTGCCAGGATTGGGGAGCCATTCTGGCGCGTGGAAGAACTAGGCTCTATGGGTTGACTCCTGGCCGGGCTCCTCCTACGTCTTACCAGGTCCTCTCCTGCTCTCACCAGGTTCAGAACCTGTGCGTTGCACCAGACCCCAATCCAAACATTCCATTCAGCTGCTGCAGTTGAATGGCCCTCCTAAAGGCCTCACCGTGGATTTGTTGGGCTTCTTCCTCACGGAAGACACAGGCTGGGGCGCTAACCCAACCTGCTCCCGGGTGCCGTCTAAATTCCGGCCGTCAACCGAGTCTCCGGTGGTCACCAAACTATTCCTGGTTGTCACATAGTCTATTCCTATGAGCCAGTATAAATAGAACTAATAGTGTAAAAAACATCACAAGGATGCAGCTGGGACGTATCATCAGTGATGTAGCCTGGGGTCGACGGGTGTTTCGGGTCTCGCAACATCATACACCCTCGCCCAGGTGACCCAGCCGGGGTTGATCAAGTCCCGACTTACGTCCCAGTAGCTATCCACGATCAGTCCTATTAGGGAAAGACAGGGTCACTCAATGTGCAGCACCGGAACTACTCTGCCAGGATTGGGGAGCCATTCTGGCGCGTGGAAGAACTAGGCTCTATGGGTTGACTCCTGGCCGGGCTCCTCCTACGTCTTACCAGGTCCTCTCCTGCTCTCACCAGGTTCAGAACCTATGCGTTGCACCAGACCCCAATCCAAACATTCCATTCAGCTGCTGCAGTTGAATGGCCCTCCTAAAGGCCTCACCGTGGATTTGTTGGGCTTCTTCCTCACGGAAGACACAGGCTGGGGCGCTAACCCAACCTGCTCCCGGGTGCCGTCTAAATTCCGGCCGTCAACCGAGTCTCCGGTGGTCACCAAACTATTCCTGGTTGTCACATAGTCTATTCCTATGAGCCACTATAAATAGAACTAATAGTGTAAAAAACATCACAAGGATGCAGCTGGGACGTATCATCAGTGATGTAGCCTGGGGTCGACGGGTGTTTCGGGTCTCGCAACATCATACACCCTCGCCCAGGTGACCCAGCCGGGGTTGATCAAGTCCCGACTTACGTCCCAGTAGCTATCCACGATCAGTCCTATTAGGGAAAGACAGGGTCACTCAATGTGCAGCACCGGAACTACTCTGCCAGGATTGGGGAGCCATTCTGGCGCGTGGAAAAACTAGGCTCTATGGGTTGACTCCTGGCCGGGCTCCTCCTACGTCTTACCAGGTCCTCTCCTGCTCTCACCAGGTTCAGAACCTGTGCGTTGCACCAGACCCCAATCCAAACATTCCATTCAGCTGCTGCAGTTGAATGGCCCTCCTAAAGGCCTCACCGTGGATTTGTTGGGCTTCTTCCTCACGGAAGACACAGGCTGGGGCGCTAACCCAACCTGCTCCCGGGTGCCGTCTAAATTTCGGCCGTCAACCGAGTCTCCGGTGGTCACCAAACTATTCCTGGTTGTCACATAGTCTATTCCTATGAGCCACTATAAATAGAACTAATAGTGTAAAAAACATCACAAGGATGCAGCTGGGACGTATCATCAGTGATGTAGCCTGGGGTCGACGGGTGTTTCGGGTCTCGCAACATCATACACCCTCGCCCAGGTGACCCAGCCGGGGTTGATCAAGTCCCGACTTACGTCCCAGTACGTAAGTACTGGGACGTAAGTAAGAGGAAAATGAAAAATATTTTCTTTTCTATTATCATTATCATCAATATTGGCCATCGTCTTCAGTTTCAAAGTGCTTCATTTATTTATGAACAAATTGTTTTGTTCATAAATAAGATACAATTAGACTACTATAGGCTACAAGCTCAAGCGAATAGCTTCTGTAAGTTTTCATTACTATAACCAAAATAGTCGTGTGTTCACTGTGTTGTTTTGCAAGAGAAATAAGCGACCAGGTCTATGAAAACGAGGCCTAAATAAGTGATTATAGGCCAATGAGCTCTTTAAACCAATATACGTCGGCTATTTGAAAGTGGCCGAGCCGATCCAAGCTCACCACCACAACCACCATTATTTACAAGCAACTTTACATAAAAAATAGCTCAGCGTGGATTATAATAATCAGACATGGCAACACGCACCGTGCTCTGTTCCTCCACCGTCTCTCTCTTATCTGACACTCCGGATGGGGGCTACGTTTGGCTATGTTGCTTGCTAACGCTGCCTGCTATATATGGCGTATGTGTAGCCACAGCAGACAAATCAGTTGAAACCACCAGTCAGTCTGTGTAATGATGTAGGCCTATGGGACTAACAACAACAAGCAGACTTCTCCTGGACTTGTTCTCCATGTTACAACAAGAGTGCGCTCCGCCGCACTGCACACAGCTTAGCGACGAGAGAGAGAGAGAGAGAGAGAGAGAGAGAGAGAGAGAGAGAGAGAGAGAGAGAGAGACCTTTGACCTTTAAAAGCACCTTTATTAAAACACTGCACAACAAAAATTTGTCACATTAGTCACATCTAAATGAGAGAGAGAAAGAGAGAGAGAGAGAGAGAGAGAGAGAGAGAGAGAGAGAGAGAGAGAGAGAGAGAGAGACTCGGTGCGTCCAACGGTATGAGAGAATGAAGACCTATGCTTCACATAAGCGTCACATATTGTGAAAACAAATACCCCCTATTTTGTTTCCCTACATGTCTTTGATTCGCGGGACATCAGTGCCGTTTTACGGGACGCGGGACAGACGGTCCATTTTCGGGACTGTCCCGCGAGATGCGGGACGGGTGGTCACCCTAAGCGCGATTATTTACTATTTGATTACAGCGCATATTACAGCGCGCTGAGCACATGAGGAAAACAAGAGAGAAGAGAGAAAACACGTGAGCTAAATAGATACAACCAGAGAGAAGAGTGAAACACAAGAGTAAAGAAAAGAAAAACAATATTGTAACGTGTGTTTGTCTGTTATGTCGCATTTCCTGAACGTGATCAACTAGCGTCAACGTTGTGACGTAACGTCATGATGCCAACGTCGTTACCACGGTAACCAAAGCAGATATGTAGACGCAGGGCAGCTTTGGGCTGACGCTGTTAAAATCAGTCAGAACGCACAGATCCGATCTGTGTCACTTGCAAATGCAGTGTGAAAAGTCAGGCCAAAATATCAGATTTGAGAACCAAATCGGATTTGGGCTGGATTTGACTGCAGTGTAAAACAAGTTATATATATGTGTCGATCTTGTAGATCTATTTTCCAAATATTTTTTATACATTTGAAAACGTAATGGGACATATTGCATCATGAGTAATTTTATTCAAAAACGTTTTGACGATACCAATACTTTTTTCCTTTCCAAATAAGTTCAAATAAGTTTAATGGAATACCAGACTTACTTGTAACAGAGTACTTCTACATTGCAGTAGTGATACTTTTACTCAAGTAAAACATTTGAGTACTTTTTCCACCACTGTCAGTCAGTTTCGCCGTCACAGCACACACACACACACACACACACACACACACACACACACAGCACACACACACACACACACACACACACACACACACACACACACACACACACACACACACACACACATACACACACACACACACACACACACACACACACACACACACACACACACACACACACACACACACACAGAATAAAGCAGCCAGTTTGGCACTGGGATGTCCCAACATGTCCATACAGCACCAGCATTAGATACATATGCATGAAAATCTGACATGGCTAATGTGTTATAGTCTTATAATGCTACTGTGTAACATTATTAGCACCAATAAGCCGGTACAACACCAGAGGAGCAGTTTCTGGTCAATTAAAAACAAAAATGGCACCAAAATCAAAATTTCTCAAGCTTACTGGTATATATAGATCAATAGAACTCTGGAATGCTCTGCCGAAAAACATCTTATCTATCTATAAATGCGAGAAGTCTCTGCGTGTGTGTCTGTGTGTGTGTCTGTAATCCGCGTATCTCGAGAACCGTTCGTCCCACCGGCTTCAGATTCGGCACGCGCGTTCCCCGCCGCGGCACGGAGTGCAGTGCCGGGTCTCGACCCGACCCGACGCGCGGTTTTCCCGAACCGGCGCGAAACGTTCGGAATCTCCTTATGCGGGGTTGATTGTTGACATCAGGCTGTTCCGGAGGAAATCGGCGAAAGCTCTGACTCATTGTGACATCACTTCATAAAAGGCTCTGACATCACGTACGCCACATGAGTCAACAAAAAATCTCTGTGATTGTGTATGTATGTATGTAATCCGCGTATCTCGAGAACCGTTCGTCCCACGGGCACGCGCGTTCTCCATATATGGGCATAAAATGAATGCCCCCATATATGGGCATAAAATGGATTGCAGACAGACAGATACAGATATCTCCATATATGGACATAAATGGACAGAGGCAAACAGATGGTCAAAGATCTCCATATATGGGCATAAAATGGACGCAGACAGACAGATACAGATATCTCCATATATGGGCATAAATGGACACAGGCAAACAGATATAATAACAGGTATAATGAGGTTTGCATTAAAGGGGGAACCGGCACTGTGTCTGCAACACAGTTGGAGGCACAGACAGATACTCCATATATGGGCATAAAATGGACGCAGATAGACAGATATCTCCATATATGGGCATAAAATGGACCCAGATCTATAACTGCAGTGATCTCCATATATGGACATAAAATGGACGCCGACAGACAGACAGATACAGATATCTCCATATATGGGCATAAATGGACACAGGCAGACAGATGGTCAAAACGGGTCCTATGAAAACAGGTATAATGGGGTTTGCATTAAAGGGCGGGGCATTCATTCCCTATTTACATTGTTCCGAGTTGGCCAGGTCGCCGACTAGACGCTGGGCCGCCCGAAGGGCGGCCCAGCTTCTAGTCTATATAATCCATAACAAAATAACTTTCAGAAATCTTTATTTATAAAGATTGCCTGATGAAGGTGTAAATACGACCGAAGTCTCTCGTTTGAGAAAACATATCAAGAAATATCTTGTCAAGTAACAATATGCAACTTTATTTGTGTATTTTCTTAAATTTAGCTGGACTGTTATTTGTTAATTGTTTTTTCCTGTTTTTTTGTTTATTTATTTTATTTTACTTTAATTTGTATTTTTAATTATATATTTGTAATGTATTAGCTTCATTCAGGCCCCAGGAAGACTAGAGGCTCATTTGTGAGCCTTTAATGGGGACCCTAATAAACAAACAAACACACTTGTTTAACTGACTCATTGATGTGATCATGTTTCTCTCCAGCTCTCCTGCCGCCTCTCGTCACAATAGGTAAACAAACATCAACAAATAAATACATAGTATAGATTAAACCTAGAAGGTTTTGTTCTAATCAAAGTAATATATTACTTTATTTGAGTGTTTATTCTAGTGTGTGTGTGTGTGTGTGTGTGTGTGTGTGTGTGTGTGTGTGTGTGTGTGTGTGTGTGTGTGTGTGTGTGTTTTGTATGTGCGTGCGTGCAGAGCGTGGTGATATGAGGTTGGTGGGAGGAGCCTGCTGTGCTGGTGTACTGGAGATGAAATACCAGGGAGACTGGAGACCAGTGAGGGTTTCTCCTTACTGGAGCCCTCAGCTATCATCAGTAGTGTGCAGACAACTGGGATGTGGATCTGATGGTATTTCACAAGAGAAACCTGGTTCTACACTTCAACCTGTATGGAGTATTTATCCCACCTGTGGAGGAAGAGAATCTGCTCTGATAGAGTGTAGAGGAAGAGTGGGTGATATTAGCTCCTCCTTCACTCTGGAGCTGACCTGTTCAGGTAACAAACAATGACACTGATCTCTACTGTCTGTCTGTCTGTCTGTCTGTCTGTCTGTCTGTCTGTCTGTCTGTCTGTCTGACGTTTGTCTGATTGTCTTTCATTAACAAAAAATCGTACCAGTGCGAAGTGAGTGGTGCAAACACAACATACTTCTTCTAGGCCTCTTCATATTTAGGGAGTTTGATATCTTGTGGATAAACCTGAAAAGAAGATCACGTTTGAATACCGTATAATTGGTTTATTAGCGGTCTTCGAGTCGGAACTCCATCCTATGGGTGATCACCAGATTACACCAAATACAGAAACGTATCTCGTCAGCTCCTGGAGGTCCAGAGGGGATGTCAATCAAGTCTCGGGGCGTTAGCCCTTATAGGGGGTGGTCCTAACGCCTGCGACTTTCTGTTCCTCACATGCAGACGCGATTCTCACAGCTACTCATCAGACAATTGTACAAGTCCCTCTGATCCGAGTCCAAGTCGAGTCACAAGTCATTTGGTCCAAGTCTCAAGCAAGTCTCAAGTTGTTCTGTTGTGGGCAAGTCAAGTCAAGTCGAGTCACAAGGTTGTCAAGTCAAGTCGAGTCGAGTCACAAGGTTGTCATTTCAAGTCAAGTCGAGTCGAGTCGCGTCGAGTCGAGTCACAAGGTTGTCAAGTCAAGTCAAGTCACAAGGTTGTCAAGTTGAGTAAATGATACCTCTGTGACCATAACTATTAGGTAATTAACATTCAGTAGGAAAAAAACAGTAGCCTAACACCAAGCCTACCCTCTGACCATAATACTCTATCATGGCAGAGGTTCTCAAACTTTTAAATTCCGAGGTCTCTCTCCCCTAGAACCAAATGGATTTGGTTGTACACTGTCAGTACAGACCTGTAAGGGTCAATTTAGACCCCTGGTATATCCTCTGAAAAAAGAAAAAAAAAAATAGACTACAAAACTGCTACAGGCCTATTGCTTTAAAAACAAAAACAAACAAGACACAATAATCTTAACGTGCATGCTTTGTTTTGTACTACTAGTACTGTATTTTAAAGTCATTTCTCATCAGGCACACATTTAGCTGCCTACTCCACGACACGTGCATCATTTGTTTTGCTGGCATGGGGTCCCATTCATGACCGCAAGTAACCCCAAGTTACACCAAATTTCGTAACCCGTCGTAAACTGTAGAATGACTACGCAACCACCACAGGCTGGCAACACATTTCTGGTTGGTCACACTTGTCTGTGTAACATTACGGGCATGTTGCGTGGATGCATGCCTCTGCGGGCTCCTGACGCTCCAGCGAAAAACTCCCAAGAATAACAGTGGAGTGGAAAACTTGTCAAAGGCTAAATGAAAAGGAATAAAGCTTTTGCGTGGGAGTTATTTAGTGAAGTTCTTAACCCTGCTGACGACTGGATGTATGTTATGAAAAGTGAGAAAGTGTTGGAAGACCGAGGCTTGCTACCATGAATGGATATATTCTTTATGCAGTCACAGATCAACGTTTGTGACAGTGGTGAGTGACATTGTTGTCTTATTAATGTTCAAAACATGATCGACCGACAGTATATCACCAACACACACATGCACACGCGCACACACACTTAGTTCTTAGTTATCTTCTTATGTTTCACTTGTCTTCATGCGCAGTCTTCAAGTGGCGGATAAAGTTTGACTCTGTTTACCATCGGAGTGGAAGTTTTTAAATGCAAACTGCACTACTTTTGGAACTGCAGTGGAGGGCTCGGGGGCAGCAGTAGCCATTCGTGCTGTGTGTGTCTGGTGCCCAGTCTGATCATAGTGTTTGTCTGCTTCCGTGCTTGTGCTCTTGCTTACATGCCTGTCTCCAATCAATCAAATCAATCAATCAATAAAAGTGTGAACCTAGCGTGGCGTTCAGTGGCGTAGCGGCAAGTCGTCCGAGTCAGCGTGTCTCAAGTCGAGTCGAGTCGGGAGTCATTGTCTTCCAAGTCAAGTCGAGTCTCAAGTTTTTGTCCTTATGTCCGAGTCAAGTCCAAGTCGTCAAAAATATGACTTGAGTCCAGGTCAAGTCGAGTCATCATGACTCGAGTCCAATTGTCTGCTACTCATCCAACGTAAGTATATTTGCTTCTCTCCTGCTTTCTCCACAGAGAAGTTATAATTGTTCCGAAGACAGCCGAAAGCGACAGCCTAGGACCAGTCCAATGGCTTTGGGACTTTATTTCTCTAATCTCTGCTTCTAGCGATCTAGTTTCATTGTTTGGTAACTTGTTGTGCTAGCCTAGCCACCTTAGCCTAGCCTAGCCATAGCCGCAGCCCACTAGCCTTGCTAGCGTCTGCGGCCCTGTTGTCTAACCTGTTGCTAGCTTCGCTTCCCCTGTGTTGCTGCTAGCTTAGCTGGCTTGTGTTTACCAAACGCTGAGTTGCTATTAGCTTACGCCTTGCTTGCTTGCTTGCCTCCCGCCTTAGAGCCCCTGTGCTTCTCGGCATAAGACGGACCGTGACGATGGCTGCCCCCTTGCCAATTGTGTCACGCCGGAGTGCAACTTCAAGCTCGACCCAGACGACCCCCACCCTGCGTGTATTGTCTGTCTGGGCTGGTAGCATGCAGCGGACGGCCTGGAGGAAAGGCCTGCGTGCAGGATTTGCCGCAGGATGCCCCCGGCACAGCGACACGGCCGGTTCTACTTGGCCTGCATCCTCTCCGGCCTCCCCTACACCCAAACTGACACCGCGGAGACCCCGGACACCAGTGCAGCTGCTCAGCCAGCTCCTTCGAGCCAGGCCGCGGCTGCCGCTCCTCTGACTCACCCTGCGGCCCCGGGGCGTCTCTTCGGAATATTATTTCCACGAGCGGTATCTCGCCCCGGCTCAGCAGCCTTCGAGCGCCGCTGTCCCAATGGAGGAAGGGTCCCCTGTGACCGCCCCCACTTTGACCGTGCGGACCATCTCCATGGGTGCTGGGACTGGGGCAGCGCCCCCTGGTGGCGGCCCCCACCACTGCAGCGCACATAAAAATCCATGATTCGGGCTAGGAGCGACCGTTTGAAACAAGACCGGTACCCACGCGTCCGGCTCGGGGCCCCGGAGCCGGCCGTGCGCAGAGCGCCCTCCGGTGGTGAAGCGCCGCAACTGCAACCGGGAAAAAGGCCGTAACTCAGCCACCGGGAGAGACGGGGCCGGCTCCGGGGGGGTCCCTGGAGGCAGGCCCACCCCGGGGGGACCCCCGCGCCGCCCCTCAAAAAATAGGCCAAAATACCCAAAAGTAGCCAATCTACGAGCACTTTTTGGCCACTTTTTAAACCCGTTTTAGTCGACTTTATACCCAAAAATACCCATTTTTGCTGACTTTATAACCGGAAATACAACTAAAATTCTATTAATTATTTCAATGGGCTAAAATCATATTTTATTTGATGGCCTTCCTGCCCTGACATTTGGCCTTTGTGCCCTCAATAAATGGACAACCCCAAATAGCAGATCTACAGCGTGGCACCGAGTGATGCATGGGTATCAATATAATATCCATATCATGATATTAGACTGGAAAATTATTAACTGTGATTTGGAATATTCTACTACAGTATATGCCAAGTCTTATTTGTTCACCAAAGTACGTGTTCTCTGCCTGGGGGGAAATGTAATTGGAGCAACTCAAATGTCTAGTTCTTAGACAGAAAATTGGTATGGGAAAGGATTTTCCCATAAAACTCCCTCAAACCTAAACCAAAGCAACCAAAGGTAATTTGGGGAGACCTATTGTTTTAATTTGAAGACAAGCCATTAAAGAAGAAATAAGCAGTTTTCTGCTGACATAAGCAGGAATCATGCAATTGCTTATTTTTCAGGCGGCTAACAATGAAAAATCTAGTCTGTGGCGCATCTAGGAGCCGCAGTCTACCTCCAAAACTATTATTTTATCTGTAAGAAGCTCTGTCATTAGCAGCTCATTGGTGCATGAACCAGTCGACCGGGACTAAAAGGATTGACAGGCAGGTCAACCAATCTGAACAAGAACAAGAGGCAGTCCTGATTGGTCTGTTATTTTGGATGGGCACCCAGTTTAATCGACCAATGACAGAACTTCTCACAGATAAAAATAATAGTTTTGGAGGCAGATTGTAGCCCCAGAAAGTGTCACACACAAGGAGGCTACGAGGAGAAGTCACCCGGGTTCGAAGCCGCGTGGGGGAGTTTGGATCCGATCCGCCACATATATATGTAACAGGGTTGTTATTGAGTTTGAAGTCCGTCAAAATGAATTTGTATTTTGGGTTCAATTATACTACAGTATGCAAGGCTGACTTTTATTTTCCCCTCTGGTGTAACTGTGCCCTCTTGTGGCGGGTGGTGGTAATAGTATTTAAGTCCGGTCAGCAGCGGTTCCGCCCCTTTGTACTGCTGCTTTCCTGTTTATGGTATGTAAAAACACAGCTCGGTGATCTTTCATGTATTACCTCCTTGAGGTCCCTTGGACAAATCTAGTAACCAAGGGCGACCGAGCCTTTGAGGCGACAGCCCCAAAGCTCTGGAACGCCCTCCCCCTGAACCTAAAAACGGCCCCCTCAGAGGACTCCTTTAAGAGGCATCTGAAAACACACATGTTCAGCCTTTGGTCACTTATAGGCATCCTGTTCTTACTGTTCTTTTTTATTTCTTGTTACTGTGGGTGTTTTCATTTATTGGTGTCTTCTCTGCAACTGTAGAGCTAATTTTTATTTTATTTTGTATCTCTGCAACTGTAGAGCTTACTTTTATTTTATCTTTGAATCTCTGCAACTGTAGAGCTTACTTTTTATTGAGTATTGTGTATCTGTAAAGCACTCTGTGCATTCGTGCTGTGAAGCTGTGCTATATAAATAAAGTTCATTCATTCATTCAGGTGTTCCGGACACCAACATGGGAAGTCGCATTCTTTTTCGCTGCTCCGGAACCAAAACAACAAAGGCTTGGTTCATCCCACACTTTCTACTATTCCTACTTTGGATCACGGATTTATGCTATAAATCACCACAGATCCTAACACCACTGGAATACGAGAAACAATTATGGGAAATGGACGTAACGGACGAAAAACACAGTGAGTTCTACCTTATGGGAAAAACGGTAGCTAAGCATCCAAGCTTTGGTTTGAGTGTAATACAGACGATGCTTACTACTAACCGGAACAAAAGAAACAAACCCCTGAATGGTTACATGAGTAGATCTCTGATCTTCTTATTATTGCTGCTATCAGGAGATATAGAATTACATCCAGGGCCTGTAGCTACCCGACAGATGACCCGAAGACTAGCTGCTCTCGCCACTGCAGTTGGTTTGACGACGGTGGATCCTTCTTTGTCAGTGATCAGCGAAGCTTACAATGCTAGCTTAGCTAGCCCCTCACTGATGAATCCCGAGGGACTAACGGACTACTCCAGCTGTCCTGACCAGCGGATCCCCGACGATCACTCGCGGACTTACGGATCGTCGAAGGACCCCCTGGCTCACGGACCCCCAGCAAACCCTCGGAGATCGCCCCCGCATGACTAACTCAGCACGAGACCAACATCATCGACGCAAGTCACGCAACACCGGACCCCGGCGCCCCCCCCGACCCACCCGACCTGCAGACGCACCCGGCGGACCCCCTCGTTGACCCAGCACCCCAGAACAGAGTCTACATTAACTCTGCTCCACGCTGGCTGACCGAGAAGGCCCGAGCGCTTTTTTCAACCTGGGTTAAATCGGTCACCACGAGCCCCCACCACCCCCACCCCCAACTCTACATGGAGACCCCTTTGTCCCCCTTGAAGCCCCCAGAGACTGCAACCAACCCCCCCTCCCCCACCGATGCAAACACCACTTCCATGGACCTTGCCATGGACTTTGCCAGCCGCTTCGTGAAAAGAGGAATTGATATTATGCACTTAAACATTAACAGTTTGTTTGCTAAATATGAACAAATCAAGCATATGGTTCTCGAAGGTAAGGTCCATTTTCTAACCTTCTCAGAGACCAAACTTGATGCCTCCATCACTGACTCTCAGATCGAAATTGACAACTACTCAGTTATCAGAAATGATAGAAACAGATCTGGTGGTGGTGTATGCATGTATGTTCATAACAGTATTAAGTATATCCCCCGCCCTGACCTACAACACAGCTCTTTAGAAACTGTATGGGTGGAAGTGATTCTTAAGAAAGCTAAAAACATACTAATCGGTGCCATCTATAGACCGCCCGACCAAAATGATTTCTGTGAGTTACTGGAGGAGAGCCTTGCACCGGTGGACAATGTTGAAAAATACATTATTGGAGATTGGAACATAGACATGCTTCGTAAAGAAGCTCCTCTATTCAAAAAATTCAATAAGCTATGTAATCAACAGGGTTTCACTCAGCTCATCACCAAGCCAACTAGGGTTACAGATAACTCTCAAACCACCATAGATCTCATTGTAACCACAGACAAATCTAAAGTCTATTGAATGTGGTGGCCTAAGCGACCATGATATCATTTACTGCACCCGTAAAATACATAAGTCCAAAGCTGACGGCCACAAAACAGTTGAAGCTAGAAACCTCAAAACCTACTCTAGCGAAGCCTTTAATCACAAACTGGAGAAATCTGACTGGTCCCCAGTACTAGCTAGCACTCAGGTCGATGAAGCCTGGCTGGGCTTTAAATCCATTTTCAACACTACCCTAGACGAAGTGGCTCCTTTGCGTAGGGTCAGGGTTAAAGCCCACTCACAGCCATGGTGGAATTCGGAGATCTGTGAATCAATGAAACTCAGAGACAAAAAATACTCTGAGAAACGCAAATATAATCACAAACTCAAAAAAGGCCCCAATAAACACCTTGAAGCCAAATTAGAAATAGTCAGTTTAGAGGCTAATAAACTGAGAAATCGGACAACCTCCTTAATCCTTTCTGCCAAAAAAAAAAAATACTTAGATGAGAAAGTTGAGGAAAACATCCACAAACCACGAGACCTATGGAAGCTATTTAAAACTCAGCTAGGCTGTGGTGCTAAACTTAGATCCATAGCCAGCAACATATCCATCCAAACTCCCACAACCCTCCTCACTGACAGTCTTGATGTAGCCAAAAATCTCAACATCTACTTCACCTCCATGGCCAAAAATCTGGTCAATAAACTGCCCGCTCCATCTGGGCTGTTTGGTGTTAGGCACATCTTGAAATTCTACAGGAAACTTGGGGTATGCAAAGACAACTTTAAACTTGCCACGGTGACAACTGATGAAGTGTTTAAAAAACTGCGCACCTTACCTCAATTCAAGGCCGCTGGCCATGATAAAATCGCCCCCAAATTTCTCATAGACTCAGCTGCCACCATTGCCCCAATCATTACCCATATTATTAATCTATCTATCAAGCAGGGTTATGTCCCCCAGGACTTCAAATTAGCTAAGGTAACCGCCCTGCACAAAAAAGGCAGTAAACTTGACCCTGGCAACTACAGGCCAATCTCAATCCTTAGTTCCATCTCTAAGGTAATGGAAAAAATTGTCTATGAGGTGGCTAAATATCTTGAAGAGAATAAACTGATCTACGAGTTCCAGTCTGGCTTCAGAGAGTCCCATACCACAGATACATGCCTCATCTATTTGAATGATATTGCGGCATGGTCATGCTGGACCTCCAGAAGGCATTTGACACCGTCGATCATTCTATTCTGATTGAAAAACTTGATAGCACAGCAGTGAGATGGATGCACTCTTACTTGGTGGGGAGGGAACAGATGGTGGAAGTCAACGGAACCCTGCCCCCCCCCCCCCCCCTCCCAGTAAAATGTGGAGTACCTCAAGGGAGTATACTAGGACCACTGTTGTTCTTAATATACGTAAACGACATGTCATCTGCTTGTGACTGCAATCTGTTTCTGTTCGCGGATGACTCGGCTCTCCTAGTCTCAGGCAGAGACATATCGCAGGTTGAAAAGGCCCTTAACTGTGAACTTAACAAGATCTGCACCTGGCTCAATGACAACAGACTCTCAATTCACCTAGGCAAAACTGAATGTATCCTCTTTGGATCTAGTCAGAAACTTAGCCTAGTTGAGAACTTCACAATTAAAGTAGGTGACACTGTGATAGAAAGAAAAAACTACATCTGCTACCTGGGTTGCATCCTGGAGGCTAACCTATCCAGTGAAAAAATGACCACCAAGGTAATCAATAAAGTCAACCAACGAATTTGCTTCTTGCAAAGGGTTGCCCCGCTGATCAATATTAAATCCCGAAAGACACTAGGAGGTGCTCTTATTGGGCCCCTCATTGATTACGGAGTCCTTGTCTGGTATTGCGACGCCCCAGCTGCCTTAAAGTTAAAGCTCCAAACAGCCCAAAACAAACTAATTAGGGTTGTGCTTGGTCTCCCTCCTCAGACCCACCTTACCGATCATCACCACGAAAGCGTGGGATGGCTCAAAGTAGCTGACAGAGTACAGCATCTTGCAATGGGCCTGGTGTACAAGATATACACCTCCAAGATTCCCATGTACCTGACAAACTACTTCTTAAAGGTCAAGGATGTTCACGATCACAACACCAGAGGCAGCTCCACTAATCATCATCAACGTAGATTTAACACTAAACAAGGCTCTAACTCGTTCTCCTGCTACACCATCAACATGTGGAACACCCTTCCACAAGCCCTAAAGGAGAGCAAATCCCTAGCCTCCTTCAAAATTGGTATGAAAAGTCACCTTCAGACAGCTGCTACCCGTGACTTGTAAATAGACTAAGCCCCCATGCTCCCCCCCCCCCCCCTTTTCTTTTTTTCTGCCTTTGTATTTGATGTTATGCTTTTGAAACTGATATTATCCTAGATAAAGTACTATGTTCTAGTGTTGTAGTCAGGTCCACCTAAAGCGAGTCCAAGTCAAGTCCAAGTCATATGGGGTTCGAGTCCGAGTCGAGTCCGAGTCAAGAGCCCCTGGGAGGGGGTCGAGTCCGAGTCGAGTCCAAGACCAATGGGAGGCGAGTCCGAGTCAAGTCCGAGACCAATGGGAGGCGAGACCGAGCCGAGTCTATTTTTTTTTCCTGCAGAAAACAATATTTTTTTGTTTGTTTTTGTTTTAGTTTATTTTTTTCGGACGGACACACACACACACACACACACACACACACACACACACACACACACACACACACACACACACACACACACAGGCAATGCAAGAACCCCCCCGTTCATGTGCATTCACCTGTCTGGTGTTTCCGACCAGTACCTTTCAAATTAATGGCTTGTCTTCAAATTAAATCAATCCCCAAATTACCTTTGGTTGCTGTCAATGCTGTGGTTTAGGTTTGAGTGAGTTTTATGGAGAGGTAGTTTTTTCCCATACCAATTTTCTGTCTGAGAACTAGACATTTGAGTTGAGTTGCTACAATTACTTTTTCCCCCAGGCAGAGAACAAGAACTTTAGTGTAGAAATAAGACTTGGCATATACTGTAGTACAATATCCCAAATCACAGACGATAATTAGGCCTATCTAGTCGAATATCATGATATGGATATTATATTGATGCCCATGCACCAAAAGGTGATAACAAAAATAATATTATTTTAAAAAGAATTATAGGTCTACTACTGTAATCTATAACATTTTTAAACATTGCTGTTATAGTTGCATATTTAAATGCAACTATAACAGCAATGTTTAAAACTGAGCATGCATGATTATAGCAAAACGTTTTTCAAACAATCTTATCTTAATATTTTATTTTGACTAAAAGCTAAAATAAATAAATAAGGTTTTCCCTTTCAAACACATAGCAGTACGTGCCTGTCTGCATTTCATTGTTTAAGGTGAGAAATGTATGCTACCCTATGTCATTAGTCTGATGCCTTTCAAGTATATACAAGGCAAAACAATACCCCATGTCACTGCTTGATTCGTTTTAACCTCTCTACAGGGACTTACAATGATACACATCTCTCTGTTGATCAGTGCACTTTAAAACTTTTGGACGAGGCTTGCATAACGAGTAATAGACTACACCTGGAAATACAAAAAGAAAAGTCTTAATCCAGCGTTGCGGGTGGATTAAACTACACATAATCACAAAGGCTTGTGTTTGGAAGCTGTTTTTACTACAACAAGGACTTATTTATTTGGGGACACAAGGATATCCTGCAGGTTTGGCGAAAAAAATAACTTCTGGGAAGATTAGTTGCTTGCTGCTGTGCTGAGGGGGGGCTCTACGTGTGTGTGTGTGTGTGTGTGTGTGTGTGTGTGTGTGTGCCTGTGTGTGTGCCTGTGTGTGTGCATGCGTGCTACTTCTGTGTGCCTATCAGATGCGCGTCAGAATGCTCAGTTACTTAACAAGGCAGCTCTCCTAATGTAAACGTGACTGCGCTCCTCTGTCTCCTCATATGGATATAACATTTATTCCATTGCATTGTTGTGACTCGACTCGAGTGGACTCGGTGGGGGGCAAGTCCAAGTCAAATTAGACCAAGACCGAGACGAGTCCAAGTCAAATTAAGGGCGAGACCGAGACGAGACCGAGTCAGTGAAAATTTGGACTCGAGTCCTGACTCGAGACGAGTCATTGACTCGAGTACTATGTTCTATCCGTCTGTCTTTCAATGTTATATGAGATACTTAAAGTGTGGTTCCTGTGGAAATAAGCCTCGGCTTTCTAGGATCTCCTTTTAGTTGACCTTGTACCAGTGATTTGTACTGTCATGAAACTGTACTTTTTTCTATTGCAAACTTAAAACTATAAATTCTTCAATCAATCAAAAAAAAATCATTCATGTATTAAGCTAAAAATCGCTAATTTCACTTAAATCAAAGTACATGCTGACTGATATGAATGTTGTGGACATGTTTTGCAATTATCAGTGAGTTGAAAAGTGAACAGCTTTTCTTTAGTTCTGACGTGACAAGATGCAAAATGAAGCATGGTCTTGCATAACATGGCGGTGCCATTTGAAAAGCATTGTTTGTGTTCTGATCTGTAGGGGCAGGAGCTGTGTTGCCACCCCACACCACCAACCACATGTGTGTGTGTTGTTATTGTCTTGACAGAACTGACAATAAATACAGTGAACCTGAGAGAAGTTGTGGCGTCATCAGTCTGCTGGGAGTGAGCCAGAATAGAGGGGTTACATACAGTAGGCTATATAAATATACAATATATAGGCTATATTGTTTTCTGCAGCCTAACTATAAAAAAAATGGACTTGGCTCGGTCTCGCCTCCCGTTGGTCTTGGACTCGACTCGGACTCGCCTCCCGTTGGTCTCGGACTTGACTCGGACTCGACCCCCCTCCTAGGGGCTCTTGACTCGGACTCGACTCGGATTTGAATCCCCTAGGACTTGGACTTGACTTGGACTCGCTTTAGGTGGACTCGACTACAACACTAGGGATGACTGTGAATTAATTTGGCCCTGCTTGGCATTACTTATGTCCGTTTTATGCCCATATATGGAGATTCCTAAATTGTCAATATTAAGGACATTATTAAGGATATTATGCTATCAATATTAAGGACATATATGGGCGGCGTGTTCCTCCCTCCACGTCATCAGCGCCCACACCCTAGGTGGGGTTGGCGATAGGGCCTTTCTGTGTGGAGTTTGCATGTTCTCCCCGTGTCTCCTAGGGTTGATACCCTCACAAAAATATGAACAAACTCCCCCAGAATGACAACAACTAGAATCGTCAGAGAAACGCTGTGGTTGGCCAGATGGCCAAAAATTGGCACGACCTCGAGGTCGCATGTCACCCTGAGGTCGCAAGTCACCCTGAGGTGCCTTGCTAGTTAGGATTATTAATATACAATGATGCTGCTTGGAATGGAATCTATAATATTAATATCAAAACAAAATTCATAACTCTTTTACTGCTAAAAGACCGCTCGTTCTTGTTTCACGTGTCCGCCTCACCATTACGAGCGTTCATTAGTTTACCTGTCTGAGCACTGTGAGCAGATGAGGGGTGGCGTGGGTGTGTACAGTAGCAGCAGCTCCCGTAACGTTAGTCTCAAATCTGGAGCGCACATAAACAATAATGGCGGCGGGTTCACTTCTTTGGTGGTTTTCTCAGCCTGGATCTACTTTCTCTATTTCTATGTCTGAAGACTGATGCAAACAGAGGGGGAGGAGGAGCCTCTCGCTCCGTAATGGCTGCGCCCATAGTGTATTACTTTTCTTTCCGATCCGCGTTACCATTGCGGCGTAATTCGCAAAAAACGACGCCCAAAAACCCCATTGACTTAGAATGGGGGAGATATCGGTACGTAATAACTGCCGCACGATTTACGCCACCCCCGCAATATATACATCAAAATGTGCGGCTCGGCCGGGAATGGTGTGCTATTACTTTTCTTTCCGATCCGCGTTACCATGGCAACGTAATTCGTAAAAAACTACGCGCAAAAACCCCCATTGACTTTGAATGGGGGACTCCGAAAAAACCCAGAAACTTTGGCACCACATAACTCTGCCATACTTTGCCTAGCAACGTCACTTAAACTTTATAATGCATACACAACTTTGGTCTTTTTCCACCAATAGGGATGGGCTGTAATTGATTAAGCCCCGCCCCCTCTGTATTCCTATTGGCTGGGTTTTAAACAGCCACTACTCCAGTTCACAGCATGGTACCGTCTTGAAACTTGGTGTCTGGACTTAAACGGCCAATAGGGACTTATTACTTAAGCTCCGCCCCCTCTAAAGCCCCGCCCCTATCTTCCTATTGGCTTAGCTTTAAACAGCTATATCTCCAGTTTGCAGCATGGTACCGTCTCGAAACTCGCTGTGTGTACTTACATGGCAAATAGGAATTATCTGTAATTGCTTAAGCCCCGCCCCCTCTTTATTCCTATTGGCTGGGCTTTAAACAGCCATGTCTCCACTTCCCAAAACGTTACTGGTCTCAAACTCGCTGGGTGGTCCCACAGTCCCAACGGCTAACCGCTAATGCTAATGCTAACAAAGGCCAATGCTAACAAATGCTAATGCTAACAAATGCTAATGTTAACAAAAATGCTAATGCTAACATATGCTAATGCTAACATATGCTAATGCTAAAAATGCTCGCTGGGTGGTCCCACAGTCCCAACGGCTAACCGCTAATGCTAATGCTAACAAAGGCCAATGCTAACAAATGCTAATGCTAACAAATGCTAATGTTAACAAAAATGCTAATGCTAACATATGCTAATGCTAATATATGTTAATGCTAACAAAAAATGCTAATGCTAACACATGCTAATGCTAACACAAATGCTAATGTTAACACATGCTAATGCTAACAAATGCTAATGCTAATGCTAATGCCAACACATGCTAATGCTAACAAATGCTAATGTTAACTAATGCTAATGCTAACACATGCTAATGCTAACATATGTTAATGCTAACAAAAAATGCTAATGCTAACACATGCTAATGCTAACACAAATGCTAATGTTAACACATGCTAATGCTAACAAATGCTAATGCTAATGCCAACACATGCTAATGCTAACAGATGCTAATGCTAATGCTAACAAATGCTAATGCTAACACATGCTAATGCTAACAAAAATGCTAATGCTAATGCTAACACATGATAATGCTAATGCTAACATATGCTAATGCTAACAAAAAATGTTAATGCTAACACATGCTAATGCTATGCTAACACAAATGCTAATGCTCATGCTAACACATGCTAATGCTGATGCTAATAAAATGTTAATGTTAAAGCTAATGATAAAAATGCTGATGTAAAAAAACTAATGTTAATGCAAAATGCTAATGCTAACACCAACTGCTATACAAGGTTGCACACACTTAGCGAGCTGCAGGCACACTTAAAATTTCGTAGAAATGTTCTTTTCTAGTTAGTTAGTTACATATATAATGTCGCCACAACTTTCGGCACATGCACATGCTTGACAGGGTGGCATAGACTCCTGTGATTGCCTGTAGTATAAAAAATATAAAACCGGTTTGATTATAATTGATATGTATGGTAATGTGTGTGGTAAACATTTTGGTGTGAAAAGGTACTGTTGCAAACACAATAGCTTTAGTTTAGGAATGCACGTGTTACAGTAGATATACATTTATTCAGGCATGGGGGGAGGGGGTATTTACTGTTGCATAGGCCTATAGAACTTCCAAATTAATTATTTAGCAGGGGAACTCATGGCAGTCCCCGGACCCCACGTTGACAACTAATAATGTTAATATTGGGACAATACAAAAATAGGATAATGTTGTAGCTCTGATTATAGCCTACTGTATGTGTAATTGTATGTTATAGGCCTACTGTCAAATGACACAGGGCGACCGTTGCTAGACCAGACATTACAGAAAGTTAACCTACATTAGACAACCAGACCCACCCGCATTGTATTTATGTATGATGTATAAAGAATGTATGAAATATAACAGCCCATAAACCATAAAACTGTCTCCACGACTCACAAATGGGTCCCGACCCAGTGTTTGGGAAACAGAAGGAAGCGTCCATTTCATAGTGAAGTCGACGTTCAGAATCGCAGATTGTAGGCTATATTATTTTCTTCACAGCATACTACATATCACTCACGGTAGAACACTGTTTATATAGGCGATAATGAACCAAGGACATCATAGCCTAGTTTAGAACAGTGGTTCCCAAACTTTTTGACCCAAAAGACATGGGACCCAAACAGCAGATCTAAAAGCTCACAAGGCGGAAAATGTTTAGAAATATTATTAAAAACAAAACGTAGGAAAAATAAATCAAAGAGACCCAAATGTCTCCATGAGCCACACATGGGTCCCGACCCAATGTTTGGGAAACTGGTTTAGAAAGACCTGTGTGCGACGGTTTAGTTTTGGCTCGGTGGAGCTAGTTTGTGTGAAACAATAAAAGGCAATATAGCTATGCTGGCGAGTTTGTTGCTCTCTGTAAATAGAAGGGATGTGATATATATCGTGTAAAGCCTACACTTATATCCCCCACAGCCTCGTAAACTACCGCCGCTAGTAATACTAAGTGAAAAAATGTTTCTCTCTCCATGATAGATCGATCCCCGGACCCCGGCCGAAAAAATCTGTTATGCTAAATGGCCATTTGATTGTGTCGCCACCAAAACACCCATGATAGGAAAAGAACAATGTCGAGTTTATACTAGTCAACACTGAACAGCACATACATGTATCACAGCAAAGTTAACTAACATACTTATAGTTAACTGACGAATAGTTGGTACTGCTCTTTGTTTTAAAATCTTGTTTGTGGCAAAGCCAAGCTGGATCTGGGCTAGGTTTTCGTAACTGTCCAAAATGAAATGGTTCTGGCAGATGTGGAGGGTTTTCTTCACAGCCACGGGACCATCGCCATTAAAAATAGTCTTTTGTTTCCTTGTTAGAAGGGACGAAGCTTGGGTCGTCGCAGTCTATAACGTCACATTTATAGTGCGATCCAGGAACGTTAGACTTCGCCTTGGACATGTTGATAGCAAAAATGTTGATAGAATAAAAGAAGGAAATGACTCTGTCTACTATACAAGGCACAGTGAGAGCACTGAGTGAGCACAGCACAGCACTGCAGTAATGGCGGCCGCAGAGCAGTAAGCCTGCTGCAGATGGAGGTGGAGGCTATGCAAATTAGAAACAAATGAGGGGCTGGGTTTACAACAGTAGCTCTGGTTTGTACCTGACCGGCGGGGGGGGGGGGGGGGGGGGGGGGGACGCTTGTGACATCACATGCGTCAACTCGTGGAAAGCTTTTCACCTCTGCCTTCCCAAAAACAGAAAAAGACACAATGGTCAGAAATAGGACTTTGTGAGGATAGAAGGTGCCAGTGGGACCCCAAAAAAAAGGTTTTAAAATAGAAAAAGTGAAAATTCATGGTGTAGGCCCTTTAACATATCAAATGATCACAGAATGTTTTTAAATATAATTCTCCTTCCCTCCTCTCTCTCTCTCTCTCTCTCTCTCCGGGATGGCGTCGCTTGCGACACCGTCTCTGTCCTCGCCTCCCGTTGGTCTCGGACTTGACTCGGACTCGACCCCCCTCCTAGGGGCTCTTGACTCGGACTCGACTCGGATTTGAATCCCCTAGGACTTGGACTTGACTTGGACTCGCTTTAGGTGGACTCGACTACAACACTAGGGATGACTGTGAATTAATTTGGCCCTGCTTGGCATTACTTATGTCCGTTTTATGCCCATATATGGAGATTCCTAAATTGTCAATATTAAGGACATTATTAAGGATATTATGCTATCAATATTAAGGACATATATGGGCGGCGTGTTCCTCCCTCCACGTCATCAGCGCCCACACCCTAGGTGGGGTTGGCGATAGGGCCTTTCTGTGTGGAGTTTGCATGTTCTCCCCGTGTCTCCTAGGGTTGATACCCTCACAAAAAGATGAACAAACTCCCCCAGAATGACACCAACTAGAATCGTCAGAGAAACGCTGTGGTTGACCAGATGGCCAAAAATTGGCACGACCTCGAGGTCGCATGTCACCCTGAGGTCGCAAGTCACCCTGAGGTGCCTTGCTAGTTAGGATTATTAATATACAATGATGCTGCTTGGAATGGAATCTATAATATTAATATCAAAACAAAATTCATAACTCTTTTACTGCTAAAAGACCGCTCGTTCTTGTTTCACGTGTCCGCCTCACCATTACGAGCGTTCATTAGTTTACCTGTCTGAGCACTGTGAGCAGATGAGGGGTGGCGTGGGTGTGTACAGTAGCAGCAGCTCCCGTAACGTTAGTCTCAAATCTGGAGCGCACATAAACAATAATGGCGGCGGGTTCACTTCTTTGGTGGTTTTCTCAGCCTGGATCTACTTTCTCTATTTCTATGTCTGAAGACTGATGCAAACAGAGGGGGAGGAGGAGCCTCTCGCTCCGTAATGGCTGCGCCCATAGTGTATTACTTTTCTTTCCGATCCGCGTTACCATTGCGGCGTAATTCGCAAAAAACAACGCCCAAAAACCCCATTGACTTAGAATGGGGGAGATATCGGTACGTAATAACTGCCGCACGATTTACGCCACCCCCGCAATATATACATCAAAATGTGCGGCTCGGCCGGGAATGGTGTGCTATTACTTTTCTTTCCGATCCGCGTTACCATGGCAACGTAATTCGTAAAAAACTACGCGCAAAAACCCCCATTGACTTTGAATGGGGGACTCCGAAAAAAACCAGAAACTTTGGCACCACATAACTCTGCCATACTTTGCCTAGCAACGTCACTTAAACTTTATAATGCATACACAACTTTGGTCTTTTTCCACCAATAGGGATGGGCTGTAATTGATTAAGCCCCGCCCCCTCTGTATTCCTATTGGCTGGGTTTTAAACAGCCACTACTCCAGTTCACAGCATGGTACCGTCTTGAAACTTGGTGTCTGGACTTAAACGGCCAATAGGGACTTATTACTTAAGCTCCGCCCCCTCTAAAGCCCCGCCCCTATCTTCCTATTGGCTTAGCTTTAAACAGCTATATCTCCAGTTTGCAGCATGGTACCGTCTCGAAACTCGCTGTGTGTACTTACATGGCAAATAGGAATTATCTGTAATTGCTTAAGCCCCGCCCCCTCTTTATTCCTATTGGCTGGGCTTTAAACAGCCATGTCTCCACTTCCCAAAACGTTACTGGTCTCAAACTCGCTGGGTGGTCCCACAGTCCCAACGGCTAACCGCTAATGCTAATGCTAACAAAGGCCAATGCTAACAAATGCTAATGCTAACAAATGCTAATGTTAACAAAAATGCTAATGCTAACATATGCTAATGCTAACATATGCTAATGCTAAAAATGCTCGCTGGGTGGTCCCACAGTCCCAACGGCTAACCGCTAATGCTAATGCTAACAAAGGCCAATGCTAACAAATGCTAATGCTAACAAATGCTAATGTTAACAAAAATGCTAATGCTAACATATGCTAATGCTAACATATGCTAATGCTAAAAATGCTAATACTAACAAATGCTAATGCTAATGCTAACACATGCTAATGCTAATATATGTTAATGCTAACAAAAAATGCTAATGCTAACACATGCTAATGCTAACACAAATGCTAATGTTAACACATGCTAATGCTAACAAATGCTAATGCTAATGCTAATGCCAACACATGCTAATGCTAACAAATGCTAATGTTAACTAATGCTAATGCTAACACATGCTAATGCTAACATATGTTAATGCTAACAAAAAATGCTAATGCTAACACATGCTAATGCTAACACAAATGCTAATGTTAACACATGCTAATGCTAACAAATGCTAATGCTAATGCCAACACATGCTAATGCTAACAGATGCTAATGCTAATGCTAACAAATGCTAATGCTAACACATGCTAATGCTAATGCTAATGCTAACACATGATAATGCTAATGCTAACATATGCTAATGCTAACAAAAAATGTTAATGCTAACACATGCTAATGCTATGCTAACACAAATGCTAATGATAATGCTAACAAATGCTAATGCTCATGCTAACACATGCTAATGCTGATGCTAATAAAATGTTAATGTTAAAGCTAATGATAAAAATGCTGATGTAAAAAAACTAATGTTAATGCAAAATGCTAATGCTAACACCAACTGCTATACAAGGATGCTAATGCTAACACCAACTGATATACAAGGTTGCACACACTTAGCGAGCTGCAGGCACACTTAAAATTTCGTAGAAATGTTCTTTTCTAGTTAGTTAGTTACATATATAATGTCGCCACAACTTTCGGCACATGCACATGCTTGACAGGGTGGCATAGACTCCTGTGATTGCCTGTAGTATAAAAAATATAAAACCGGTTTGATTATAATTGATATGTATGGTAATGTGTGTGGTAAACATTTTGGTGTGAAAAGGTACTGTTGCAAACACAATAGCTTTAGTTTAGGAATGCACGTGTTACAGTAGATATACATTTATTCAGGCATGGGGGGAGGGGGTATTTACTGTTGCATAGGCCTATAGAACTTCCAAATTAATTATTTAGCAGGGGAACTCATGGCAGTCCCCGGACCCCACGTTGACAACTAATAATGTTAATATTGGGACAATACAAAAATAGGATAATGTTGTAGCTCTGATTATAGCCTACTGTATGTGTAATTGTATGTTATAGGCCTACTGTCAAATGACACAGGGCGACCGTTGCTAGACCAGACATTACAGAAAGTTAACCTACATTAGACAACCAGACCCACCCGCATTGTATTTATGTATGATGTATAAAGAATGTATGAAATATAACAGCCCATAAACCATAAAACTGTCTCCACGACTCACAAATGGGTCCCGACCCAGTGTTTGGGAAACAGAAGGAAGCGTCCATTTCATAGTGAAGTCGACGTTCAGAATCGCAGATTGTAGGCTATATTATTTTCTTCACAGCATACTACATATCACTCACGGTAGAACACTGTTTATATAGGCGATAATGAACCAAGGACATCATAGCCTAGTTTAGAACAGTGGTTCCCAAACTTTTTGACCCAAAAGACATGGGACCCAAACAGCAGATCTAAAAGCTCACAAGGCGGAAAATGTTTAGAAATATTATTAAAAACAAAACGTAGGAAAAATAAATCAAAGAGACCCAAATGTCTCCATGAGCCACACATGGGTCCCGACCCAATGTTTGGGAAACTGGTTTAGAAAGACCTGTGTGCGACGGTTTAGTTTTGGCTCGGTGGAGCTAGTTTGTGTGAAACAATAAAAGGCAATATAGCTATGCTGGCGAGTTTGTTGCTCTCTGTAAATAGAAGGGATGTGATATATATCGTGTAAAGCCTACACTTATATCCCCCACAGCCTCGTAAACTACCGCCGCTAGTAATACTAAGTGAAAAAAAAATTCTCTCTCCATGATAGATCGATCCCCGGACCCCGGCCGAAAAAATCTGTTATGCTAAATGGCCATTTGATTGTGTCGCCACCAAAACACCCATGATAGGAAAAGAGCTTGTGACATCACATGCGTCAACTCGTGGAAAGCTTTTCACCTCTGCCTTCCCAAAAACAGAAAAAGACACAATGGTCAGAAATAGGACTTTGTGAGGATAGAAGGTGCCAGTGGGACCCCAAAAAAAAGGTTTTAAAATAGAAAAAGTGAAAATTCATGGTGTAGGCCCTTTAACATATCAAATGATCACAGAATGTTTTTAAATATAATTCTCCTTCCCTCCTCTCTCTCTCTCTCTCTCTCTCTCCGGGATGGCGTCGCTTGCGACACCGTCTCTGTCCTCGCCTCCCGTTGGTCTCGGACTTGACTCGGACTCGACCCCCTCCTAGGGGCTCTTGACTCGGACTCGACTCGGATTTGAATCCCCTAGGACTTGGACTTGACTTGGACTCGCTTTAGGTGGACTCGACTACAACACTAGGGATGACTGTGAATTAATTTGGCCCTGCTTGGCATTACTTATGTCCGTTTTATGCCCATATATGGAGATTCCTAAATTGTCAATATTAAGGACATTATTAAGGATATTATGCTATCAATATTAAGGACATATATGGGCGGCGTGTTCCTCCCTCCACGTCATCAGCGCCCACACCCTAGGTGGGGTTGGCGATAGGGCCTTTCTGTGTGGAGTTTGCATGTTCTCCCCGTGTCTCCTAGGGTTGATACCCTCACAAAAAGATGAACAAACTCCCCCAGAATGACACCAACTAGAATCGTCAGAGAAACGCTGTGGTTGGCCAGATGGCCAAAAATTGGCACGACCTCGAGGTCGCATGTCACCCTGAGGTCGCAATTCACCCTGAGGTGCCTTGCTAGTTAGGATTATTAATATACAATGATGCTGCTTGGAATGGAATCTATAATATTAATATCAAAACAAAATTCATAACTCTTTTACTGCTAAAAAACCGCTCGTTCTTGTTTCACGTGTCCGCGGTCCGCCTCACCATTACGAGCGTTCATTAGTTTAACTGTCTGAGCACTGTGAGCAGATGAGGGGTGGCGTGGGTGTGTACAGTAGCAGCAGCTCCCGTAACGTTAGTCTCAAATCTGGAGCGCACATAAACAATAATGGCGGCGGGTTCACTTCTTTGGTGGTTTTCTCAGCCTGGATCTACTTTGTCTATTTCTATGTCTGAAGACTGATGCAAACAGAGGGGGAGGAGGAGCCTCTCGCTCCGTAATGGCTGCGCCCATAGTGTATTACTTTTCTTTCCGATCCGCGTTACCATTGCGGCGTAATTCGCAAAAAACGACGCCCAAAAACCCCATTGACTTAGAATGGGGGAGATATCGGTACGTAATAACTGCCGCACGATTTACGCCACCCCCGCAATATATACATCAAAATGTGCGGCTCGGCCGGGAATGGTGTGCTATTACTTTTCTTTCCGATCCGCGTTACCATGGCAACGTAATTCGTAAAAAACTACGCGCAAAAAACCCCATTGACTTTGAATGGGGGACTCCGAAAAAACCCAGAAACTTTGGCACCACATAACTCTGCCATACTTTGCCTAGCAACGTCACTTAAACTTTATAATGCATACACAACTTTGGTCTTTTTCCACCAATAGGGATGGGCTGTAATTGATTAAGCCCCGCCCCCTCTGTATTCCTATTGGCTGGGTTTTAAACAGCCACTACTCCAGTTCACAGCATGGTACCGTCTTGAAACTTGGTGTCTGGACTTAAACGGCCAATAGGCACCGTAGAGCCGAATTTAGTCGGTTGACGCCCCCCCGAACCGGGAGATGCGAACCATATTTGGGTTTGCCTAGTGCCGAACCGAACTTTGTTAGGCTCCTTATAACGGTATGGATCGACCCTAAGACTGCCGGACGGTAGCATTACTACAGACTCTGGTGAGATGAGGAGACATGCTGTCAGTTTTTACACAACACTGTTTGGAGCAGAGCACTGTGAGGAGCAGTGTCAGTCAGAACTATTAGAAGGACTAATTAAGCTCACTCCTAGGGAGAGGAATGAGCTAGATCAGGAACTGTCTTTCGAGGAACTGACCACGGCCGTTGAACAGCTTGCTCCTGGTCGTGCACCAGGGATAGATGGGCTGCCCATTGAGTTCTACAAGGCTTTTTGGGAATGTATGGGACATGACTTTCATGAAGTAATGCTGGACTGCTATAGCCTGATAAATCAGTCCGCACATTACCACCCCCTGTTGGTGGGTGGTGTGTAGTGTGGACTGAACCCGGAGATTCATTATTTTATTTCTCCTCGTCCGAGGAGCGGGTGGTTTGAATGGGCCAATCAGGGTTGTATGCTTGAGGCACGTGGTTTGGCTTCTGGTGGATTCCCAAGCTGGTCCGGTCCCAGCCCCCCCCAGCCCCCTCCCTTCAGAGCTCTCCAGCCACGTGAGAGTCACTAGTGGACTCTGATTGGTCTGTGAAAACTGTCATGGCGGCGTCAGACTCGACTCGTATTCTTTTAATTAACTACAGTATTTTCTGGACTATAAGGCGCACCTGACTATAAGGCGCACTGTCAATGAATGGTCTATTTTCAAACTGTTTTCATATATAAGGCGCACCTGACTATAAGGCGCACATAATTGACGCTACCGTTGCGTTATGCATCCAACAGATGGAGCTGTGCTAAAGGGAATGTCAATGTCAATGAATGATCCATATATAAGGCGCACTGGACTATAAGGCGCACTGTAGTTTTTTGAGAAAATTAAAGGCTTTTAAGTGCGCCTTATAGTCCGGAAAATACGGTATACAATAGTGCCGTTTCATTACGTTTTAACACCATTTTGCACTAACGTAAACATGCAATCATATATGTTATAAGAAATAACGTATTTTTGCAATGTCACGCCACGTCGCCGTCGGGGGCTCTAAGCGTGTGTGTGTGTGTGTGTGTGTGTGTGTGTGTGTGTGTGTGTGTGTGTGTGTGTGTGTGTGTGTGTGTGTGACGTCAATAGGCTTTAGCCCGCCCCCCGCTGAAATAGAATCTCCGTCTGAAGGCTCAGACTCCCTCCCTAAGCGAAGAGAAACGTAGCGTGTGAAGAGTTTGACGCTTGCAGCCAGGCAAGGACTGCTACCAAAAGGGCTTGCTGCCCACCTCATGCAGGAGAGCCGTTCTATCCCTCCTCCCCAAGAAGGGGGACCTAGCCCTTCTAAATAACTGGAGACCTGTAGCCTTATTGTGTCCGGACTACAAGGTGCTCTCACGGGCACTATCCAACGACTGAAAGACCACTTACACTGGGTGAAAAGAGAGATTATCTGACATATACTGGTAGAGTATATGACCAATTTTGTACCAGTATACTGGGCATATACCCACATAATTGGACGTTTTCAGTTCAAGAGATTTTCAGGCATATTCCCCTGTAAACTGCAAATAATAGGTGATATTCTGTCCCCAGCTAGACAAAGGCACAGAAAGGCACCCCCTGCTGTGCCTTTGTCTAGCTGGGGGCAGAATATCAGGGGAATATGCCTGAAAATCTCTTGAACTGAAAACTTCCAATAATTTGGGTATATGCCCAGTATACTGGTACAAAATGGGTCATATACTCTACCAGTATATGTCAGATAATCTCTCTTTTCACCCAGTGTTAGGTGTACTAATACAACCGGATCAAACATACTGTGTACCTGAAAGAACCATTATGGACAATTTGTTTTTTATCAGGGATGTGTTAGATGTTTGCAAACTACACAATGTTAATATAGGCATCCTATCCTTAGACCAACAGAAAGCCTTCGATAAGATTGATCATGGTTTTCTCTTCTCTACCATGAATGCATTTGGCATTGGGGAGAAGTTCACAAAATGGGTTAGTCTACTATATACAGAAGCAAGCTGCATGGTTAAGGTGGGAGGTGGTTTGAGCAGACCAATAGCAGTTGGAAGGGGGATCAGACAGGGGTGCCCCATATCTGGCCAGCTCTACAGTATTGCCATTGAGCCACTCCTATGTAAACTCAGAAGCAGATTGGAAGGTCTAACCCTACCTGGACTCAGCCAGAGACCTCCTTATGTCATTGCAGCTTATGCTGACGATGTAACTATTTTTATAAAGAATCAGAGGGATGTGGATGAAATAAGGAACTGTCTTGGTATTTATGAAAAGGCCTCATCAGCCAAGGTTAACTGGGATAAAAGTGAGTCCCTAATGGTGGGGAGTTGGAGGGAGGAGCCAGTCCCCAGCCTACCCGGAGGCTTACAGTGGGGACAGAGGGGATGACGTTTTTGGGAGTTTACTTGGGTTCAGAGACCTATCAGAATAAAAATTGGGAGGGTTTAGTGGACATGGTGAAATGACTGTTTATTTATCACTATGTGAAGCTACTGAATGACTGTTTATGTATCACTATGTGAAGCTACTGAATGACTGTTGATTTATCACTATGTGAAGCTACTGAATGACTGTTTATTTATCACTATGTGAAGCTACTGAATGACTGTTTATTTATCACTATGTGAAGCTACTGAATGACTGTTTATTTATCACTATGTGAAGCTACTGAATGACTGTTTATTCATCACTATGTGAAGCTACTGAATGACTGTTTATTTATCACTATGTGAGTGAGATTAAATCATGCAAAGGTAGGGGTTAATGGCATACAACATTATATTATGACATGTATTACAGCATTAGATGAAAAAATTACTTGAAGCAGCAATGTGTAAACTCCTATATATTGCTTTTATTATTTTATGATATGCAATAGTCTTTTTAATGTGACATGGAGTTGTTAATCATAGTGAATCATATTAGTTATTCATCTACAATATATGTCTTCACACACAGTGGTCATAGTGAATCATATTAGTTATTAATCTACAATAGATGTCTTCACACTAAGTGGTCATAGTGATCTTATTAGTTATTAATCTACAATAGATGTCTTCACACAAAGTGGTCATAGTGAATCATATTAGTTATTAATCTACAATAGATGTCTTCACACAAAGTGGTCATAGTGAATCATATTAGTTATTAATCTACAATAGATGTCTTCACACTAAGTGGTCATAGTGAATCATATTAGTTATTAATCTACAATAGATGTCTTCACACTAAGTGGTCATAGTGAATCATATTAGTTATTAATCTACAATAGATGTCTTCACACAAAGTGGTCATAGTGAATCATATTAGTTTTAATCTCATTGACTGCCAAAACTGTTAAAACATCTTCTATAGCTGCCCTTGCCAGCGATTCTGAACGTTTTCACTTACCTTTGAAAGATCATAGAATATTATGCAGCTCCACGATCCACCTACCGGTGGTCTAAAAAGACACACAGGGGTCTCCTAGAGTCTGGAAGATAAAATGGTCCGGTGGTGATAATCCGTTGCAGAGTTTTAGGCAGTTGAATGTAGCTTGTTTTAGACAAAAAGCAGCAGTATACAAGTAAACCTTCTTGTTTTTTGTTTTTTTTTTGTTTTTTTTCCTTCAGCTCTCCAGGTACAACCAACAGTCCACACAACAGGTAAACAAACACCAACAAATGACTAAATAGTTCTCAGGGCCGGTTCTGTCCCAATTGCTGCCCTAAGCAAGCTTTCCATATACTGACCTATTTAATATTGGATTCATTGCAAAATGACCCCTAGGGGGCGAGCCCAACTTGTTTGCGATGGTTTTAGAAAACCTAGTTGCATATTTTCTGCCATACTAAACCCTAAACTGAAACTTCAAATTGTCACTAAGAGAAAAGTCTTGATGATTGTTGACAAGTTCCCTCACATAGATGTATACATGAGGTTACGTTTATGTGAGGGAACTTGTCAACGATCATCAAGACTTTTCCTAAACCCCTAAACCTATTTGCCTTTTTTTACTATTGTCCTTTGTGTGTGTGCTTTTTTGGATTGATGTTTTTTTTTTACAGTTTATTCTCTTGTCTGTGTACAGAGTCTGTTGGTGTCAGGTTGGTGGGAGGAATCAGTAACTGTACGGGTACACTGGAGGTGAAATACCAGGAAGAGTGGAGACCAGCGACTGATTTTACATTTGACTTGAACCTGAAGTCATCATCTGTAGTGTGCAGACAGCTGGGCTGTGGCTCTGCTGTGGACACTAAATGGACTTCTGGTTCTGCACGTAAGCCTGTATGGATGATGACATCTTCATGTACTGGATCTGAGACATCACTGGGAGAGTGTGTCACAATGCAGTCTGGTAGATCTGTGGAGAGACAAGAGGTGATCTGTTCAGGTAACAAACAATGACTAAGTAACTAACTAACCCTAACCCATTGGCACAAATCTATACAGTATCTTTTTTGAGCAGTGGTAAACCGCTCCATAGAGTGGCTTTGCGTGTGTGTGTGTGTGTGTGTGTGTGTGTGTGTGTGTGTGTGTGTGTGTGTGTGTGTGTGTGTGTGTCTGTAGCCATTTCTCCTCAGCGTTTTGCCATAGCATTGTGTGTGTGTGTGTGTGTGTGTGTGTGTGTGTGTGTGTGTGTGTGTGTGTGTGTGTGTGTGTGTGTGTGTGTGTGTGTGTGGCATAGCCTGTACATCCTAGACTTAAATCCTAGTCTGAAGACGTTATGCAAGCACAACCACCACTCACTTCACATTGGGTGTGATTTTTTTTTTATCTGCCTACAGTATGTGTCTGTCTGTCTGTCTGTCTGTCTGTCTGTCTGTCTGTCTGTCTGTCTGTCTGTCTGTCTGTCTGTCTGTCTGTCTGTCTGTCTGTGTGTCTATAGTTTGAGAAAAGTACAAACTTATATTAAACTTCATGTTCCATCCTCCATGTTGTCCAGCCCTGTTCTCCCAGTGTGGCAGAGCTGAGCCTGGCGCTGCCAGCAGGATCCTGGGAGGCAGAGGGTCTGTTGCTGGGACTCATCCATGGCAGGTGTCTCTGCAAATCAGAACCAAAAATTCATCTAAGGACTTCGAACATGACTGTGGAGGCGTCCTCATTGCATCCTGCTGGGTCCTCACTGCTGCTCACTGCATGTAAGCTGCTCTGTATTCACTGCTCACTGCATGTAAGCTGCTCTGTATTCACTGCTGCTCACTGCATGTAAGCTGCTCTGTATTCACTGCTGTTCACTGCATGTAAGCTGCTCTGTATTCACTGCTGTTCACTGCATGTAAGCTGCTCTGTATTCACTGCTCACTGCATGTAAGCTGCTCTGTATTCACTGCTGCTCACTGCATGTAAGCTGCTCTGTATTCACTGCTGTTCACTGCATGTAAGCAGCACTGCATTCACTGTTCACTGCATGTAAGGGCATTACTGACCTGTGTTTATCTGATTTGAAAGAAGATAGATTTTTATTTTTATTTAACAACATATATGTTCAGTAATATCAATAATAATGTTCAGTGACAGCTCCATGGAGATGCAGGACTTGCAGGTGTTCTTGGGGGGAGTTTACCTTAACAAGACAGAAGAGTCTGACCAGGTCATCCCTGTGGTGACAGCCATCGTTCACCCTAAGTACATAGGAGCGCGCCATGATGATGTTGGTGAGTGAATCTATGGACATAAGAAATTAAACAACGTTGTTCAACATAGTGATATAACCAATTGTAGAATGTGGTTCATTCTGAACCGACTAGTTCCATTCCTTGATTCTGATTGGCTGGTTGCTGTGGTATATGAGACTATAACCCACACCTTGAATGAGTTTATATCAAACCCAGGTGTGTTATTTCTTTCCACAATGTTCCACAGTGCACCAATTATCTGCACCTGTGTTTTTTCTGCAGCCTGGCCGGGAACTACTTTCTTGTAGCTGGGGACTACTTTCTTGCAGAGCAGAGCTTATAGTGAATTATTAGTGAAATAGAACAGTTTTAATTGGTACATGTCTATGATTTTTCATGTTGCCATATTGTAACCGTTTTAGAAAAGCAATAAGCCACGCAAGGCTTGTGGTTACCTGTATTTTACACCGGCTGAGAGGGTTGGAGACACTCGGCTGTGCCTCGTGTCTCCCTACGCCTCTCAGCCGGTGTAAAATACCAGGTAACCACTCGCTTCTTGTGGCTTATTGCTTCAGAATATATATCCATCCATCCATCCATCCTTCCATCCTCAGCCGCTAATCCGGAATCGGGTAACAGTTCCACTTGAGATTTCCAGTGTCTCATGTGTAACCTCAGCCACTTCCTACTGGAGGATCCCCAGGCTTCCCAGGCCGGTGTGCAGATATAATCCTTCCATCTGGTCTTTGGTCTGCCACGGGGTCTCCTCCCAGTGGAGATATAATCCTTCCATCTGGTCTTTGGTCTGCCACGGGGTCTCCTCCCAGTGGAGATATAATCCTTCCATCTGGTCTTTGGTCTGCCACGGGGTCTCCTCCCAGTGGAGATATAATCCGTCCATCTGGTCTTTGGTCTGCCACGGGGTCTCCTCCCAGTGGAGATATAATCCTTCCATCTGGTCTTTGGTCTGCCACGGGGTCTCCTCCCAGTGGAGATATAATCCGTCCATCTGGTCTTTGGTCTGCCACGGGGTCTCCTCCCAGTGGAGATATAATCCTTCCATCTGGTCTTTGGTCTGCCACGGGGTCTCCTCCCAGTGGAGATATAATCCTTCCATCTGGTCTTTGGTCTGCCACGGGGTCTCCTCCCAGTGGGGTCTCCTCCCAGTGGAGATATAATCCTTCCATCTAGTCTTTGGTCTGCAATGGGGTCTCCTCCCAGTGGAGATATAATCCTTCCATCTGGTCTTTGGTCTGCAATGGGGTCTCCTCCCAGTGGAGATATAATCCTTCCATCTGGTCTTTGGTCTGCCACGGGGTCTCCTCCCAGTGGGATGTGCATCGAGGACCTTCCTAGGAAGGCGCTCGGGGGGCATCCGTACTAGATGCCCCAACCACCTAAGCTGACTCCTTTCCAAGTGTAGGAGCAGCGGTTCTACTCCAAGTCTCTCTCGGGTGACTGAACTTCTCACCCTATCTCTAAGGGACATACCAGCCACCCGTCTGAGGAAACTCATTTTGTCCGTTTGCGTCTGTGACCTTATACTTTGGGTCATGATCCACACTTCATGACCATAGGTGAGAGTAGGAACCAAGATTGCTTGCTAGACAGAAAGCTTTGCCTCCAGGCTCAACTCTTTTCGTCACAACAGTGCGATTCAATGACTGCAATACCGTTCCTGATGCTCCAATTCCATGGCAGATCTCGTGCTCCGTCCTCCCCTCATCCGTGAACAAGACTCCAAGATACTTCACAGAGGCAAAGTCTCATCCCATACTTGGACTGTACAATCCATCGGCTTCCTGCTGAGTTTACAGGGAATGGAATGAAATAGACCCCAATAAGGGAATCATAGAAACATAGGAACCCTGATAGAAACTCTGAACTCGCTCTGCAGGTTTGGCATAATTTCTGGCCAGATCTGACCAACAATGTGTATAGTTATTCTTTTGTTTGTTTTCTTTTTTAGTTTAGCAGTCATTGATTGAAGTGTTGTAATAAATCAATATAACGTGTTTTTCAATAATCCTTTTTACAATCACATGCACTGTAATGATTTAATTTGATAAATGCCATCTACAGTATATGTTAGTCAGATATACTAATACATAATTCTGTGTGTCAGCTTTACTTCAACTGAAGGCCATCCACGGTCATCTCTGTGCCATGGAAACCCGCTATGTTAAAACTGCATGTCTGCCAAACAAGCTCTTCCCTGATGACATGGTGTGTGTGGTCACAGGATGGGGCCGCACTGGTATGAATCTATCTGCACATTACCATCTGAATCACTGATATGAATCTACAGTATCTACAAATAACCTCGCATCACCATTATTTGGTTTACAACGGTCCGTTTGATCCGTTCTAGGCGGAAACCATAAGCAGAAGAAGCAGCGTCGCTTTGTTTTGTTTCCCCCCGTTTGTTTCCCCAATCCCTATTAAAATGCTCCAGTAGCCTAGTGTAGTGTTGCCAGTCGCTACGAGTTGGACTAAAAGATGCATATACCAAACACATTTTTCAAAAGCAAAACTATGCGCATCAAGGGGTTTATTAGGTAGGCCCTAAAAGTATGTCCTTGAGTGCAGGGGAATTATTTTAGGTTAAACTGTTTCCGGTTGGATAGTTCCGGCCAAAGTGTAGTCTGTCTAGGACTACAACATGACATAAATGGCCCTTCTTCCATACCAAAGGGCAAGTTTGCATTATGACTTGAAGTCAAATGTTGCTTAGCGACTCCACTATTTCTGTGTGTGTGTTTGTGGCCCTCAGAGAGTGAACCTTCCAACAACAGGCTGATGGAAGCCAGCGTTCCTTTGATCTCCAAGCAGAGCTGCACGCATCCTGATGTCTATGGAAACCGACTGGACGACACCATGATCTGTGCAGGATACATGGCGGGAAGAGTGGACAGCTGCCAGGTACGTGCGTGTGTGTGTGTGTGTGTGTGTGTGTGTGTGTGTGTGTGTGTGTGTGTGTGTGTGTGTGTGTGTCCTGTCTGCTCCCGTGCTGGCTCCCACGGCAGCAGCCCAGGTCACCACCTGTCGTCACCGTCTCGTCTCTCTCCTTTCCTCACCGTAGGAGCCTTCCATTTCCTGTGACAAAGGAATCTTTCACACCGTCTTTACAATAACTGTATTAAACTGGTTGTATAAAGTCTATATAATAATGTATTAAACTGGTTGTATAAAGTCTATATAATAATGTATTAAACTGGTTGTATAAAGTCTATATAATAACTGTATTAAACTGGTTGTATAAAGTCTATATAATAATGTATTAAACTGGTTGTATAAAGTCTATTTAATAATGTATTAAACTGGTTGTATAAAGTCTATTTAATAATGTATTAAACTGGTTGTATAAAGTCTATATAATAATGTATTAAACTGGTTGTATAAAGTCTATATAATAATGTATTAAACTGGTTGTATAAAGTCTATATAATAACTGTATTAAACTGGTTGTCTCTCCAGGGTGATTCAGGCGGTCCTCTGGTGTGTGAGCAGGATGGGGTTCATTACATCGCTGGTGTGGTGAGCTGGGGGGATGGATGTGCTCAGAGGAACAAGCCTGGTGTCTATGCCAATGTCCACAGATATGTGACCTGGATTCGTCAGGAGATGTTGAATGTTGATCACATTGATACCTCTGATGTTTATGATCACTCTCATGATTTATGATCTCCATTCTTTGATACATGATAAGCCTGTTCTAAGACAGGTTTAAGACAAGCAGAAATGACAACATATACAGTTAGTCATATATTGATAATCTGATGAAGGTCTAACAGACCTAGACATGCTTATATTCCCATTAAAAAACAATTATTGCATTTACAATATAATTCTAGAGAGATTAAATTGATGATAATACATGATACGATGTTAATGTTACTAGATAGATTAAACTGATGATGATGATCCAATGTTGGAGCTTAAATACAATACATGATACAATGTTACTAAAGAGATGAAGTTGATGCTAATACATGATGCAATGTTGGAGCTTAAATTGATAAGTACAATATGTGATAAAATGTCACTAGAGATATGAAGTTAATATTAACACACAGCAGTGTAATGGTCATTATTTTATCGGCGGTTCACTATTTTAACACATATGGTGCCAACCCCGAGTTTCCCGAGTTTGTATTGGTACCAACGCTGTGCCAACCCCGAGTTTCCCAAGTTTGGGCCGTTTTTTAAATTATTTTTATTTTATTTATTTTTTTCATTTTTTTTTTTTTTTTTTTTTTTAATGTTTTTTGGACCTCCAGAAATGTGTTAGGCATGATCGCGATCGCGAAATTGCATGTTTAACCCCCATACCAACCCAGTCTTTCAAACATGGCAGCCATGTTTGTTTACATCTGAAGAAAACATAATGGCTGATAAATCATGAATGCCTGAACGGATTTCCAAGCGGATTTTTTTGTTTGAAAGCTGTGAACAGCATCTACACACGTGGTGCATGAATAGGCATGGGCGTGCACGATCCGTGCACTATAAATTACATGGAAGTCTATGGAGACCATGGCATCGTGGACCATTGAAGAGAAAAAATCATGGCTACAAGCGTATTTTAATAAGAATCCGTCCGCGACCCACGGTTTGCCAAACAGTGGTGTAGCCTATGTGAGGAGTCAGGATGCATTTGCACTCTCACTTGTAAACCTGCTATGCAAAGCAGCCATTTGAGTAGTTGGCCTGTGAATCACGTTCTATATGAACACATCATGAGTAGTTGACCTGTGAATCACGTTCTACAGTGAACACATCATGAGTAGTTGGCTTGTTAATCATGTTCTACAGTGAACACATCATGGGTAGTTGACCTGTGAATCACGTTCTACAGTGAACACATCATGAGTAGTTGGCTTGTTAATCATGTTCTACAGTGAACACATCATGAGTAGTTGGCGTGTTAATCATGTTCTAGAGTGTAAACCTTCTAAGCAGCCATTTAGTCCATGGGCCATACGAGATGTCGGTATCTGAGAAGGTGGCAAAGTTTACCATGCATTTTAGAAAAGCTCTATATCTGTAGATTATATTTTGGTATGATAACCCTTTCTGAGACACAGCTAAATTGGTGTTATCAGCCGCTAGAGTTGGTGTCCCATTAACTTTACTTTTAGTGATGAAAAGAGTCATCACTTTTCACACTTTTGTGGGGACAGTTTTAACCCAAGGAATGTTTTTCGTGCAAAACAGATGCTTGCAATGGATTCAGAATCATGAAAACGCCTAGTTTAACCCCTCATATGCTACTTAAAGCAGATTATTTGTTTAGCTTTTTTTCCCCTGTATAGTAAAGTTAATGGGACACCAACTCTAGCAGCTGATAACACCAATTTAGCTGTGTAGCACACTATGGTTCTCAAACCTTTTCATTTCAAGGACCCTCAACTCTGAGTGTTCGAATGGAACCAAAGTTCCATTTGTACACTCTCAGAGTTACAAACCCGTAAGGGTCCATTTGGTTCCCCTTCAAGGGACCACAAGGGTCCCTGGGCCACACTTTTTAGACCCCCTGGTGTAGCAGAGTGTTTCCAGTGAGCCAACATGCACAATATCAGCACCCTAACTCTGTTTGAGCAGAATGGAACGGAGCCTTCATTAGTATCATTGGTAACACTGGCTCTGTTTGAGCAGAATGGAACAGAGCCTTCATTGGTATCATTGGTAACACTGGCTCTGTTTGAGCAGAATGGAACAGAGCCTTCATCGGTATCATTGGTAACACTGACTCTGTTTGAGCAGAATGGAACAGAGCCTTCATTGGTATCAATGGTTTCTTTGCATAGAGCCTATTAAAAAGGTAAATGGTGCATTTATCCAAGGCACTTTACACAGATTGTGCATTACATTCTACCATTCACACCCATGGTGGAGGAAACCATGCAAGGCACCAACCTGCTCATCAGGAGCAGTTAGGCCCTAGTTGCTCCCGAGGGGTAAGCAAAGATTCTAGGGGTTCAGAGTCTTGCTCTTCAACACTAACTCTGGGGGAGCCCGGGATCGAACTGGAAAACCTTCAGGTTCCTCCGTGTTCTAATGACGGTTTCTCTACCCCTGAGCCACCCTATTGTTGGGCAAACTGGTGGGTGATCTTGACCTGCTGCTCTGTTATCTTAAGTGTAGAAAACTGTTTTGATTTGGCTTTGTGTCAATAAAATTCACTTGATTGACTGTTGTTTTTGTAACACTTATTTAAAGTACAATGAAACACTTTGGCAGTTTTGGTTTTGAGTAACAACGTATCAAAGTTTAATCAAGTTCCAAAGTGTTTATTTTCACAAAGCATGTAAAATAAAGCTTTGGCAACATTGTAGGCACAAAACATATTGTATTTAGAGCTTCCTTTTTTAAGAGATCGCTACAACCACCCTGCTCTGGTCTCCTCTAAAGCAGTGGTTCTCAAACTTTTCAGCCCACGACCCCCCAAATAATCATATTTTAACTGGGGGGACCCCCCAACCTGACAGGCACTAAGAGTTGAGGCATTACATCTTGTAAACGTATACTGTGAAAATAGCAGATCTACATGCTCACAACGCCTCACTAACCCTAAGCCTAAAACAACATAATATTATTGAACTCATGTCTCCATGACAAAAAAAAAATCATCTTAGGGGTGAACTGTTCCTTCATGTTAATCATCTGGGGACCCCACAAAATAATTTGGGGACCCCCTGGGGGTCCCGACCCACAAGTTGTGTGCAGCTGTGTACGCTCTATTTGCAGTCTTTTAAGCCTTTTTTAATATTTTTATTATGTTTTCTTTTAACCCCACATCCTCTCTTGTACATTTTACTTATGATAGGCACAGGCTTTTAGAAACCAGATCAGCTCCTCTGATGTGTGAACAGGATGGCATTCATTACATCACTGTTCTGGTGAGCTGGGGTCCTCAATGTGTTCTGAACGACAAGCCTGGTGTCTACGCCAATGTACACAAATATGTTGACTGGATTCATGAGAAAATGTCTAATGATGAGATTGATTACTCTTATGATGATATCACTTATGATTGAGCACATAAGTATGTTGTAAGACAGGTTAAAGATTGTAAAACAGATTGTAAGGCAGAATTAAGATTCAACTTCATAGCGAACAGAGCGGTCTAGAATGGGACGGAGGACATTTTAAAGGTGATACACCATGAAATTTCACTTTTCCTATTTTAAAACCTTTTTTTGGGGTCCCACTAGCACCTCCTATCCTCACAAAGTACCATTTCTGACCATTGTGTCTTTCTCTGGTTTTGGGAAGGTGGAGGTTAAAAGCATCCCACGGGTTCTCAAAACAGGCTGTCCAGATTTGCTGCCGTTTGTGACGTCAAAACGGCCGTTTTTTATGGGACATAAACAATATGACATAAATACTTTTTAAATGCGTATTGTGTATTCAATTGAGGAGCCTTGACGGTCACAGACATGCTCTCGCTAAAACCTACTCTAGTGACTTACGGGGTCACGGGACAAATTGTGACCAAGGATTGTTTTTTGTATTGTATTGTATTGTATTGTATTGTATTGTATTGTATTGTACTGCATTATTAGCTAACAAGGAACAAGGAAAATAAGCCAACAAAGAGGGGAGGAAACCTGGGCAAGCATATTTTCATCTATGGTTTTCACTATTATCAATACAAGGTCAATTAACTGACTTAATTGTGAACATACAACATTCTTATATTAAAGGAGCTATAGTCAACGTTTTCTTGAAAAACGGATGCTAAAATAAAAATGTTTCGAAATATTTTATGCAAAAATAAGCTTCATATATGTGTTTCTATTCAAGAATGACCACAAAAAGCGTAAAATAATGATAACAATATAGCTGCAAGCAGCGATAAAGTGTCCAAGGCATAAAAAGCAGGAAAGCAAAAAGGCATCAAGGGAAAGCAAAGAAGAATATCAAAGAAAAACTAGAAGCAGTGTTCTTCCGAACAGGACTCCGGCAGGTCAGGTAGTTTTTTTTTTTGGCCTAGTGGTGACTCTATAATAGGCCAAAGTGAAAAGGGTGCCGCGTGTTCTTGGGCCTTTCACGGCAATCGGACGTTGCATGCGGGATTTGAAGCATTTTGTTCCAAAAATGTGTTTTGCAAAAATTGACCCGCTGGTGGCGCTATAACAGGCCAATGTTGAGAAGGTTGGCATCTGTTCCTTGGCCTAGTGGGAATGTGTGTGCAAAATCTCACACACATAGCAGGCTGCGTTTGAGACATTTTGTTCAAAAAGGAGCAATCCTGCAAACCTTGGAATTCAATGTTAGCCAATTAGATAGAATATGATATCTGACAAATCCGTCATGATTACATCACTGTAGAGATACTGTGTACTGATTTGTGTGATTTTCGGATAAAATCTGAAGGAGTAATATCGAAGAATGTGTTTTACATACTGTAAGTTGGCCTTCTGGTGGCGCTATAAATGGCAGATGTGAAAAATGCAGGGCACAGGTTTTTCCTTGGCCTCTGGGAAGTGTGCATACAAAGTTTTAAACTAATCGGTGGTTATAGGTAAAAGCACAAATTGGCCTCTACACAACATGTATGCAAAAGACTGTAGGCCTATATGCAACAGACATAAAAAACTGTTACACCTGGACAGTTTGATTATGTACTGTACATAGTAAGCCTTGCTGAGCTATGAAGATCATATGAATCGGCACGGCTATGAATCTCATAGGGCAGGAGCCTATCTCCTGTTTCTGTAGCGTAAGGCAACTTGATGTACAAGTACACCCCCTGGACATGACGCTAGCATGTCACAGGTAGTTTCCCACATTCCAACCCCTGATTCTAAGTTTCAAGCAGTGAGGCACTGGGTAACATTTTTTAGAATCTTTGGTATGACGCGACCGGGGTTTGAACCTGGATCTCCCAGTCTCAGGGCAGACACTCAAACCACTAGGCCACTGAGCTGGAGCTGGTACATGATATCGTTGCAATCCTTGGAAATCACAACATAGGTGTAGACATGACAGTTTGTATTATAATGCTTGTTTCAGGATTTATGATGCAAAATACATTATTTAGTAATGGCGGATATTAAAATACGCATCAAGGGGGGTTGGGGGACATTTTTAGGAAGGCTCCATATCAGACATTGTTCAAGGAACCAAGCTGTGAAGTGTACCAAATATCATGGTTTTACGCTTATATAAACCCCAGGCGGGATTCGATCCAACGACCTTCTGCATGAAAGGCATATGCCCTGACCACTACACTAGGCAGCCACAGAATCTGTTAGCCATGTTTGTTTAAAAAAAAAGTTCTATGTAGGCTGAGTGCCTTGATTTTATTGATTTCTTTTTTATATTTTGGAGGCTTGGGGTGAAATCAATCTGAGTAAATGTAATCTATTGTATGTATTTCTGACATTTTCGAGTGATCATATTTTCTTTTACTCAGAACAGAAAAAAAACGGCTGGTAGAGAAGGGCTCATTTTAAACATGAACATGATCTGGAGTTAGATCAGACGTGTCAACATTAAAGAGTTTGACATACGCACATGCCATGGGCATCCAGGATGTTAAAGTTATATTCAGGACTTGTTTTTCATTCAAATAAAAATCCAGTCTGCACATTTCCCATTAGTTTTCGTCGCTATTAGGTGCGCTGACCATATAAGGACATCCGCCCTGTCCCCTGTTACGAGCATAGCTCGCTCGAAATTTTCCCTTCGCCACAAAGATCTCCACCAATCAGGATAGAGAATGACTGGTGCGCGTTCTGGCTGGCTTGAGATGCACGTTCACACAGCACTCAACTTGGGAGGCGCGCGTTCACATTACATTGAATGTTTACAAGATGGCGGAGAAACAGGACAAGATTCCTATCCCAGCTCTCCCACTTGCACCAAGAGAAGCCAAAAGATTAAAAACTATTGAAGAGAAGAAAGCTGCTAGTGAACAGAAGAAGTTGGCAAGGAAAGAGAAGAAAAAAGCGTTAGATAAAACCAGAATTTGCCTCGGAACGGCTCTGGAACGGTGGAACCAGCTAAAAGAAATAAAAGGACTGAAGACCCACAAGGATGTTGCTTTGCTTCTACTCGATCAGTAAGTCATTTTATACTTTGCAGTTGGCTTTTTCTCCTCAAATATTTACCGAGGGTACTCCGAGGCTATTTGAAGCAGCAATAAAACGCTTGTGTGTTTTTTTAATTGTCTTTAGTTACGAGAAAGATCCATACCAATCCACGCCATCAAAGCCTAGTCGAAAAAGACCCCCTCCCCCATCGTCACTCTCTAGCATCTCAAAGAGCGAGAAAGAGTAAGTAACATTCTGCATTCAACAAGTGTTTCTCTTTCAGTTCGTGTTATTATTCAGCTAAATGGAATGGTTATTTTACAGGGATGATGATGATGATGATGACATAGCGTTAGAGGAAGAACCCCCATTGACCGAAGCTGCAGCTCGTCTCACGATAATAAGGTTTGTGTTTTCGCTACTGGATGCATTGGCTTTATAAATATCAAGGGTGTGGAGATCCGCGGTGGTCCCCGTAGCATCGCCCGCGACGGACCCCCACATCACAAACGAGTGCTTGTATATCTTATTTAGCCGAGTTGTTTTCGCTACTGGATGCATTGGCTTTATAAATATCATGGGGGCGGAGATCCGCGGTGGTCCCCGTAGCATCGCCCGCGACGGACCCCCACATCCCAAACGAGTATAGTTTCCGATTTCATTACTACTTACTGCAATCATACGTTTTGTTTTTGTCTGTGGTGTTATGTTATTCTTCAAGTTTGTGGTATGAGCGAATCCTGCATGCAAATCCCAAACTATTACAATAACAAAGAAGAGTGTTGGCTCACTCAGTGTTGTCTCAAATTGCTGGGTCGTTAGACCAAGGAGTGAAACATGTCACATTGTTGTAAATAGGGCCATTCTGTGTAAATTGCTCTCTGTCCATTCCTTCCATGATGTATACATTGTAGGCCTACTCATTATCTCCATCTACTTGTAGGCCAACTCTAAAAATAATTGTGGCTGTCTGCATTTTATTTTTTGAAGGGAGGACAACAACCCTGATGCCCAGCCAATGGAGCTACAAGTTCCCTTACAGGAACCTGAGATTCATGTGTTAGAAGCTAGGTATGTGCAAATCTTTTTCTTCCTACTTGATGCATTGAGTTGCTGACCAAGACTATATTTTGAATGTATGTGTGTTGTTTCAGATTACATTTTTATCTACAGCACACTTGCTATTTTTTTCTTATTATTTGTTTTACCATAGCCTAATACAACACTATTTATCTTTCTAGTAGATGGTATGAGAGTATCTTTTTGACCCAAAAATAATAACTAAACATTTGCAATAACAGATTATTGTTGAGCGGTTATAAATAGGAGTGAAACATCTCACCTAATTTGTGCTCTGGTAATTTTTTGTAAAATTCTCTCTCTATCTATCTATCTATCTATCTATCTATCTATCTATCTATCTATCTATCTATCTATCTATCTATATATGCACACACACACATTTGCACACACATTAAAATGTATTTTTTATTTATTATCGCAGCATGTCCTCATTGGATTTAAACGTGCCAGTTGACGCAGATGAGTTCAACAGCCCCCATAACGCTACGTAAGTTGACCACAGAAATCTTTACAAAATGAATTGTTACCAAAAATCATCAAATCTTTTCATTTTTAAAAGTAGTAACAACTCAACACTTTTTAATCTGTAGAATTGAGATTGAAGATGATCCATCCTGGCAGCTTGGGATGGATGATATACCTTTGTCATCGTCTGAGGAAGATCTGACGAGAGAATTTGACAGCGATGATTCTGATAGTGATGAAGAATATTATCCCCGCTTATCTTTTCGGTAGGTTATTATGACATAGTTCCTGAATTTTATTTTATGCAATTTTTGGTTGTGTGATTATTTCTGAATTTGTCAACTTATTTTTGCAGTGCTGGCGGAGCTCTAAAAGTGAGCATTGAACATCTACCAGTCATCAGTGTTGGTGACTCTGTACATGACGCTGGATCTGACGCAGAAGAACCCATTCCCGAAGATTCAGAACATGATGTCGATGCTGGGGACAACATTCTGCAAGATCCAGCCTTCATCGCTTACCACATGTCTCTACTTCAACTAGTGGAATATGTTGTTCTACCGGTGGATGTGTGTAAATGGTGTCAGAGCACACAACCTTTTCATGTTCGTGTTAGATCGAGGGGGACAGCAGCAATCATTGAATGGGTGCGTGTTTGTTTGTTATATCCTTTTATGTGTTGCTGAAAGTCTTCCTTTTGCAAACAATGTACGCCACTGAATCTAATTATCCTGTTTCTTTTTTTGTTGTTTTTTTTTTTTCAGGTATGCACAAGGGATCCAAAACATATTGTGTGGAAGTGGTCATCCCAGCCGTATGTGAAATCAGGAATGCTGGTTGGAGATTTCCTTCTGTCCTGCAATCTCCTTCTCTCTGGAAACAACTACAGAAAACTCGCTCTTCTCTTCAAATTTATGGTAAATTGTGCATTTATATATCGCCTTTATCCAAGGTGTTTTACATAGATTGGGTGCATTAGATTCACCCATTCTCTCTCTCACAAGCGCGCGCGCGCACACACTGATGGTGGAGGAAACCATGCAAGGCACCAACCTGCTCTGTGTTCTAAACCTCTACTCTATCTCTGACAGAACATGCGCATGGTGAACCACGACACGTTCCATAAAATCCAAGACCAATGCTGTGTTGACACGATCACTGACTTCTGGACCAGGAAGAGGAGTGCCATCATCACCAGACTACAAGCCAAAGACAAAGTTGTGGTTCTTGGTAAGTGTCCCAATACAGCACAATACACAGTCCAAATTAAACATTTATTATAGGCTGATGTCTTTTCTAAAATTGTGTCTTGTGAGAAGGCTAACCTTTCTCCTTCTCACCTTTATGTTTTTGCTTACGCCAGGTGATGGTCGGATGGACAGTCCCGGTTACTGTGCACAGTACTGCTCTTACTCTGCCATGGATAACGACACCAAAGAAATCATCAATGTCGTCAACATTGACAAGAGAGAGACCAGCAGGAACTCAGTGATCATGGAGAGGGAGGCATTCATCAAAACATTTGACCAGCTCCATGCAGAACTGAACCTCTCAGAGTTCTGCACAGATGCACACACACAAATTGGAGCTCTGTTTAGTAAGTCATTTTGTATTGATTGGTTAAATTTCATACTAGTGTTTTATGTATTAGAGCATTATATCACATTCCTTCTTCATTTACCAAAATGTACCTATGTATGCGTTATGACCATGACAAAGAAATCCACAATTTAATGATGCCAACATTGTTTTTCAGCGAAGGGAAAGTACAAAGACAGTGGAGTAATTCACTCTTTTGACATCTGGCACGGCGCCAAAAACCTGGGCAAAAAGATAGCTGCTGTAAGTGAAAGGTTTGATAATTGCAGTGCAAATTTAAAGTGTGATCAGTGTGCATAATGTATAATACTAAAAATGTAAAAGCAATTTAATTAATTTTGCTCCCTGTCCTAGCTGTCAGTTTGGCCTGTTTAGTGTTTTAGTGAAGTGTAAAATAGAATTACATTTGCTTCTATTTTATTTTCAGGCTTCCCAGCTAAAGGACTGCTCAATCCTCGCTGACTGGAACAAGGACATTTGCACTCACTTTTGGTACTGCTGTGAAAAGGCTGATGACTATGACACTTTCTTCGTAAGTATTTCAAACCAAAAACATATCATGTTGCCTTCAATGAATCACTTTGTCTGGAAAACACACAAGCGAGTTGGGAGAGTAAACTCATCTTGTGCTGTGGTGACCACCTATCCAAGTATCACTTGACGCTCAGAGATGTCAATTTGTAGTTACAACGGATCCACAATGTGTTGTGAGCTTTTAGATCTGCTCTTTTGCCCGTGTACAGAAAGGATGATCCAACTCGGGTCTAAAGGGTTTATGATGTCAAATAAATTAACTTTTTTTTGTTTTACTGTATTATGTGTAGGATAAGTGGACTGGGGTCTTACACCACGTGGTGAATGATCATACATGGGTCTTCAACAACGGTGCCTGTGACCACGTGATGCCCTTGCCAGCAGAAGAGAGAGACAAGCCTTGGATGGACAGAACCTCAACAGCTCATCAGAAACTGTCTGAGATCGTTTTAAACGAACGCTGGCTCAAGTCTGTCCACCATTTCCTGACTTTCAGGTTAGTAAATTTGTTTCTCTCTGGTTTCATAAAAATCCTTTACCAAATGACCATTTAAAAATGCTAAATTTGTTGTATTTCGGGGTATAATAAGTGTGCAACTGCAATGCGTTTTTGTATTCAATGTTGGATTTACCTGTGCTCAATTTAAAAAAAAATGTATTCCTTGTGTGTGTCAATGTTTAGATCAACTGCCCAGCTGGAAAGTTATCATAATCATCTTTTAATGTACGCATCAAAACGCATATCGTTTTCTCCGCCTGTGTATGGAGCACGGATACTGCTGGCCGCATTGGACTACAATCATCACGTACACAGAGCAGCCAAACGAAAGGCAGATGGATCAGTAAGGTATGTTTTACATGAAGTTAGCTCACGCTTTAGCCAGGTATTCCATATCAGGGGTTTTTAAAGTGGGTGACGGGGCACCCTGGGGTGCCGTGAGATAACTTGATAATATTTGGAATTTATTTGGACACTTGAAAAAATATTTAAACTCCCATTTTAAAATTGAAGTACAAAGTTATTTTGAAATGTGTACTTTTGGTAAAGCAAAGCCCTGCTTCATCATACAAGACTGTCGCACATCATACAAAACAGAGGATCTAGATAGTCTGTTTTCACTAGTTTAGTACATTTTAGAGATGATAAATACAAAACAAACGGTTTTGGACACGTGATGGTTTACACCCGTCAAAATATAAGGTGTTGGGAGTGAAATTTATAATGTAGGGGTAATTCGGATTAAAAAGATTTTTAAAACATTTTTATGGGGTGCCCAGAGACAAAAGTTTGGGAACCCCCGTTATATATATGTTTTGGAATGTAGGAAGTATTATATTACGTATGTTAATTGCAAACACTGTTTCTCCATCTCTTATCAGCCATGGAAGAATGTACAGCAAGAAGTCCAAGGGCTATAAACTGGTGGTTCTGAAGGAGGACAAGGACTACAGCTATATTCCAGAACTTCAAAACGCTCTCCTGCAGCGACGGTTAACCATGGAGGCACTGGGTAAAAAAAGCATCAAGAGGCCTGACGATGCTCGGCGTCTAGGAAATCTGCCTGGTGTAGTACCATCCCAAACGATTGAGAAGATGTTGCAAGATCGAGCCAGCAGAGGGAGATGTGAGTACTACAGGCTATATGCTATGTATTTATATATGATGGTTCATGGGCTAGGAATTGGCTCAAGGGAGGGATGGTCTGATGTGAACCATGAGGTTCCCATCTCATAAATATTTTAAAAATAATCTGTACATTTCAAATTAGAAATCCACATGTCATAATTAAAAGTCTAGATAGGACCATTGACAATTTAAACCAGGGCACAGCATTTGATATTATGCACTCAACAGTTTGTCTTGGATCGTCATTGATTCGGTGTCTATTGAACTATTGTTATACTGTGCCTGACTAGTGATCAACTTCCAATAATGACTGATATCTTTTGTGTATCTTTTGTGTTTTCACAGGACAAATGAGAGATAGACCAGTGACTTCCATCTCTTCTTCCTGCCCCCGGGTCTCAGTCATCATCCTCAGCAGGATTGGCAGGGACGTTGATCCAGCTCAAAGGGCTCAGCTTCAACTAAAGACGGATCCATTTGTTGCAGGGTGCGGGTCACAGTACAATGTGTAGTTCTGTCTTTTGTGAATTAAACATTATAATTCTTACAAATGTGTCCTTCTTGTTGCATGAAATGAAACACACTGAGAATGTTGCTACAGAATTTACTTTAAAGGGGGTATCATATATGCAGTTGTGACATTGATTGCTAATATATTGGTATAAAACCTTTGGAAACAAATTGCATCAATCATTCTATTTGGGCCAATAGCTTAAATGGTATTAAAAAAAAGGTCCATATTATGGATGACAGACTATTTATGGCACAATATGAGTCCAACTAGTATTTGTTTTCTTTGCAAGAACCCCCATAACTGAGTATACACACCTAGAAACAATTGGACCTGCAAGTCAGGGGTTTTAAAAGTGGGTGACGGGGCACCCTGGGGTGCCGTGAGATTATTTGATAATATTTCGAATTTATTTTTACACTTGAAGAAAATATGATTTAGTATAATTTTAAACTTGAAGGAAAAAGTTATTTTCAGTCAGTTCTAACCAAAATGGCTATTATCTCAACGTTTTCCTCGCAACATAATCACAAAAATATCGTCACTGTCGGGCAGAAACCTTGTATCTCCTTGTATGTCTTTTTCCCTGCTTCATCAAACAAGACTGTCACATGAAACTAGTGAAAACAGCAGATTACTGTGCTTGTAGATCGGCTTTTTTCAATACTTTAGTACATTTTATAGATGACAACGGTTTGGGACATACAAGGTTTCTACCAGACAACGACGATAGGCTAGAAATGTAAGGTGCTGGGAGTGAAAATTATAATGTAGGGGTGCCTCGGATTAAAAACATTTATGGGGTGCCCTGAGACAAGTTTTGGGAACCCCTATGAATTACAGGACCTGTAATGGCCTTTGAGTGCTTTAATTTTGGTAATACTAGTCTTCTGAGTTGGTTGGTTTCTAGCTGTACACTCCAGAGTTACCTGTTGTGGTCATTTACCAGCTCAGTGACCTTGTGGTTAGTGTCCGCCCTGAGACTGGGAGGTCAGGGTTCAGTTCCCTGGCCGGGTCATAGCAAAGACTAAAAATATAAAGAATCATGCTACAGAAACAGGAGATAGTATCCTGCCCTATGGGCCTCATGGATCATCAAGGCTACTTACTTAGGGTCATTCAAGGCTGTATGTCTATCAGGTCATGGAATATCTTTTCATTTTGTATATCCATGGCAAAAGTAAATTGAGAAATGAATCACACAGATCTTGCAAACCAAATATTTACTTTAAAAAAGGGAGACATGGAGGGTACAGCATTGTGCATTCAGAGCTGTCACATTATCAAAGTACACACACACACACACACACACACACACACACACACGTAGAAAGCTATTTAAAACAAAAAGGCAATTGCCCAAAGTGTTTGAAGGTAGAACCGTTAGTGCACAAATTGTCATTTAAAAAATGAAACAGAATTTCCTGACACTGAAATTATTTACACGAAAAGGAATATAATATATACATTTGGAGGGGGTACAGCATTGAGCAATCAGCTAGGTCACATATATACACAGGTAGTAAAGCTTCTTGCAACAAATACTATAGCAGCATGTTTGCCCTAATGAATAATCTTACAGTATAATTTTAAAATGTGGTTGAAGGTAGCAGCTCTGTTTATGTGAATTAAGAATATAGGTCACTCAATGGTTTGTAGTCCTTACAGTCAGGGGTCAACCAAATGGACCCGTAAGGGTGAACGTTCGCCCTACACCCGACTGGGGAGCCAGCCAACATAGTGCGCGTTACTATCAGGAAATCGGCTCCTTATGCGAATTACGCAACATGAGAAAACTACAACTCTGTTGCCAGCTCCCAGCACGCCATACTGCCACATGACAAACTGTCTGTAAGCGGCATGGCGATACTGTCTGTTGCGGTCATTATGGTTTGCAGCTGCAACCTGAGCACGGACATCATTCCATATCCCAACAGCAAAGGTCAAAACGCCGTCTTCGAGGATGTACACATCCATGTGCGGCTCCCTGGAAGTGCACCGTTCTGGACGTTGACCACAGCAGAGGTTCTCAACATCTGTGTTCATCTCCTGACAGTTCGCACAGACGCACCAAGTTGGTTGTTCTGTTGCTGGTGGTGGTCGTCCTGGGGGGTTGTTTCTGCGCAACGACCAAAACATATTGCCAGGGTCCCGGTTTTGGGTTGCCATGAGGAGTTCCAACATCTCTGTAGGAGAGAGATTCTCCATTATTTCCTGAAAGGACCATTAGAAAGAATTAGGAGGATATACTCACACTTGATAAACGACATAAAGACAAATGATAGTAATTATTTTTGGAGGCTATTTTGTAAGTGGTCTAAGAAGATCTCAAAATTCAAGAGTACATCTTCAGAGTAAACTTCTTGGGTATTGGTAGCTCAATTGCACTTAGTAAGATGAACAATAATTTAAAAAAAAAAGTAACTTGAATAAAAATGAATCAGCAATGAATAAAAATGAATCAGCAATAATAGTCAAAATAAAAACAATACATACTCTATCTCTGTCCACCCTTGCTTGGTGCATTTGTTGGAGTTCTTGCACACGCTGGTGATCTGGAAGAGCTATTCCCCTCCCCCTGCGTCCACGACGTCTAGGTGCCCTGCCCCTGGGTGCTCCTTGGCCCTGTCCTCTCTGAGTCTGTCTCTGTCCAGCTGCCCTCCCCCCAGCTGGGGGGGGAATCCAATCTTCATCTCCATCTCCAAGTGATCTGTGAAATAAACAAAGCGAAAATTTGTTAAAATAAACATGTCTGCTCTACCTATTATACTGCCTTGTTACTCATTTATTGATAAAGATGATGAATGGATGATAGATAGTTTGAGTATGGATGGCTGGGGTGGGTAGGTAGGTAGGTAGATAGATTGTTTGATGTGGACAAAGTCCACATCAAACTATCTACCTATCCATACATAATCCATGTAACTTAAAAACAGAAAAAGAAACGGTCGTTACTGTGACGAGGACCCCTCTCTCACTCACAAACAGTTCAATTAAAAACGTGATGTACACAGTAGCGTTTTCCCAAAAAAAGACAAGAAACCAGTGAACCAGTCAATAGTTTACCCAACAGCTCTGCGTTGGTGAAAATATATGATGTGGTTGTAGCAACATAGTTTGGCCAACATCGCTAAATGCTTCAGTTTACAGTACATAATACACATGGCTACAGAACCACCTCCGTAACTTTTATTGTTATTGAATAGTTTTACTGCTCGCCATATGAATGGGGGGAAGTGGTCTGAGGTAGCCAAATAATTCCACTCATAATAAGTGGTAGTTGTTGTGCGTGTGGTATAAAAACAAGTTTGAGAAGCCCAGTTCTCAGGTAGAGATAAAAACAGAAGACCAGACAGACTCGAGAGGCAAAAAACAAAATAGCTTCAGCATTAGCAGACAAACGTTGTGAGAGCATACTATAGGAACGTCGTAGTATGGGGGTTATGTTGCGTTGCATTGGTAACAAAAGTTTACATTGCATTGTACTTACTGATTTGAAGACGAACCAGATGCCATGGTGTAGTTATAAAGTTCTTCAGTAATTTGCCGTTGTAGCTACTAACTCGCTGTGTAGTGTTGTTGTTGTCGTTCCGCAGTTGTTTATTAGGAAACAGCTGTAGTGTCTAGTGCGCGCTCCCGTTTGAGCATACACTCTACGCTTGGAGCATGTGGAGGCAACCCCCACAGCCCCCGCAAGCGCCATCTGCTGGAGAGGAGCCACTTTTTGAATCATCCTGAATATGCCTTTAACATCAACTCAACCCGACGTGGGGTTTGAGCTCACAACCATCCGTATATCAGGCACAGGCACTGACCACTACACTACGGTAGTCACGCATAAAGGACCTGTCATTTAAAAAAAAAAAGAAAAAAAAAAAAGTTTCATGCATACAAAGTTTTACACTAATCGGTGGTTATAGGTAAAAGCACAAATTGGCCTCTACACAACATGTATGCAAAAGACTGTAGGCCTATAGGCCTATATGCAACAGACATAAAAAAAAAACTGTGATACTATGCACCTGGACAGTTTGATGATGTACATAGTAAGCCTTGCTGAGCTATGAAGACCATATGAATCGGCCAGGCTATGAATCTCATAGGGCAGGAGCCTATCTCCTGTTTCTGTAGCGCAAGGTAACTTGTTGTACAAGTACACCCCCTGGACATGACACTAGTATGTCGCAGGGAGTTACCCCCAATCCAACCCTAGATGTTGAGTTTCAAGCAGGGAGGAACTGGGTCCCATTTTTTAGAATCTTTGGTATGACGCGACCCGGGTTTGAACACAGATCTCCCAGTCTCAGGGCAGACACTCAAACCACTAGACCACTGAGCTGGTACATGGTATCATTGCAATCCTTGGAAATCACAACATAGGTGTAGACATGACAGTTTGTATTATAATGCTTGTTTCAGGATTTATGTCATGGTTTTATGCTTATACAAGCCCCAGGTGGGATTCGATCCAACGAGCATGTGCATCTGCCCTGACCCTGAACGTGATCTGGAGTTAGATCAGACGTGTCAACATTAAAGAGTTTGACATACGCACATGCCATGGGCATCCAGGATGTTACCATCAACTCTACCCAACGTGGGGTTCGAACTCACAACCATCCGAATATCAGGCACAGGCACTGACCACTACACTACGGCAGTCACACATAATGGACCTGTCATTTAAAAAAAAAAGAAAAGAAAAAAAAAAGTTTCATGTAATGTACTTGACGCCTTCTTTCAAAATGATATAGCGCCCCCCTTTGGCCAATTGGGGTAAGATTGGTTTCAGTGATATTTGGACTAACTCTCTATAGTAGTTCATCATGAAATTTTATTTTGCATGTATGTTTTAGAGGCAGAAGAATAATTTGCATAAGACTTGCAATGTTGATTGAATTATTAAAAAAGCATGTTTCAATTTAAAAAAAAATCCGATCTGACAGATCTTTAGATATTGGTCCAAAGTTCATGTAAAAAAAGTTCCGTGCACGTGACGCGAAAGTTCCGGAATAAAAGCGGGTTTAAGTGTTTTACAAACTGCTCAAAATTTCGGAAAATCTAAGGGCGGAGCTTACTTAACAAAGACACAGATGTCTTCCGCTTGAGTCAAGGCACGCGTGTAAGCAAGTTGCATGTCTTCAAACGAAACGAGGCATGACTTATGCCCCTTTAAAGTTTGAGTTTTCAAACACTTCGTATAGCGCCCCCCTTTGGCCAATTGGAGTAAGATTGCTTTCAGTGATATTTGGACTAACCCTCTACATATTTGCCAAATGCCATGAACGTGTGACTTTGCATGTATGATTTAGAGGCAGAAGAATAATTTGCATAAAACTGCAACATTGAGTGAATTATTAAAAAATAATGTTTCGCTTTAAAGAAAATCCGGCCGCTGTGCGATGACCGTGTTGGTCCAAAGTTCAAGTAAAAAAAGTTTCGCGCACGTTACGCGAAAATCCCAGGAGGAGATAGATTTTGATTGTTTTTCATATAATTCAAAATTGTGGGAGAAGTAAAGGTCAGAGGTCAAAAGTCAGAGCGTAAAAGTTGTTCGGCATGAGGAGACGCATAAGTGTATACAGGTTACATTGCTCTACCTGAAACAGGGCATGAGCTACACCTGTTCAAAGTTGGCATTTTCAAAGGCCTCCTACAGCGCCACCCTTTGGCCGATTGTTGCGAGCTTCGCGATTTAGCCGTTTGGCATAGTCCTCTGCCATACTGCCGAGTTTCGTAAAAAGCGACTGCACGGTCTAGCCACAAGTGAAAAAGTGGCGGAAGAAGATGAAATCCAATATCAATGAGTGGCCTTCGGGCACTTCGTGCCTTGGCCACTAATAAAGCAATAAAATGCTTGATTAAACAGTTCACCAATGAGTTACACTGGCAATGTAAAAAAGGGTTGCAGCACAGGGTGTACATTTAACAAAGTTATTTATTAGGAAAACAATTACATTAAACAGAACATACCATGTTTCAATCTAAGCACAATCCTTAAAGTAAAGTAATGAATTAAAGACAGTGTATTTTAATCTCGACGAATTGAATACACAGGACAGGACCTCAATGCAAATAAGACCTTGGCTTATTGGGTTATCCTTTTAGCATTCTTTGGTATAAATCTGTGTCACGTACCATGCCTTTTTTTTGGCAAACTGTCAATAAAGTATTCAATCAATCAATAGTAAAATGTACAGAGAGAAGGCTGCTGGGGACAGCAAGAGAGAGGGAGAGGGAAGGGAGGGGTTTTGGAGGGGGGGGGGGGGTTGGGGGGGGGGGGGGGTAGAGAGGGAGCACAAGCAGCCTAACCAAAATGGTGCTGTGTCATTGTTTCCCACCAAAGAGACCTCTTTAGATACTGGCAACACCTTATTACTGATACCTTCAATGGAGAGAAAAAAAAAAGTTAATTAACTATCAATAATAACAAATGCAACTGAATCAAAAACATTGAGACATTAAATAGCCAAAATGATCTCCTCTGTAGTGAGCACATGCACACGTACACAACACAGAGAAGTAACTATAGTCAGGGGGATATCTTCAGAAATAGTGTCATATCCTGGAATAAATTCCTTACCAAAAAGAAAATCTTCACCAAAGACTGAAATTCAGTTTCCCTAGGAGAATCCTTGACAGCTGCTTTAAGTTGGGGTCCCATTAAATTAACTATACAGGATAAAACACACCAAAATAAATATGCTTTAAGTAGCATGTGAGGGGTGAAACTAGGGGTTTTTCATGATTCTGAATCCATTGCAAGCATTTGTTTTGCACAAAAGAAATTCCTTGGGCTAAAAAAGGCCTCACAACACTATGGTTTAGTGATGAGTCATCACTTTTCACAGATTTGTGGGTGCCCCTTCACGCCAAGGAATGTTTTGTGTGCAAAACAAATGCTTGCAATGGATTCAGAATCATGACAAACCTCTAGTTTGACCTCTCACATTCTACTTAAAGCATATTTATTTTGGTGTGTTTTATCCTGTATAGTTAATTTAATAGGACCCCAACTCTCAGCAGCTGTCACGGATTCTCCTAGGGAAACTAAATTTCAGTCTTTGTGGGATGTGTTACTAGATACCTTTACAAACACATTGGGGAAGATAATTTTTGGTAAGAAATTTATTCCAGGACTTTTTAAGATATCCCCCGACTACTAGTGTGTCAAGAGAGCTGCCCCGCATCTGAACTCAAGTTGTCCTCTGACTAACAGCTCAATGCTAGTCTTCAGTGTGCCCACATGCAGCTCTGCCACCGGGCTAATGCCCAGTGGCGTACCCGCGTCCGACACACCACAAAACAACAAACTAAAACAACAAACTGACAGCAAATTCACCAAAAGAAAAAATACATCAAAACAACAAACAGCGTTAAGCGCTTCCTCTTCCTAGCACGGGGGTTTCACGTAGCTCTGATGGTATCTAAACCACCCTGCGTGCCTAACCTTCTCTGTCTCGTATACGCACACACTGTACTCACCAACCCCAGCTGGAGATCTCAGCCCATGACATCATTGGCAGCACAGCCGGACGACCAAACTCCCCCTCGTCAAAGACATACAAAAATAATGTTATCCAAACGGAAACCAAATCTCATTTAGCAACCAATATCATTCAATATACCTGTACGTGGGTCTCACTGAAGCTGGACACTACTACTGTATGATTGCCCACTTTGCGAATCTAAAAAGAATGGATCACATTTACAATTACACAATTATCATGTGTATGTATGTCCTTTCCACAACCACAGCAGGGCACAGTCAATCTTGACTCAAGTAATGACAATTTACAATTTATTTGCAAACGGAAGCAGTCATTTGTGTGATTAATGCATACAGACCAAAGGAATCACAAATAATTAAGCATAGTGTAAAATGTACAGAGTGGACAGTTTTTAGGCATTCTCCTTCACATTTCTTTTACTGAATCTTTGTATCATTAATTGTTTTAATTATCTTGTAAGTGAAAACAAACAAACAAAGAAACAAACAAAACTACTTTTCACTACGGGGTGGCAATTGCCAGCCTCTGATGCCCAAAACCACGTTCCTGAATTTATTGCCTGACTTCTTTCGTCTCTCCTGTCCTTCCGCGTACACTTCTGCCTCTTCTTTTGTGAGTTCTTCGTTATTCTCGACCATGGATATGATATTTGCATCTTTTTTCATTTCCTCCAAAGACTGAATTCGTCTCTCGAAACCCTCCTTGGCTTCAGACTTCTCCCCCTCGATGAGCATGTCTATGTATCCAGGGGCGGAAAGTGGATTGGGCTTCAAAGCAATCTCATCCAATCTAGCCAAACATGCAGCTGCCTGCTTCACAAGGTCCACTATCACATCCTTAAGGTTCGCAATTTCTTCCTCTTGCAGTTTAATCAAGTCTTGGACAGACATCTTTGCTTGAGTGGCTTTCTCATACTTTTCCTTCAGTTCCTCCATAGTTTGCTTCTCATTCACCGTAACCATCTCAAATATGAAATTCTGGATATTATGGTGATTGAACATACAGTTGCATGAAGTACACCTTCCACTGTCGTCCATGGCGGCACATTGTTTCTTGTCCCTGTCATCTTTTATTACACAGGGGTAGTGACAAGTCTCGCTGCATTGTAGGCAGTTGGTGCTGAACCCTCCTGTGATTTTCTTTTTCTCAAGCTTTTTGACTGGAATCTCAATCTCAAAATTCTCATTTGCGCTGATGTTGGCTTCATGCTCTTGAATCTTTTGCTTCGTTATCCTGATTTTTTCAAGTTTCGCCATCTGAACTTTAACTTGTCGCCGTATGTCATAGATAGCTCTCTCAAGACTTTTGCGTTCCTTAAGAACCTCCCTTGTAAGCTGCAAATTGTTGGTTTCAATTTTGTCTAAAGCTGCAAAGAATTGTTTGAAGCTCTTCATGCCCATGTTCCAAAACATTTTATCGAAGTTTTCATTGTCTTCATCTTCATCTTCATCTTCATCACAGTCCCCTTCCTTTTTGTCTGCAAAAAAAGCAGAGCTGTTGAATTTGAAGTGAATGGGCAACCCTGCTTTTGTTTTAGGACATGGGACATCGGCGGCTTTTATCGCCCCCAGAACTGGGGGCAGCTGCTGGCCGTCTGCAAACGTCACCAGCATCCGAATGTTCTTTGCAATGTCTTTACCAAAAATGGACAGCACAGAGTCAAACACATACCTTTGTGTGTGTGTCAGTCTTACAAGAGCGGCCTGAGTAACGAAACACACTATGTCAATCTCACTGACAACAACGTCGGAACCGAAAAGGTTCCGGATCTTCTCTGTAATTTTCCTGTCTCTTTCTATTCCACTAGTATCACCAAAGCCTGGTGTGTCAACAATGGTGAGCGAATAAGGGACTTTGAACCCCTCTTGGTGGTTCATTTTGTATGCAGTTAACTCAGATGTTTGGCTTTCAGCTTGTGACTGTTCCAGGTGTCCCTCATCAATTAATTTAAATCGGTAATCATCATCCCAGTTTATGTTGAGGATGTAATTGACCATCCCGTTGATGAGGGTGGTCTTTCCTGCCCCAGTTGCTCCAAGCACCATTATCGTGCGATTTCTCCTTGTGCTTTCCTTGCCAACACTGTAGCTCTTGCATCCCTCAATGTCAATTTCATTCATTTCCAGAGGTAGCTTGTAAACTGAGGGTGGCCCCGAATCGACAAGTTTGCTTTTACGTCTGTAGAATTCAGCCAGACGTTGAAATGGCTCTGTGGTCTGAATGACTACAAAGCTTTCCTTGCTTCTGCCAGCTACGCCACAGTCACATCTGACTCTAACTACATAATCTGTCAATGGTTCTAGCCCAGTAATGATGGCATTTTCAGCATTTGATGCCATGGTGTTCCACTGCAGTTGTTCATGTTTCATTTCAGTGGATACTTTTGAATACTCCACACTGTAGCTCTCCACATCCACCCCGTCTCCAAGCTCAGTCACCTTCAAGCAGAGAGATAGGGCATGGGCTGTGTATCGTAGAACAAGGGAACCTGCCGACTGGGAGAAATACAGACTGCTTAGAAATAAAAGTAAAATCATGACCAGAAACTCAAAATCAAACTATTACAACGTATCCCTTACCCAGGATTCTAACAATCCTAAACAATTTTGGAAAAAAGTAAAAACATTAACCAATGCATCCGAAAAAACTGATCATCATAATAAGTTAAAAGTCAACAACACAATACTACACAATCCTCTCTTAGTAGCTCAAGCTTTCAATCAACATTTTTCCTCAGTCTGTACTCCTACTACGTCCGCTTCCTATGTTGTTTCTAACAATACACCTCCCTGCCACAGCACATTTAATTTTAAAAGAATTACACCTGTTGAGGTTCTGAATGCCATCAAAGACCTTAAAGTAAGCAGTGGCCCCGGCCTAGATGGTGTTGAAAGCAAATTCCTTAAACTTGCTCAACACATTCTCATGTACCCTCTCTGTGATCTTTTCAATCTATCTCTCTCAACCCACGACATACCCTCTATCTGGAAGTGGTCACGTATCACTCCACTGCACAAAGCTGGTAATGAACTGGATCCCAACAACTACAGACCAATCTCAATTATCTGCTCAATAGCTAAAGTTTTTGAAAAATTAATTTATATTCAACTGTCCAATTATCTTTCTAAACACAATATTCTATCACCTTCTCAATCTGGTTTTCGTTCAAATCATTCTACAACTACTGCTCTAATAAAACTCACCAATGATATTTACTCTTCATCAGGCAATAGCGAACTCACAGGTGCAATTTTCATAGACCTTACCAAAGCATTTGATTTGGTTGATCACTATCTTCTACTAGACAAACTCTATTCTATCGGACTGTCACGTAATGCCCTACTGTGGTTCAACTCCTATTTACATAATAGAAAACAATGTGTTGTCATCCAGGGCAGTACTTCAGATTTAGCAGTGCAGGAACGTGGTGTGCCTCAAGGCTCAACCCTAGGTCCACTTCTCTTCTCCATCTTTATCAATGATCTTCCTTCAATCTTCTCTGACTGTAATGTTCAACTCTATGCAGACGACACAGTTATATACACATCAAAAACCAACTTATTACAAATTCAGTCATCACTTCAACTAAACTTCAATACTCTTGAATCATGGCTTTCAGATAATAAATTAATAATCAACAAAACTAAAACAAATACAATGCTCTTTGGGACGGCTCAGAATATTAAATCACAAACTCAAAATCAATCATACAATATTTCTTGTCTTGATGGTACAATACTGCATAGAGTTGATCAAATTAAATATCTTGGACTCTGGCTTGATTCATGTCTATCATTTAAATGTCATATCGATCACATCATTAGGAAAATCAACTTTAGCACTGGTGTCCTCTACCGTAACAAAAAATGCTTTACACATACAGTCAGAAAGAAACTTGTTCAACAACTCATACTTCCAATTCTTGATTATGCTGATGTGGTCTATCAAACGGCTCCCAAAACAAACCTTCTTCCACTTAACTCAGTTTATAACCGTTTATGCAGATTTGCTCTTGATTCTCCATATATGACCCACCACTGCACCCTGTATGAAACTCTCAATATACCATCTCCCACATTAAGAAGACAGCAACACTGGCTGCAGTTCATTTTTAAATGTTATCACTTTCATTATCCACAGTACTTAAAACAATATTTCGAACGTTTGACTACCACACATCAGCTTAGACATTGTTCACAGATTTATTTTGAAGTTCCGGTTGTGTCGACATCAGTTGCTAAAAAATCATTTATGTTCAAAGCTCCTTCAGATTGGAACAACCTACCTGTTCATATCCGTTCAATAACATCTTTTAAACTGTTTAAAACCACACTGTCCTCTCACTTTGAGACCACCTGTTCATGTTTTAACTAATCATCATGTTTTGCTCATTCATCACTACAACAATAGATCTATAACGAAATGATTATACATGTGCTATATGTGTACTTTTGTGGCTGTTTGTTGTGTATGTTTTGTTTTGTTTTGTTTACTGTTTTGTTTACTGTTCTGTTTGTTTTGTATGTTGATCGAATTGTCTGTACACTTCTTGTCTAAATGTGAAAAAAAGTGTATTTTGTAGAAGGAGCTCCTTGAAAACGAGATGGTTCATCTCAAGGGGTTAATCCTAAATAAAGAATTTCAATATATATAGTTGGTCGCTCCCATTTAACTGATAGTTGATCTGAATATGCTTCAACTTGAAGATTTTCAGGTGGACTTGTGGGTAAGGTTTTTATGGAGCCAGTGACTTTACTGGCTGGCCCCCTGCCAACTGGACACACTGCTCGGTATCTGAACATGTACTCTGTGTTAAGGGCCAGATTTGACACAGTGACTTCATCAGCTATGGATGCTGTCTGTTGTTGCCAGCTATCTTGTCCAGTGACACAGTACTCAATACAGTAGTGGCTGATGCCATCTGCTCCAAATCTTGGTGGGTACACCTTGAGTGTCACATTGTTATGGGTTATGTCACTCGCTGCAGGTGTTTCAGGCTTTGAAGGTGGCTCAAAGTTCTCATTGGCCAGAAATCCATTCTCATAAAGGTAGATACTTGCACCCTTGTGACTCTCATTTGTTATAGCTGTCGCAAGGAACTGAATATTCTTCTCGTCCTTGTTGGCCTCCGCAAAATCAATGTAAAGCTTTGCTTTCTGTCTCAATTTCTCAGATAACTCTTTTGAAAAGTACCATTGTTCCTCTTCTACATCACGGGTATGCTGTGCAGTATCCTGAGCATTCTCTTGTTTGGGTGTATCTTTTAGGTAGCTTGATAAGGCTGACAGATATGGTTCATCTGTTTGCAGTGAGGTGAAAGCAAAGCATACAGCTTTTTCTGTTTCTGAACTGAGTATTATTTTGTCAAATTCACTCTGACTTGAGACAACCTTTGTGTTTTTCATGATGTTAGTGAGGGAGCTTATGGTATTTATTTCTCTCTCTTTGCAGCGCATCCACTCACTCAGGTCTTTGTTGTTGAAAGGAGATGAGTGTCTTCTTTTCAGGATCTCTGCAAGCACACTTTCTTCTTCTCCTCCTCCTCTGATTGAAGGAAGTTTCTTTGCCATGGTTTAGCTTGAAGTCTAGCTTGAACTCATTGCACAGATTTTTAAAAGCTTTCAGCTTCTTGCTAATCTGTGGGAACTGTTGTGCGACAGTGCTCTTTAGTGCATCATTGCACCTCAGCTCCAGTTCACCGATGTCCTCCAGGACTCTTTGAGCTTCGTTCACTAATCCAATGCTAATCTCACGGACAAGCTGAGCAGCTTTAGAATCTAAAACCTTCAAAGGCAACAGCCAGACCTTCACAGGTACAGCCTTCTCTCCATTTGTTCCCAACAATTGTGGAAGACTTTGGTAGACTTGTATTGCATCCTTAAAAGACACTGGGGTGGTGTTAAGAGCAAAGTCCCCATGGAACTTGCAAGAGAATTTATCAGCTTTTGCAATGTCTGTGTCTTTCATTTGTAGAGAGCCTTTACCTTCTATTGACAAGCAGGGGATCTTATTGATTGCTACCTTCAAACTGCCTTCAATTTCCTGACGGTTCTCTTTATCAGACACTTCACGGTCAAATACAAAACAGGCTTGTGCCCCATAAAGGATACCAGCTACAACATGTGTTGCCATGCCTGAGTCAAAAACATTTGGATGATCCACATTGCCTCTTCCAAGATGATTCATTGACAATTCTTCAAACCTTGTGGTAGTTTTGTAATTGAATGTTACTCTAGCCTGATTTTGTGTAGTCTTACAATCATTGAGATATTTTGCAGAGCCTTCGACCTCCACCAGCCCAAACAAGAAACTTGCTTTCAAGGACGCTTCAACATTCAGTGATGACATTTTGTCCTCAATCGATTCAGATGCTACTATCTTAAATTCAGTGTTGTGCTTGGGTCGTTTTCTTGTATCCTTTTCCAGATCTTCACAATCCCACAATGTTAACCCTGTAATTGAGAGAGTAAGTAGCTCTAGTTATGTGCATTGCAAATATTATTGATAGTTGTTTCACTGTGTTTGATAAAGATTATTAATATTTGGTACACAGCTTTGGAATTTATCCAGAATATAATGAATGTTGTTTGTTTGAATGAGAGCACAGGACTGCTGTGTGCGCTCACAGACAATGTCTGTCTGTCTTTATGGATAGATATATCATGGATAGGCTATAGACCGTTATTCCGTGGGTAAATTCAGGAGTCTTATTGGTAGTAATATTGCTGTTAAATAATAGGCCTAGTCTGTTTAGTAGAGGCCCCTGCGCACCCCCCATATTCTTTTTTTCTAGTTTGGATTTTTGCCATCCTTAGGACCTCTATATAGAGATTTTGATGATCCCAAGAAGAAAATGGTCCAAAGTGTGTGTGTGTTTGTGTGTGTGTGTGTGTGTGTGTGTGTGTGTGTGTGTGTGTGTGTGTGTGTGTGTGTGTGTGTGTGTGTGTGTGTTTTTCAATGTTTTATTACACCTATGACACATCCGGGATTGCGAACCAGAACCCCGGCGAGACTGTCTTTCGGAGTCTGTCGCTTGCTCAAATTTAGACGCGAGTTGGGATGCTGTACAGCGGACTATAGATACAGTACAGTATCTATAGTCCTGCCATACAGTATCTATAGTCCTGCCATATAGTGGTTTATTGATTCAGTACAGTGGTCTAGATGCAGTACAGTGATCTCTAGATGCAGTACAGTGGTCTCATGCAGCTATAGATGGAGTACGGTGATCTCATACAGCTATAGATACAATACAGTGGTCTCATACAGCTATATACCGTAATTGCTGGATGATAAGCCGCACCTGACTAGGTGTCCTTCCTGCTAGAGAGCCCCTGGTGGCCGTTAGCTGTAAAAGTCTATACATACATCCTTGTTAAAGACCATTGTAAAACTAACTTACTGGCCGTTAGCTGTAAAAATCTCTATATCAGCCGCAATGTTATATAAGCCGCAGGGTTCAAAACATAGGAAAAAAGCTGCGGCTTATTCCGGCAATTACGGTATACAGTAAAGTGGTCTCATTTGTACAATAGGCGGAAGTTACATATTCTTACTGCATGCACAAAATGGCATGATTCATGATTCTTGCCCCCCATAAATTGTGTATGTCTGTATAGGGGAGGCTTGTAAGTATCCATGTAACCAATTCATTCAGAAATATTGATGTGACAGCTCAAGGGACCATTTGGAAAATGGTGATAGTGTTTTTTTTCCCTCACCAAAATGTTTTCTAACTTTAAATCTTTAGGTATTTAGTCCCCTTCCCGACATGGCAGCATGACAAGGTCCCATTGGAAACCTGAGGTTGTCTAAAATCGAATGATATCTTTATCTTTGGAGTGTGTCTAAATTTGAGCAAACTGCAGACTCCGAAAGACAGTCTTGCCGGGGTTCCAGTCAGCAATCCCGGAGGTGTCATAGGTGTAAAAAGAAAATCTATATTAGAGGTCCTAAGGATGGCAAAAATCAAAAAAGAAAAAAGAAAAAATAAGGGGGGGTGTGCGTGGACCTCTCCAGGGACCTCTACTATTTTCATGATAATATAGACTCTGTTTCATAGTAATATAAAACCAACGGATCTCACTTCAATATGTTGATAAAACGCGCAGCAGGCTCTCTTTATCTGTGTGTTTGTGTGTGTGTGTGTGTGTGTGTGTGTGTGTGTGTGTGTGTGTGTGTGTGTGTGTGTGTGTGTGTGTGTGCGCAGTGAGAGACGAAAAATCATTAGCGCCCTGATCGCTCTCATGCACATTACTTTTCTGTCACACATTTATGTGAAACTCAATACAAATTTGATTGTAAAATTTTTTAAAAACAAATGTAATGTTGGCTTAACTTGGCTATGCATCGGGGATGCATCCTGGTGAAATATCTGGCAGTTTGTGATCCCTTGTGGGTGATCGATCTAATAGTGTGAAAACCACAACGATAATTATGACAGCTGATTTCAAGAAAGTCACTTGTGAAATGCTCTAGCGATCTGATGACCGACCGACCACGCAATATCGTACAGTGTGTTCGAGCCCTTAATCACTCCCTCAATGGATCCTTACTTATTAGTACAAATGTATTTTTCAGTCAAGTGAACATTAGACAAGACTGCTGATCTTGTATATTAAAGTCACTAGGTACGACTAGGTAAGACTCCCTAAATAGGGAGATACACATTTCAGAAGGGCAATGGTAGCCAATCAGACGGAAAATGGGAAATGGGACAGATCCATGTTGATGACATGACTTTAGACATACTGTGTACCGATTTGAGTGATTTTACCCGTAAATAAATAATTTGCCTTATCTCAAAATGAAAAAGAAAGCTTTACCTGGGATAAGTGAGTCTTGTCGGCAGTCGTAGAGCATGCCAAGACTGAAGGGTCGACCAAGAGCTGCCAGCTCTATCATTTGACTGTTACGGTCCATGGCTCACGCTGAACTGGAGAAAATAAACCTGTGTTACTTCATTCATCCTTTTAACATAATACTCACTAGCCTACAATACATTTTATGAACACTGAATCTGGGCCTTACTTTCTGTAATTTAAAGAGGTGGTACTATCCACCTGTTTCCGCGAGAATTTACTGTAGCATTATTTGCGGGACACTTCCGGTTAACAGCAGACATACAAGCTCACGTCGCGTCGCAGATGCAAAGTTGTGAGCTTGTAGATCACTCTGGGCTGCGGCGCCGGTAGATGCCTGCACATTCTGCGCAATGCACGATGGGATGTTGGAAAGTTGTGGATAGTTTTGTACTTTTTCTGTTTTGTAAGTGTCTATGGAGATAACAAATCTAATAGACCCCCAGGTGTGGTTATAATATACAAATATGTCTTCCCTGTGGCTGTGCATTTTTGGTTACCGAAAGCTGAACGCCTCTGAGTCAAAAGGCCCATTTGAAATACACCGATATAATGACATCATAATATCATCCTCTCCCCTTTTTACCACTAAACTGCAGCTGTGGGTGTGCCTAACTTCAGCTGGGTCACCACCCACCTGACAACCAGGCATACTTAATGAGCAGGCCACATAAAAACATAATTTTAACACTTTCTGTAGACCTTTAAAAAAAAGGTATGTTGTGGGGGGGGGGGGGGGGGGGGGGGGGAGAATCACGGCACTCCATCTTTAAGTTAAGACTGTTAAAATTAAGTTAAGACTGTTAAAAGTGTACCAAAGTGAAAAGTGACTATGCAATAACCTTAAGGTTAAAGAAAGTGCATGGTGCAGTGTAAGCTTACAGTGCTCCATGCACTTTCTTTGACTGATATTCTTTCCCTGTGTTTATTGCTTTTAGTGTTTTTAGGTCTTATGTTTTTATGATGCAATTGTGTAGTATGTGTACAAGTGACAGACTTATATTGTCTTTTACCTTGTAAAAAATAAATGTAAATAATTGTCTTTTACCTACAGTAAACCAGGATCTGCTGTGAAAGTCAGGATCATCAAGACTTCGCCAAGTCGTCACCAGCATCTGCTTACCTGTGATATAAAGACACACAGAGTGTGAAGTGAGCGGTTCTTTGCATGAGTTAATTTCATTAAGCGTCCCACGAAGCATACATGCAAACAGACAAAACCAGATGTAGGGAGTGGTTAGCACTGCTCAAATAGCATTAAAACAGTGCAGATTATTTAACTCCCAAGCTCGGCATAAAAACAAATACAAGTAGGCCTACTAAAAAATCAATCTAGCTTAATTTTATTACACAGTTAACATTAAGAGAATTGCAAATATAGAAGGTTTTGAATTCATCATGCATTCAAAACGGGAGCATGTCGCTATTTCTATATGTCATCTTTTCGACAACCAAACCTAACCCTAACCCTAACCTCCATGGGCTTTATCAGCGGCTATGTTGAACTTGCAATATCACGTTATTTAACCAGGCCGAAGCCCTGGTGGAAAAGCTCTCTCTCTCTCTCTCTCTCTCTCTCTCTCTCTCTCTCTCTCTCTCTCTCTCTCTCTCTCTCTCTGTCACGCATATTCACTTAGACAACTCTCGACATCGGTACAGTATGTATTATGTATAATTTTGGTTACATTAGTGTATACAGTACTAGTGACTAGTTACTCATCGTGAGACATAACTATTATGCACTTTGTGGACATTAGTAGCTTATCCATTGCACCTTTTGTAATGTGATTCTTTTGGGCAGAGACAGAGAGTGACATATACTGTATAATCAAACATACATACATACATACATACAGTACATACAACTATGTGTCCAATTAGTTTTATTTGTATTTTTTGCCAACTTAATCCACTAAATCTCTTCCAAACACCAATTTAGTGCAATGCTGTACAAAACTATTGCACGGGTGGCAAAACTGCAATCCTAGAACCTCTAATTATGTGTTCATAATACTTCTGTCCTGTGTAAAACTAGCCCATAACATGTCTTTTTTAATTACTTTTTCATTATAATATCTAGCACCATGGGATTTAGGATCACATGCATATGCACGCACGCACGCACGCACGCACACACACTGCACACACTGAACCTTAAACCTTGAACCTTAAACTTGCTCCATATCGACCTGAATGATCATTAATCATTATCCTTATAAAACCTTGTCTGTGAACTGAATGAACAACAGTGTACAAAGAGTATCTTGACACAAATTAGATTAGATTAGATCATTAAATACAAACAGTGGCAGCTCCAGAGAATTGGGGTTGGGGGGAGTTGGCTTTTTCAGAGCAGGGGCTAATTCATTTTGGCAACAAACAATAATGAATAGTACTAAATTGAGTACTATAGTACTCAATTGTCTTTCACATATTCATATACATTGTATTTATTTATTCCTTAAATATATTTCATCATATTGGGTTTGTGGGGTGGGGGGGCTTAGGGGCTTCATCAGGGGAAGCTAAAGCCCCCACCTAGGCCCCCCCTGGAGCCACCACTGAATACAAATTAGGCTACTTTCCTTTTGAATTTGATTTCTTGCAGGCTTGCATTTCTTGGAAATGTTCTGAGTGTCAGACAGTTCACGCATGGTTTTACTTATAGAGGGCTAGACCACTTTGGATTATATAGTTACCTTGATGTAACTCCACGGTGAAGTGAAGAGGCTCAAGGGAAGCTCTTTTATCCTGTAAACTGGGGGTCGTCAATGTTTTACTGAGAGAGAGATGAAGCAGGGACCCCCCATTACATATTGGAATCGTGAATGTGTATTGTCGGACATTTAACGTCTTGACGACTTAGAACCCTCAATACTTTGTAAACTTGACCGGTGGCTCTGTGTTTGCTTGTTCTGCTCTCTTTTCCTTACTACGCTACCAGTAAGGCTCCCTAATCGGGAGATAAGCGACCGTAGGTCACTTATCTCCACAAATAGGGCAAAAATGTGTTTTGCCAAAATCTTCCCGATCCATGTTGATGACATGAGTGTAGACATACTGTGTAGTGATTTTCGTGATTTTAGGGCAAAATCTGTAGGAGCAGTGTCCAAAAATGTGTTTTTAAAAATCGGCCTGGAGGTGGCGCTATATGGGACAGATTCATGTTGATGGGATGAGTGTAGACATACTGTGTACCGATTTGCGTGATTTTAGGGCGAAAATTGTAGGAGCAGTGTCCAAAAGTGTGTTTTTCAAGAATCGGCCTGATGGTGGCGCTAGAGGAGGGCCATGTGAGAAATGAGGGGTGGGGTCTCCGCGCCGGCAAGGCGGACGAATAGGTACCGGCCCCGGCTGTCCCGGTCGCTCCTAGCCGGAGTTACGGCATTTTATGTGAGCTGCAGTGTAGGGGGTCCTCCACTTTTGCATCCATTCTGGAGCACCAGGAGTCGGTGGTCCCCGGGAATTCCCCGTGAGCAGCCCCGTTGGGGTGGTCATTTGGTCATGTTTGCGCATTTGGTAATTTTTTACATCTGGGGGTCCCCCAGGGACCTGGGGGTCCCTGGAGCTCCGGGGGTCCTTGGAGGTTGTAGTTTGGCAGCCAAGGAACGTGTGTGCAAAATTTGGCATGGATCGGGGCAACGGTTGCGGAGATATAAGCAGGGAAAAAGTGTGACGTGTGAGGTGTGACAGACAGACTGACGGACGGACTGACTCACAGTTTGTGCAGGTTTTGATAGTAAGTGCGACCTAAGGTCGCAATTAGGGGTGTAACATATCGAGGTGCAACACATCGAACCGAACATCGAATACCGAGTATCAAAAAAGTATCAAACGTGACACCAAAATATCAAAGCGAACCGTGAATTTTGTAAACTGTTGCACCCTTTATACGCTATATATACACCAAACCTCTTCACCTAAATTTGCCAATTTACAAAAGCACATGTCTGTGACACAGCTTGTAGATAGCCCATAACTTGTCTGTTTTAATTACTTTTTCATTACAATATCTAGCACCATGGGATTTAGGATCACGCCCACCCACGCACCCACGCACCCACGCACACATTCCCTCAGCCATATGTTCCCTCAGCAATGTGGGTGAATGTTAACCTGGTGAAATGCTAACTTGCCGACGCTGGTGAGTAGCGAACCTGCTGACGCTGGTGAATGTTAACCACTATGCCTAAACCTAACCAAACCCTGACCCTAACCTTAGTGGGGCTGAGGGAACATAGGGTCCAGGGAACATAGCCATGACCCCCCCCCCCCCCCCCCCACACACACACACACACACACACACACACACACACTTGCTCCAAATTGACTGAATGATCCTTGAATCATTGAATGAATTATCCTATAAAACTTTACAAGCACATGTCTGCAACTCATTGTGAGCTTGTAGTTAACAGGCTAATGTTTTCCCTGGAATAGGGATGTGAGGTTTCAAGTGGTTAATGTAAAAAAATAATAATAATAACTTAATCAGACAAAGATTTGGCGCCCGCTCGTAGTAGACCTATCTCTGAGGACCCCCTAGGGTCCCGGACACCCTGTTGAAGACCCTGAACGCAAACAAAGTTGACTAAACCCCGAATCTTCAAATAGGAAAAATCTAAAAACAAACAAATAGTTGTAGGTTTTGGTGATGTTGTAGGTCTAAATTGTCAGAATCAACTTTGTTTGCGTTAATTTACGGGCCAAAAGAGCCCCTTCACTGAACGGGCGCTGAATGCCAATCTCGCCTGGAACGCTAATTACGGTCGGGCCGGCCCTGGCTACCGGCTCAATGGAGATAAGTCTCACACAGTTTCACCTGGGAGTTTAAACAGAAACATGAAGTCATTAAGAAGACTGAAAAACAACCATAAAGTTCATCTTTAAAGATTAAGATTGAAAAACAAGTGATCAGCAGCAGTCAGTAGGACAGAGGATTATGGGTCATGAGATAATGCAGCACAGTATCACACGCACGCATGCACGCACGCACGCAGGCAGGCAGGCAGGCAGGCAGGCAGGCAGGCAGGCAGGCAGGCAGGCAGGCAGGCAGGCACGCACGCACGCACGCACGCACACACACACACACACACACACACACACACACACACACACACACACACACACACACACACACACACACACACACACACACAAGGGTTGACTCAGATTCGGCCAGAGGAGGGAGTGGTTTACAGGGTTCATAATGAAGGTGCGAAGAACATCATCCTCATACTGTATGTCTCTGCTTGTGTAACCCTCTCTTTCGGGTCTGCTGATCTGAAGAAAACACCCAGTGTTGTCTCTGTTCACCCATTTATTATCAGGAACTGATGGGGACAGACAGACAGTGCATGTCAAATATAGGCTGCTGGCACACAACACCTCTGCTCCGTTGCTCATATCAAAACAGGAAGAGCTTATATTAACACAAATAATTACAATTTCAAATAATTGCATAGGTACACTGTACACAGTTAACAGTACTGTAGTATTTACACTCTCTATATAATATTTTTCATGCAAAACATTTTCTTACAGTTAATATACAGAATACAAAACCCTCCCAACACACACCTGATGGGGACAGACAGACAGTGCATGTCAAATATAGGCTGCTGGCACACAACACCTCTGCTCCTGTACACAAACAAACAACATTCAATGATTACAGGCTAACTGCAATCAGCTGCCATAAATTCAACTGCTAAAAGTCTGCCTACATCATTCATCTGCTTAAAAGTGTGCACAGATTACAATAATTGTAAGATTATGACATTTTATATCATGCAAAAGGAGGAGAGATGTAAACAGCAGCCTACCGTTGCTCATATCAAAACAGGAAGACCAGAGCAACGTCACGTGACCGCATATGACGGCAAACCATGAGTCTATCTTCCACCAGGGGAGGGCGCTGTTGTTCAACCAAGGTTATATAGAGAACACAGCATAGAATGCAATATCTAGGCAGTACATTGTGTTTAGACATTGTTGATTGACTATATTTTGACGAACTTCATTCAAATAAAATAACATTAAATGACTCCTGTTACACTCTCCCCTCTTGAAATCGGCAAAATACGGAGTACCACAGAACACAATTTCTTTTCTTTCTTTCAACAAGAAAATTCACATGTAATCCAAGGTCCCAATCAACATAAGTAACAGTAATACCAAAAGTATCCAGTCAAGCCATAAGGCTGTTCCTGTAGAACACACAAGGGAAAGCACTCCCTGCAGTGATGACATAAAATGTGCCTGTATACACATTATCATACTCAAACCCTGTAAACTGTTACCCGACACTACTGATATTCAGACCCCCCAAAAAAAAGGTTGTGCAAGTTTTCAACATAATTCTCTGACCTTGTAGCTCATTTAAGCGTCCATCGTAACAATAAGCCTACTCACAGGTTTGACAATGCGGCCTGCTCTGGTTCGGACGGCATGTGTGTTGTCAGGTAAGTGACATATGGGTGCATGTGAAGCTGCAGAGTGAGCAGCGGGGTGACAGGGCGTAGCCACACTCGAGGCCAGCGAAGGAGAAGAGTCCAGCACTGTGCCAGCCCCACTAGGAACAGAGTCCATGCCACTAGAAACTGTTCCACTGCCGGCCACACTGCCCGCCTCCGAACCATCTGTATCCGAAAGATAGCTTGTCTCCACCTCAGGATCTTCATCCACCCCACTCTCGGCAAGCGTCCCGTCAGACTGGGCGGGCGGTATATCAGCTGTTGGAAAGTCTTCACCCTCAACCGGAAGCTGCGAGACCCAATGATGAGTCCTAGAAACCTTGTCTGGGCCCCTCACAGAAGCCACAGAATGGTCAGTGACACCATCGCTACCCGGGGTAGGAGTAAGAGGCGAGGCAGAAGAGACAACGGAGGCACTGTCTTCATCATCCTCAGTCACAGGTAGGAAGTTCACACAGAGCAGCAGATTACGATGCACCACCTTGGTGTGACCAGTGACAGAGTTGCGTATCTGGGCGGTGTGGGTCGCAGGATCGCTCTTTACTACTGTGTAAACCACATTTTCCCACCTATCAGCCAACTTCCTACGACCTCTCTCTCCCTTGTTCGCCACCAGGACCCTGTCCCCAGCTTCGACAGGCACACCCTTTGCCCGCCTGTTGTATATCCTAGCCTGTCGCTTCTGCTCCTCACTAGTGTGCCTCTCGACCAAGATCATGGCCTCCCGGAGATCCCGTTTCAGAACCTCCACATACTTGGGATAAGACACGACATCCTCGTCACGTAGAGCAGACTTGAAGAGCACGTCAACAGGTAGACGAGGCACTCTACCGAACATCAAGTAAAAGGGCGGAAACCCAGTGGTCTCATGAACGGTCGAGTTGTACATAAACGTCAACGTATGTAGCATTTGGGGCCAAGACTGCTTCTCCCGGGGAGGAAGAGCCCTTATCATGCCACCAAGGGTGCGGTTGAACCGCTCAACTGTCCCATTTCCCATGGGGTGGTAAGGCGTTGTGCGGGACTTCTTCACACCCGAGACCTGAAGCAAGGCAGCTATCAGCTCACTCTCAAAATTCGCACCCTGGTCTGAGTGGATACGCTCAGCAAAGCCATAGAAACAAAAGTAGTTGTCCCACAGCTTCCTGGCCACCTGTTTAGCAGTTTGATCAGGACAAAGGAAGGCATGAGCGAGCTTAGTAAAGTGGTCGGTAACCACCAACACATTGACGGGCCTGTTCCTGGAGTCTTCAGCTGTCCAAAAGTCAATGCAGACCAGTTGCAACGGCGCAGTAGTGGTAATACTCTCAAGGGGAGCACGGGCGTGTGGTTCCGGTGTCTTACTCACAACACACCTCTCACAACACCTGACATAGTCCCTCACATCATGTTCCACAGAACTCCAGTAAAACCTCTGCTTGACAAGATGGAGTGTTCTCTCCTGCCCTTGGTGACCAGCATCGTCATGACACCCGCGCAGGGCCTCCTCCCGCAGGGACTGGGGCACCATGTACTGGTGTTTTGTCTTCCTAGTGACCGGGTCTTTACACACCCTGTAAAGGATCCCATCTTCAAGCACAAGTTTATCCCACTGTTTCAAGAGCTTCAAAGCACCCAACGACTCATTTGGCCTCTCACGTCGTGTGGGGCGACGTCGGCGCTCAACAAAGGAGATGACACGGGACAACTCAGGGTCAGCCCATTGCGCAGCTCTAAGCTCCCGCTTCGGAATGGAGGGTAGAGCATCCTGGCCCACATCTGTGACACTTTGTACGTGACTCGCCAAGGCAATGGCCCTGACTCTGGCGGCTGTATCCCAATCATTGTGACCATCAAGGACAGCCGCAACCTCGGCACTCGACATGGAGCAGAAGGTGGGCATGGAGTCGGGGAGAGTGGTTGCCTTCCTGCCTTCCACCCCCTGGCTGTTCTGACGGACGGTAGATAACCTGAAAGCATCCTGAACCTCTCCACCAGACAGCTGCTCAGACTCCCGGACCAGACTCTCATACGGCTCACAGAGAAGGCGCTCACCGATGCAGCAACCCGCAAAGGGCTCCCTGCTGAGGGCATCTGCTACTACATTCTTTAATCCAGGCACGTACTTGAGATCAAAGTCATATGATGCAAGCTTGGCCACCCAGCGCTGTTCACAGGCATCCAGCCTCGGCTTAGTCAGGATATGAGTAAGTGGGTTGTTATCAGTCCATGCAGTGAACACATGGCCCTTAAGCCAGTGGCTGAACTTTTCACAAACTGCCCATTTGAGAGCCAGAAATTCAAGACGGTGGGCAGGATACACGCTCTGTGACTTGTTCAACGACTTACTGGCAAAAGCAATAGGACGTGCTCTATCTTCCCCAGGAGCTACTTGTGAGAGCACTGCACCTAGGCCATCGGTCGATGCATCTGTTGACAGGATGAAAGGGCGGGAGAAGTCAGGGTGCGCCAGTACAACATTAGCCAGCAGGGCATCTTTCAAGGCCTGCACCGCCTTCTCACATTCAGAGGTCCAATCTGCTGGAACCAGCTTCCTGTACTGTTCTCTGCGTCTCCCTTGGGTTTCCCCAACCCACTTCCTTTTCTTCTCCTTTGTGCCAGAGGTCAGTTGGAAAAGAGGCTTCGCGATACTGGAACAGTTGGGAATGTAGCGTTGATACCACATCACGAGGCCAAGGAATGACTGTATCTTCTTTGGAGATGGTGTCCGTCCATCCGGAAGCATCAGGTCCGCCTTCGTGACATTAGCAATGGCCTCAACTTTGCCGGGGTCCGTAGACACACCTCTGCTGTCAATGACATGACCAAGGAAATGGACAGACCGACGCAGCAAGTGACACTTCTTGGGTGCCAATTTTAGGTTGTGTGCACGCAGTCGTTGGAACACCATCTCGAGACGCTCCAAGGCCACGTCCTCACTGGGAGCGAAGACCATTAAGTCGTCGAGGTAGCAGAGTAGAGAAAGGAAGTTCTGGTCCCCGAAGATGCTCATCATCATCCTCATGAAACTGGCGGGGCTATTGCACAAGCCTTGAGGGAGACGATTATACTCGTACAGACCAGTAGGTGAAGAGAAAGCAGTATACTTTTTGTCATCTTCATGCAGCGGAACATTATAAAAACCAGAAGTAAGGTCCATCGTGCTGAACAGTGCATTTCCCCCCATGGCTGCGAGACAGTCAGCCTGGTGTGGAAGCGGGTAGGCATCCTTGACCGTGCGAGCATTCAGCCAGCGGAAATCAGTGCATATTCTCAGGTCACCATTCTTCTTCCACACGAGGACCAGTGGGGAAGCAAACTCGCTTTTGGACTTCCTAATGATTCCTTTCTCCTCCATCTCACTCAATGCAACACGGAGCTTCTGGAAGTGGCCAGGTGGGACCCGTCTGTAGGGTAACCTGAACGGCTTCTCGTCCACCAGGTGGATCCTGTGCACAAAATCAGTTGCTTCCCCACAATCAAGTTTATCCCTGGAGAAGATATCAGCATATTCCAGTGACAACTCGCACATCTTGGATTTCCACTGATCAGAAACCTCACAGGAGTCAAGGTTCAGGTCACCAAGACCACATCTCCTCAGAGACTCTGTAATGTCAGAAGGTTGAGAGGACTGGCCAGAGCTGGCACGTTGACTGTTAGAACGGATACAAGCACTATCCGTTGCGTCCATATCCTCCAGAGCCATACATGGAGATACATCAGCCAACTTGGCGTTCCTCCGCAGGGTGACAGGGCTGTCAGTAGGGTTAATGATCTTCATCGGAACCCAACCGTCACCCCACAAGGGAGTGACAACACGACCAACCAAAATGTTGCGGGGCATAGAGTGGGACTTTGTAGGTTCAACCACAACAGTGCAGCCGGGCAGACCACGGGATGCAGCAGGGAGCTTCCCCCATACAAGGTGCTCATGACCAGGAAGTAGAGTTACGGCCTGGTGCAACTTCACAGTTCCCACAACATCAGGGACCTCCTCTCCCACCCAGCGATGGACACCAGCAAGCATGGCCAGGAATCGAGTACGGTCCTCTCCGTCATCAGGGTATCCCGGTACAGACATCATCTCCCAGTACTTCTCAGAATCCTTAAGCCTCCGTATGAGGCACTTGATGACATTAGTGCCTATTATCAGGTCATCAGTCTGCCCAGGGACAATCAACGTGGGCACATTCATCTTATGTCCATATACCTCAAGCTCCAAATCACACTGACTCTTTGCAAAGGCTTTCATGCCTCCACATCCAACCAAGACAACATCAGTGCTCTGTAGGTCATCACAGGTCAGGGAGCCAGCCTCAACCATAGCGTCAATGGCGGCTTCGCTCATAGAGCACGCCATGGAGCCAGAATCCAGCAACGCCCTCACGGTTGAACATCCATTCACAACAACCGGGGTGTAGAACAAACTGTCACTGTACTGCAGACGCTGCGTATTCTGAATAATAACTTTGGAGTGGCCGGGAAAAGCTCCACTCACTGTCTCATACACCGACTGGAGATCTGGGACCTCGTCGAGGGGCTTGTCACCAGCGCCCACACTTCCCCCCTCGAAATGCGGGCGAACTAGTTTCCCTGTTGGGGGGAAGCTGAGGCAGTGGTGGCGGTGGCAGACTGAGAATCAGGGGACGAAGAAGCAGGGCATTCTTGCCTCATGTGACCTGGCTGGTGACAGGTAAAGCAGAGGCGATTGAATTGGCAATGGGCAATGGTCGAGTGCGAGTGCTCACCACAGATCCCACATGCACCCCGACCTGAGGATGTCCTCCTCTGCTGTGGCTGTGACCCACCACGGCCACGGGGAAGAGAACTGGGAGGTGAATAGGCACGGGAAGCAAAACCTGGGCGCGGTGCAGGCGCTAAGCTACTCAACACTTGGCTCAGCATCTCTGTCATTTTATCCATGCTGGCCTGGAGCGAGGCAGTCTCCGAGGCCCTCTGAAACGGCTGGACATTTTGTTTGCATGAAAGTACTAGAGGAGGCTCGCTCACTGGCTCAGATGTGAGAGACTCATCCACGGTAGCAACCATCTGCTGGGCAACGCGGTGTGGCGGTGCCGCCCTCTGCCTGGTCCGCTGTTCCCGCTGGAACTCATCAATCCTCTCCTGTACCTCCTTGGCTGTCCATTGGTCAGTGAGCTTGCTGTTGAACTTAATAGAAAGAGACTGGTTGGGGCAGTTCCGCACAAACATCATGGCCACTTCCCTACCAATGTCGTCCATTGCCTTCCCCAAACGTCGAAGACTCTCATCTGCCACATCCGCAGCCCTATTTAGACGTACCCAATAATCAACAGGGGTCTCATGAGGTGCAGGCAAGGTGTTGTAGAAGTCCATTAGAGGCATACAGGAATACGAGAGGTCACTGAAGTGCTGCTTCAGAATGGTATAAATTGAATCAGGCCGGTGGACAACGTCAATCGACGGGTCGCTGCGTAAACCGATCCTGACAACGTCTTTGGCTCTGCCCATAAGCCTAATGAGTATCTCATCTGACTGCTCCGCCGCAACAACACTCTTCTTCCTCAAATATGTAGACATCAGTTCGATCCACTCATGGATAGAACACTTGTCAGCACCATCACCACGGAAGACGGGCGGCTCTCTGGCATCAGACTTCAGGACTAGACTGAGCTGTGAAAGGTCAAGCGTAGCCTGGTTGGCAGACTGACCGAGCATCTGTGTTGCATAGTAACCGTCGCCACGTAGCCCTGCAACATGGCCGGAAGGTGACCCGTAGCCATGAGGCGGCGCAGCATAAGCGGCAGAAGGGCCATAGGCATGGGGCTGTGCAGCAAGACCGGAAGGAGGGCTGTAAACATGGCCAGAAAGAGGGCTGAAGACAGGGGGCTGCGTGGCATGGCTAGAAGGCGGAACATAGGCATGGGACTGAGTGGCATAGCTGGGAGAAGGGATGTAGCCATAGGACTGAGCAGCATGGCTGGGGGGAGGGATGTAGACATATGGCTGGAATGCATGGTTGGGAGCAGGGACGTGGGCCAGGGGCTGCATGACATGGCTGGAAGCAGGGACATGGGCAGGGGGCTGCATGGCATAGCTGGAAGCAGGGATATAGGGAGGGTGCTGCGTGGCATTGTTGGGGGCGGAGACATGGGCAGGGGGCTGCATGACATGGCTGGAAGCAGGGACATGGGCAGGGGGCTGCATGACATGGCTGGAAGCGGAGACATGGGCAGGCTGCTGCATGGCACTGCTGGGGGCGGAGCTATGGGCAGGCCGCTGCGTGGCACTGCTGGGGGCGGAGACATGGGCAGGCTGCTGCGTGGCACTGCTTGGGGCGGGGCTATGGGCAGGCTGCTGCGTGGCACTGCTGGGGGCGGGGCTATGGGCAGGCTGCTGCGTGGCACTGCTGGGGGCGGGGCTATGGGCAGGCTGCTGCGTGGCACTGCTGGGGGCGGGGCTATGGGCAGGCTGCTGCGTGGCACTGCTGGGGGCGGGGCTATGGGCAGGGTACTGCGTGGCACTGCTGGGGGTGGGGCTATGGGCAGGCTGCTGCGTGGCACTGCTGGGGGCGGGGCTATGGGCAGGGTACTGCGTGGCACTGCTGGGGGTGGGGCTATGGGCAGGGTACTGAGCAGCATGGCTGGAATGGGGACTGTGTGTCTGCGTTGTGTTGCTATCTGATAAATCAAAAGGCTGTGGGTGCTGTGCATGTGTGTTTCCCCTGTCAGACATGGGTCTGGTGGTAATAGAATCACCAATTTCTTTACCTAACTCAGTGGTCAAAGCACCAAATTGTCTAAATGCATCGTTTATATTGACATTACCACCATGAAAAGGAGTGGAAAACGGCAGGGCAGGCGGAGGTCTCTCAAACAGAACAATGTCACCACCTTCATCAATACCAGTAAATGACATAGGCTCACTACCACGTGAACCAACTGAAATATCAGGCAAAGACCCGCCTCCTTTACTCCCCTCTGACATTATTGATTATGTACACACAATACACACAAAAAATAAATAAAAATAAAATAAATTATGATATACTGTATATCAATTATGATGAGCAATCAAGCTGATCTTCTTGAACTCACGGAGTCACGGCACCAGATGTAACCCTCTCTTTCGGGTCTGCTGATCTGAAGAAAACACCCAGTGTTGTCTCTGTTCACCCATTTATTATCAGGAACTGATGGGGACAGACAGACAGTGCATGTCAAATATAGGCTGCTGGCACACAACACCTCTGCTCCGTTGCTCATATCAAAACAGGAAGAGCTTATATTAACACAAATAATTACAATTTCAAATAATTGCATAGGTACACTGTACACAGTTAACAGTACTGTAGTATTTACACTCTCTATATAATATTTTTCATGCAAAACATTTTCTTACAGTTAATATACAGAATACAAAACCCTCCCAACACACACCTGATGGGGACAGACAGACAGTGCATGTCAAATATAGGCTGCTGGCACACAACACCTCTGCTCCTGTACACAAACAAACAACATTCAATGATTACAGGCTAACTGCAATCAGCTGCCATAAATTCAACTGCTAAAAGTCTGCCTACATCATTCATCTGCTTAAAAGTGTGCACAGATTACAATAATTGTAAGATTATGACATTTTATATCATGCAAAAGGAGGAGAGATGTAAACAGCAGCCTACCGTTGCTCATATCAAAACAGGAAGACCAGAGCAACGTCACGTGACCGCATATGACGGCAAACCATGAGTCTATCTTCCACCAGGGGAGGGCGCTGTTGTTCAACCAAGGTTATATAGAGAACACAGCATAGAATGCAATATCTAGGCAGTACATTGTGTTTAGACATTGTTGATTGACTATATTTTGACGAACTTCATTCAAATAAAATAACATTAAATGACTCCTGTTACACTTGTACCAACACAACACGGTAAGTCAATGAATACTTATAATCTGTCTGTAGAGAAGCATATAGCCTACAGTATAAACTCAATCTTCTCTACTAGTATTTTGAAGTACAAATGGATAAATTGATTATGGATCGTGAGTATATTTGTTTTAATGTTCACTATATTTTACTATTTCAAACGTTTTTTTTTCTTCTTTTTTTCAGAATTTAAAGAAACATTTTTAAAAGAATATCAGACATAAAAACACAGCCCTTTTAAGAAAAACATCAATGTTCCTTCAAATTCTTCTTGAAATTAAAACAGTTGAGAATCAATGGGTTAAACTGCAGAATATAATTCATTTACAGATTACTACGCTATCATCAGGGCTTGCTTTAGGATAACAGATTAAACAAGTGAAATTAGAAGTGATGAGACAAAGACAAAGAAATGATTAGACACAATTGGAACCGGTACAATGTAAAAGTTAAGCTGATAAATTGCTGGGCTGAAATGTTGTCACCTACCTGAATATTGTTTTCTGTTCAAACACACTATAATGATTACTAATCAGATAACTAATGCTTTAACCTTTTAACAAAACCCTTTTCGTTTGAACCCAAAAATATATACCTTTAACGTCTTACGCACAATAAAATGGCCTAGGTCACACTCCTGACATAAGTCATTCTACAACTGGGGTGAGAATGATTTTTTTCAGTAAGGGTATATGGAAAGGTCCTCGAAAATGACAGGTGGTCACACCGATTTTTTTTGGTTTGGGTCCCAGTGAGACACCATCTTTTTGCCTTTTTGGTATTGAGCTGAAAATGTGGGAACTTAACACTTGCATGATTGTGCTTTCTAGCCTGCAGCAGGCTACACTTACTGGCTGTGTCAAAATGACGCCTGAGTGTTATATCATTGTCTCCACCAGGCCGAAGGCATGGGGAGACTATGTTTTGCATCCCGTCCGTCCGTCCGTCCGTCCGTCCGTCCGTGCGTGCGTGCGTCCGTCCGTGCGTGCGTGCGTCCGCCCGTCCGTCTGTTACCAGAGCAATCTCCGGCACCGTTGGCCCGGCCGTGGCCAAAATCTGCACACATGCACTCCCTGGATACCAATTCAGAACCTCTGCCCCAAATTTTCACATGGGCCTGTTCTAGCGCCACCATGAGGCAACTCATTTTTACACAGTACTTCTACAGATTTTGTCCAAAAATTACACAAATCGGTAGACAGTATCCCTACAATCATTTGATCGACATGGACATGGAAATCAATCATGAACATCGCGTGCAATTTTGAGGAAATTGTGCACCCACTTTCCCACTATAGAGTAGTGAAGTGTGACGTAATTTACACATCCTACCTGGTTCGCAGTTTTCTTCCCCCATTCTGAATTCCCATAGACCTTTTTCATATCGCGTCATATAAGAACTGTGTTCCAATTATAAACAAATGATCAAAGCGGTTTGACTCATGTGGATATAAAGAATCAACTGATGGTGAAGAAACGCTAATGTTACTGTCGCCGAATTAATTACATTTTCGCTAGAAACAGGCTTTATCACTTATGAGTGACTGACTATCATAAACCATACAGAGCCACCTCGCCGACAATATCGCAGAGACCATTTGTTTATTTTTGGACCACAATGCTTATATGAGACGATTTAAGATGACCCAATGTTAATCTCCATAGAGAATTACTTCTCTGGAACCGGGGGATGAGCGAGTCACGTCATGACTTCACTGTTCTGTAGGCAGAGGAAGAAATGCCACTTCAAATTTTTCAAATCAGCCTCATGGTGGCGCTATAACAGGCCGATTCGTGTTTTACCTATAACTCCACCGATCAGTGTAAAACGTTGTATGTGCACTTCCCAGAGGCCAAGGAAAAACCTTTGTCCTGCATTTTTCACATCTGCCTTTTATAGTGCCACCAGGATGCCGACTTTTATAAAACATATATTCTTTAATATAACTCCTTCAGATTTTATGAAAAGAACACGCAAATCAGTACACAGTATCTCTATAGTCATGTGATCAAGACGGATCTTTCCAATATTTCATATTCCATCCTAATTGGCTAATATTGTCTTCCAAAGTTTGCAGGATTGGTCAGTTTTGAACAAAATGCCTCACATCATGAACACAGCTTGTGTTTTCCGTGAAGTTTTGCTCGCACATTCCCCACTAGGCCAAGGAACAAATGCCACCTTTTCACATTGGCCTGCACCACCAACAGGTCAACTTTAGCAAAACTATTTTTTGGAACAAAATGCCTCAAATCATGCATGCAGCGTCTGATCGCTGTGAAAGGCCGAAGAAGACATGGCACCCTTTTCACATTGCCCAATTATAGCGCCACCACCAGGCCACAATAACATACCTAACCTGGTGGAGACCTGTGCTCGGAAGAGCACTGATTCAAGTTTAGTAATCTTTTGTCCCAAATGTGTGTGTGTGTGTGTGTGTGTGTGTGTGTGTGTGTGTGTGTGTGTGTGTGTGTGTGTGTGTGTGTGTGTGTGTGTGTGTGTGTGTGTGCTAGAACTGTCTATCCCGTGTTCAGGTCACTTCATTCATCACTCAGTCACCAGCTGGGACCAACATCTGGATGTTGAATGACACCCAGTGAGTACCAGTTAATTTATTACTATTTATAAGTTCTGAAATGTAGAAAGTGGCTCGATCTTGGTAATGAATTTAAAATAATCTATTTTAACTCGCTGTAATCTAACAGTTTCTGTTCAAATCAGGCAAAAACATTTGGTGCGATACAAGCAATTGGGCTAGTATAGGCATTATAAAATATGTCTTGGGGCAAATTGCAACTCAAACTCTTTCAACTTTTTCTGTTTCATAAATATGACTTAGTCCATTCATGCTTTTGACATATTAGGCAATTGCCAATTTTATTTCTGTTTTTCCAGACTTTATTTTTAAACAAAATAAAATTACCTATAGATGACTCTCTTGAGGGTACAGAATACTACAGATATGGAATTTGAGATCCCATAAAGTTCATTTAGGAACATTTTATTGATCAGAGATTTGTTTTGAATGCACACTTTGGATGTGTAGAGTAGGACTTTAACTAATGTTAAAATATAATGTGTAAATATATGTAATCTTTTGTTGAATTCAATTGTTATTTGCCAAATGGTGCCTATATTATTATCATCATTATCTTAATTATTATTATTATTACCCTTATTATTATTACCCCCCATAACAACAGTTCCTGTCATATGTTGGTTTTATCTTTCAGGTCACACATGAAAATCACTGTTATTGTAGCAGCTGAAGAATTCTGCAGAAATGGGGAATGCAAATGTACCATCAGAAAGTGGCAGATCCCTGACGTGCGGCGAGTGTGGGCAAGGACTGAGGGATTGCACCTCCTGGGACCACTTTAATGAAAGATGTGTTCGTGGCCAACAAGTATACGCATTCCATGGAGGTCAATACTACAGAATAGTTAACCATTCTAGCTATGTGTGTCATAATTGCTTTGTTACTAAGCCAGAGCAGAGAGAGAGAGAGGAAAGAGAGAGAGAAGCAGAGAGACAGAGGTTGATACGACTCAGAGCAGATGATAAAAGACTTATGGAACAACAGAAAAGGGAAAAGGCGAAGTAGTCCATGCAAATTAGCGCTTCATGTCAAAGTAATTGTTCCAGATTCTTTTTTTCACCACACATCATTTTTATGACGAGGTGTCTATAACACCATACTAAAAGTCCTAAGAAATCCTATTTACGGAAATATGTTTAAATGGACAAAATTGCCACCAATTATTTATATAATGCCATATTTTAATTTGCACTCCATAGGGATATGGGATAATGATTTTAAGTTATGAAGTGTGATTTTTGGACAGAATGGTTAATATAAAATGGGTTGCAGTTTGATAGATTTATATTTTGTAGAATTAAGTAGAACATCTGGGAAGCTTTTGTATGTACGCTAATTACAGTAGAAGTAGTGTTTGAATGAGGGTCTTGTTGTGCTTAATGTTTTTGTATTATTATTTTAGTTTTAGTTTCCTTTTAGTCATTTTTTATTTTGTTTCTTTTTTTATTGACTGACTGAAATGATTTCAAGGTCAGAGTTGAAAATGTACCTCAAGCAAAGAAGAGGTTATGTATGTTGGGCTGTAGTTTTGACAACATGTCAATGAAATGACAAGATTTGGGACAGGATTTCCTCTGTTGTCAACAAAAGTGCTCTTAAGAGTCAACATCTCAATGGCCGGGTTTCCCAAAGTGAATTTAGCCCATCGTAAGCCCATCGTAGCTCACGCATGGTCGTAGAGACCAAGCCCCGATCGTCATGTTCCCGTGTTTACATGGGTTCGGGCAGAGCGACTTATTTACCCCCCTACAACTACACCATCAGATGGTTCAGATTTCACAAATAAAGTGATTAATAAAGTCTCACACCAGTCTAAATACATTACGGCTTTCTATAATTCTCTGTTTTCTTTAATAAGAAGCCTTTTTATCCAATCACTGTCTGTTTATCTCAATGGGGTTGGTGCGCATGGGGAACGCGAGGAAATACATGGGAAACCCTCTGTGGCTAAATACTTAAAACCCATTATGGATGGGAACCCCTTTATGTGCTTTTATCCCTCAGCCGGGAACACATTTTTTGTGTAGTGTACAGTATGTACCGGTAGCAACATATGTTTTTGTAATTTTTGAATTATATTTTACATTTTTCAGGAAACTTCAGGCTAGGTGTTTTTAGAATCGGCCTCAGGCCTAAATGGGTATAGTGGTTGCAAAGGTATTAATTGATTCCCAGAGTCCCGTGGTCAGAGTTCTGGTCAGTTTCTGATGAATATGAAGTAGGTCCAATGGGGCGAGGTCCATTTGGCGAGGGAAACTCAAAATAGATGAATCCACAAAACTAGCAAGCTTCGTTCTGATCAGCTGACTACAAAACACCTTGTTTTGGGGGAATACGCTGCAGCGGCGTGGTGAAACCGGACACAAAAAATAGTACCATGTGACAGAGGGGTCAAAGTTGAAAGAAGCTAGCTCTCTATGGTAGAATTAGGTCAACAATACAGATGACACTAGTTTTGTGGATTAATCTATTTTAATTAGTGCCAAATCACCGGAACTACTTTATATTCATCAGAAACTGACCAGAACACTGACCACGGCAATCAATTAATACCTTTGCAGCCGATATATTAATGTATTAAAGTATTTCCTACAGCTTTATGTCAAAATATCTGAACACTTTAAGTGTCATGTGTTGCAACGTCCATTTCTGATGACAACAACACAGGCGATAGGCCCACTCCCTCATAGCAGTTTTCTCAACCTTTTCAGGCCACGACCCCTCAAAATATTCATATTTAAACTGGGGACCCCCCCCACCCTGACAAGTACTTAGAACTGTAGGAGGTGAGGCATTACATTTAGTTTGACTCGGTTCCACATATAAATATTGTGAAGCTTGTAGATCAGCGAGTCTTTGTTACATAATTTTACCATTTTCAATGTTTGACCGTAGTATAGTTTGTTGATTCCTTTTGATGCAGTAATGGTCTTTTTTTATTTCATTTCATGTAATTTATTTTTTCATTTTTTGGGCTATTAAAAGCCTTCACTTTACTGTCCTTGATTTAGTTTTACGTGGATAAGACGTTAACACTACGTTCTTTGTTATACTCTGCAGATGCAAGCAATAAATACACATAAAATGATTCTACACTACGTAGAAACAATGTGAATTATGTAGGTTAAAGGGATATTGTGACATTTTTATTGTATTACATTTTTTCCATTTTCCCCAAAAGAAAACAAATGAAAAAGGTTATCGAAAACACACGGCCAGCTCACGTATTAGCAGGGTATTATGAGTCACCAGAAAAAAGACGGGTGTTTTTGATGTCTTTATCATGGTTAAAATCGAGTTTAAAGTTAAAATGGGGTTGTCTGATTAAATGAAAATCAAATATCTAAATATTGAATCAAGCAAATTAAAAACTGTCCAGGGTGTTCACAAAAGCCTGAGTAGACGATAAAATGACCAAAGGTTTATTTATTTTTTATTTTTTTGAAAGTGGAAACACCCTTTAAGGTGTCGGTTAATGCTGTGCTGGTCTTGTAGTCGCCGCAGAGAGAAGATGTCAGGCAACAGAATCCATGAGTGAGTGATGAGGCCGTTTTATGACATGGAATACTCACAGTGCAAGGTCAGGCCAATGAAGTATGACCACAACCAGGGACGTGCTGGCAATTGGGAAAAGCAGGACAACTCCCGAAAGGCAATTGAAACGGCTTTATATAATACCGGTACATGCAAAATAACATGAGAACAATAAATTACAACAAACACATGCCTAAAGGGCATTTGAATACAATTTAACAAAAAAATTAGAGAGAACAATTACAGTGTAGAAGAAATTATAACAACAATAAATGCATGATCATCAGCTTATTTTAACCCATTTAGGCCTGAACACATTATTACGCAATATTTTATGCTTTAAAATAAAATATTTAAAAATAGCAGATCTACATGAAAGCTCACAGCGCGGCACCGGGTGCCACGCTGCGAGCTTGTAGATCTGCTATTTTTTAAAAATCTTGTAATTTGTGCAAATCTTTGAATATTTTGACCCGATTCTATAAGTGTCTTTGAAATCCTTCTTTTTAAACTCTGTTTCTGTCAGTGGTTCTCAAAATGTTTCATGCCAAGGACCCCCAAAACTACATGTATTTGGCCACGGACCCCCCATCTCAAAATATTGTATCAGGGACCCCCCAGAAGCAAATATTTGAGTTACAAATGTTCACTTTCAAAAAGATATATTCAAAGACTTGCCAAAACAAAAAAATATATATATACCGGTACAGTATATCAAAGTTTTTCAAAAAATAGCAGATCTACAAGCTCGCAGCGCGGCACTCGGTGCCGCGCTGTGAGCTTGTATATCTGCTATTTTTCAATAGCTAAAGCATTCAATAATTCTAGGCCTAACACACCGAGAGAGTTGTAGCAGAGCTGCAGTTTAGTGGGAGTTTGTTCCATAAAAACACTGCTTCTCCGTGTTTAGTTGTGACTCTGGGAACAGAAAGCATGCAGACCTGTCCCAGATGACCTGAGAGCAGGGACGTGCTGGCCATTGGGAAAAGCGGGACAACTCCCGAGCGGCCGGTTCATTCCCGGCCGGTCCAGGCCAGCCATTACGAAAAAAAATAAAATGACAGCCTTCGTTCCATTTTGGGGGCTGGGCGGCCAACAAAGTAAATCGTCACTGTCGGGCAGAAACCTCGTATCTCCAAGTTTCAAATTGATACATTTTTTCGCAAAGCAAAGCCCTGCTTCATCTTACAAGGCCGTTGCACAAAAGTAGTGAAAACAGCAGATCTACAAGCTTGTAGATCGGCTGTTTTCATTAGTTTAAATCATTTTTAAAATGATAAATAAATACAAAAATAAATAAATAAATACAAAAAAACGGTTTTGGACATACAAGATTTCCAACCGACAACGACAAAATATAACTCATGTACAGTAATTGGCCCACTGGCTTGTCACTTGTCATGATCTGAAATGGCAAATCTTTGAGTAACAGCAGCGCTATAGAGAGAGATCTCTCTCTATAGCACGCAATGAGGGCCTCTCCAACTCTTTTTCCCGGGCTGAATCAGGGGCCCAGCACGTCCCTGCCTGAGAGCTCTGGCTGCTTCATGATGTAGCACAAGATCATGCATGGATTTAAACCATTCAATGCTTCATAAACCAATCCTGTTTTGATTCAATAATTGGTTACATAAAGTATTTGGCAGACATGGAGCCAATGTAAAGATCTAAGAACTGGAGTGATATGATCCATTCTCTTCGTTTTTGTGTATGTTTTTCTAAATCTTGCTCAGACGCAAGTTCAGTCCCTAAAGTCATTATATATTCTTAAGATGATTATTTCTTCAATGCACTACTCAAAAAGAAATGTGTATTCTGACCTTAAAATGTATTTTCTGTCGAATAAAGAGTTGTAGAGACAGAGACCCTATAGTCTCGGAAAAAAGCTCTCTAAATTACACTTAGTTGTTTTTATTTGATGTATTTATTTTTTGTTGAGTTGTTGACATGCAGGTTTCTTTCTGTCCACCAGGGGTCGGTGTGTCACCCTACAGTACTTCCCACAGCCTTGGGAAGTAGAGGTTCTGGAAAGGAACCAGATTAGAAACTCAATCAGTTTAGATATCATGTTTCCTTGATGAGATGGATCTTCATATAAAGTCATTCATTGTGCAACAACAATTGTTTCCTCGTAAACATTTGAACTCTTTAGTAACCTTTTTGGCTCAGTGCACCACTATAAATATCACTCCCAGCACCTTATTGCATATTTTACTATCAGAATAATGGTATGATCTAATATAATGGTATGATCAAAAATATTACACTTTTTGTTATTAATTATATTAAGATAATAATCCATTTTGTGTTTTATTGAGTAAATTACACTAGTAAGACACCTCAGGGTGACTTGCGACCTCATGGTGACATGCGACCTCGCCCTAAAGGGCGAGGTCGCTCCAATTCTTGGCCATCTGGCCAACCACAGCGTTTCTCTGACGATTCTAGTTGTTGTCATTCTGGGGGGAGTTTGTTCATGTTTTTGTGAGGGTATCAACCCTAGGAGACACGGGGAGAACATGCAAACTCCACACAGAAAGGCCCTATCGCCAACCCCACCTAGGGTGTGGGCGCTGATGATGCGGAGGGAGGAACACGCCGCCCATATATGTCCTTAATATTGATAACATTATATTCTTAATAATGTCCTTAATATTGACAATATAGGAATCTCCATATATGGGCATAAAACGTACGCGTAAGTAATGCCAAGCAGGGCCTTGGTGAGTTAGGGCCTTGGTTTGATGCCTGTGGATCTCCATATATGGGCATACGGGGGTACCCTAACATTCTCATTTTCGGCCTGGGATTTATGACATCAGAAATCTCCATGTATGGGCATGAAAGGTTTTTTTTGCTTTTTCTGGGAATGACCATATATGGACTTTTTATTTTATTTTATTGTTTATTAATAATGAAATACGTATCCATATACATACAATATATGTTGTGCCCATATGGGCATACAAAAAACGTAAGTTAATTAGTAATGCCAAGCAGGGCCTTGGTGAGTTAGGGCCTTGGTTTGATGCCTGTGGATCTCCATATATGGGCCATATATGGTACCCTAACATTCTCATTTTCGACCTGGAATTTATGACATCCGAAATCTCCATTTTTTTTGCAGGTTTTTTCTTTTTCTGGGAATGACCATATATGGACTTTTATACCCTGAGAAATCTCGTAGCTTGTCTGACTGTCAGTACAGGAAGGGATGTCATGTCATGTTTTATGCCCATATATGAGTCATTCTGTACCACATCACTGTGACTCACTGACATCACACTGACATCACTTCCTGTACAGACAGACAGACAGACAGTCAGACAGACAGACAGACAGACAGACAGACAGACAGACAGACAGACAAGCTACAAGGTTTTTCAGGGTATAATGCAACCTTTGGTCGCAGGTTTGGGGCTCATAGCATGAATTCCAAATATTATCACATTATGTATTATTACATTATGTTACTTTCTCCTCATTGGCTGGCCCCATAGCCAGGTATGGTCATAGCTGAGCAGCAACAGCAATTCCCCCCCTCCACTCCGTTCAAATGCTCTGGTCTGTACCAAGCACAATGCCCATTTCCCTTTCCCAGAAGGTTGCTTTCCCGTGTTCTGAAATGGGTCAGTTAAAAGGATCCCTGGCTAATACAACAAATATGCCTTAATACATTATACTTGTCCTCTATTACAACAATGTAAAATTTAAAACACCTTCAATATTGTATTTCTTCTAGAAATAGCTAATATTTCACTCAATAGGGGAAATGCCCCATCGCAAGTTGATGTCATAAAACCATGTGTGGTCTATCCTATATGAAATTTATGGCATGCATGTGAGAAAATCACACATACGCACGCACGCACACACACAGACACACACACACACACACACACACACACACACACACACACACACACACACACACACACACACACACACACACAAACATTTGAAATATTGATTTGATGCTCATATTAACCATAGGAAGTATTACGTTTGTTTTTATTTTCACATGCATGCCATAAATTCCATGGGGATAGATCACACATGGTTTTATGAAATCATCAACTTGCGACAGGCATTTCCCCTATTGAGTGAAAGATTAACTATTTCTAGAAGAAATAAAATAATTAAAGTGTTTTTAATTTTACATTGTAGTTTTTTTTTTTTGCATCGCAGTGAGGTGTCGGAAGTAAACTGCCCATTCATTTACCCCATAGGGGATTTCATTATCAGCCATACAATCGTAACTATTCAATGAACACTTACCAGTAGGCTTGTGGTTGTAAATGGTTCCTGTAGAACCCCAGAGTATGTATGCAATCAAATCACTCTAGTTCTAGTAAAAACATGTTTTAATAAAGATCGCACAGAGAAGAACTGCATTACCCATACTGCTAAAAATGTACATCCGGAGAAATCGACGTCTGTGATTGGTGGAGCTTCTTCTTCTTCTTTTGTGTATCTTGCGGTTACCTCGGAAATAGCTACTGCCCCCCAGGGGTCTTCCCGGCAGATTATTGCACTTCAGCAGAACTCCGTGATCGAGTGTCTTTCTTTTACAAATATGATGCACTATGTTAAAGATGACGATAAGAGCGTCCACAGAGATGAAAATCACTACATATGTTGGCCTGGATAACTAAACTGAGCATGATTTATGCCTTATGGGATATATTTCAGGAAAGAAATGTCATTCGCAATGCTTTCTATTCTCGGAGTGTAGTTTCTGCAGTTTTGACAAAAATGATGTACACAGTGTTGTACCCTGCCCCTTTTTTCAGCTTTCTAATTAATCGTTGCATGCAAAAAATAGTGTTTATTGTCATGATTCCTCACAAGCCGGGGTGGCTTTGTCAGAGGCTTAAAAGACATTTAAATAAATACTTTATGAAATGTCTATGGATGAAATGATGGGGAAAACGCTTCCGTCACCTGTGGACGGGATGGGGCTCAGGGACGTGCTGGCCATTGGGAAAAGCGGGACAACTCCCGAACGGCCGGTCCATTCCCGGCCTGTGCAGGCGGGCTATTAAAAAAAAAAAAAAAAATGCCAGCCCACAAAGTAAATATAACTCATTGGCCCACTTGTCTCTCATGATCTGAAATGGACAATCTTTGAGTAGCAGCAGCGCTATATGGGATCTCTCTCTATAGCGCTAGCAGCCCACAGAGCCATCACATTAGCCCCACTGACTTGTCTATCATCTGAATACTGGCCCACTACTCCCTAGCTTCCTTCACTACTCCTAGATGGTCTGTCTACATACAACATCATTAGACTCTCTTTATACCAGAAAAACGATGAGACCTAAAATCACAGTAACCGTTCATTGGTTAGTACTTGGGGCCTTGCAGTGCACCCGGAGGGCGAAACAAATCTGGCCCTCATTGCGATGGCTGCACGCAATGAGGGCCTCTCCAACTCCTTTTCCCAGGCTGAATCAGGGGCCCAGCTCGTTCCTGGTGGGGCTTAAACTGCGATGCTCTATAGAGGACAATTATAATGTATTAAGGCATATTCGTCGTATTAGCAGGGATCCCTTTAAGTTTCCCAACACTTCATTCGATTGGCTCAGCAGCATGATTTGCATGGGAAACACTTTCATACGTGTTTCCATCACCTCTGGAATTATAGTCATTGCACAGTACAGAGCCTGAACGAAATCCCACGTGTCAGGGCAACAGACCTGAGAGGGTGTGGTCTACTTCAGAGTAGTAAGTCTCTTCAGGTAAGGAATGCGGAAATGCGTCGGCATCTGGAGGTAAATGGTTGCCCACGACAACAGCTTGCTGAAAGACAGAATAGATCAAAGAGCCTCTGAGACGTTGAAGACAGGGCACCAGATGAGGGACAACTTCACATACATATCACAATATATCTAGACCAGTAAGACTCCCTAATCGGGAGATAATCGACCGTCAGGTCGCAGTGTGATTTTAGGGCAAAATGTGTAGAAGCAGTGTCCAAAAATGTGTTTTAAAAAATCGGCCAGAAGGTGGCGCTATATGGGACAGATCCATGTTGATGAGATGAGTGTAGACATACTGTGTACCGATTTGCGTGATTTTAGGGCAAAATCTGTAGGAGCAGTGTCCAAAAATGTGTTTGAAAAAATTGGCCTGATGGTGGCGCTATATGAGACAGATCCATGTTGATGACATGAGTGTAGACATACTGTGTACCGATTTGCGTGATTTTAGGGCAAAATCTGTAGGAGCAGTGTCCAAAAATGTGTTTTAAAAAATCGGCCAGAAGGTGGCGCTAAATGGGCAGATCCATGTTGATGACATGAGTGTAGACATACTGTGTACCGATTTGCGTGATTTTAGGGCAAAAATCGTAGGAGCAGTGTCCAAAAATGTGTTTTGCAAGAATCTGCCTCATGACGGCGCTAGAAGAGGGTCAAGTGAGATTTGATGGGTGAAGGTTGTGGTTTGGCAGGCAAGGAGTGTGTATGCAAAATTTGGCATACAATTTGGAGACGGACTGACAGACTGACGGACAGCTGGTCGAGGTTTTGATAGTAACTGCGACCTGACGGTCACAACAATATATCTAGACAACAATATCTGTTGGTTTCTGAATATAACGTTATGGAATTTAGCAGGCTGGATCTTCTTCCACTCCTGATACCACAGCCTTGAATATGGGGCAGATTTAGCTGTTAAACAGTGATGTCCATCACAGCAACACAGAGGGTCCAAGGTTCAAGGTTGTACTTTATTGTTACGTCTTTTGTACAGGTACATAAGTACCTGTAATAAAACTTATTTAAGTAAAACTTATTTTTGTTCTGCTTCCTTTCAGACGATGCAGTGGTATATATCCACCTGTTTCCGCAAGACTTTACTGTAGCATTATCTGCGGGACACTTCCGGTTAACAGCAGATATACAGTACAAGCTCATGTCGCGTCGCTGATGCAACCGTTGTAAGCTTGTAGATCACACTCGGCTGCGATGCCGGAAATGCCGCTCACCTTCTGCGCAATGTACGATGGAATGTTGGAAAGTTGTGGATAAAATAACAGCAAAACAAAAAAAAGCACATCTAAAGATAAAATAATAAGTAATAATGATGTAGGAAAGAAAGAGACTTTAAAAGGCAAAAGAGCAAAGAGAATGAAAAAAGCATCCTCCGCTGTTTACATGTGCATAACGTTTGGTAGGCTATTGCATACGCCTTTTTTCCCATTGTAGCTGCTGTGCTATACTGTGAGATTCTATAGATCCATGTCAAGTAGATGTTGTGTTTGTGTTCAGGTCTCACCAGAGTCGGGGTGTTGGGTTGGCGGCAGGTGGCTTTGCAGCCAAAAACGGACACAGAGATGGAAATGATGAACACCAGCAGATTGAAGACGGACAAGCTCTGGAACTTGTTTACGCATCGCGCAAACAAACAAACAAACATCAAGTAAACATTTGTTTTTCACTTATAGGGACCAGTAGCAGAAGTGTGGGTCAATTCAGTGCATAAATAAAGTCCTACCCTGTATATTGTAACAGCGTCAATAATGTAGAGGATGGTGGCAGCACATGACACCACAGCAGCCACAATGTTCATCGCCATAGAACCTTTAATCTGAAACATAGAACAGCAATAGAATAAACATCTAGTAACAGGAGGTAGTAACATGTAACATAGTTACTATGGTAACATAGTGTTACTATCAGGTAACACACTTTCACTACACCTTGGTAAAACAGAATCCATTCTTTTTGGGACCAGACATTCTCTAAGTGAGATAAATGTAAACGATTTCAAGGTCAATGTTGATGACACAGTAATCTCTAGCAAAGAAGAGATGCCGGTATTGTCTGGTGATAGCATGGCTCAGGGTAGAAGACAGGGTTAAACAACTAAAAATGGGATTGGCTTTCAGAATAGTCAATGCGACTCTGCCCTCCATCCCCACAATACCCTCTATTCATGTGTTGCATTTGTAGTCCTACACCAACCATTTTGAGGACCAACACATGTGTTTTGATTAACGTAGAACATTGGTTCTATGCCAATCAGACAAATTGAACACCTGTGTTGGTCCACAATATGGCCGGTTTAGGACTACAAATTCAACCCATGAATACCCACATATCTGACTAAACACCTCAAAGAAATTAGTGACACCCACAGCCACAATACTAGAGGGAGCGCAAACAATGTAACACCCACGGTCCCACGCTTAAGACAATATTATGTGTAAAGTCTCCTTCTACGACACTGCCACCCAAGTGTGGAATTCCTTTACATGTAGTTTAACTGCCCTGAAAATTCACTTTTCAGGAAGTGATCCTACTATAGCCTATAGAGTTAACACAGAAATCGCAAATTTAATGCCATTTCCGAATAGTAAAGTATAAAATACAGCTAGCATGATCAAGAACACAAGATAAGGCACAAAGTATTATAATTTACTTTAACGTTCGAAATAATGATTTGTTGGCTTATAAGTCCAGCTATTTCTGTTATAGTTTCCCCTTCTAAATTGACGTCAGCACCCGGGGGATGCTGAGAAATTTGCTGAGTGGGCGGGCTGTGAATAGGGCTAATTCCCGAAAAAGCTGGTATATTTGATATAAGGCTCGAGTGCATGCTGCCAAAACCTTGGGTCAACTAGTCTGGCAAACTTTTGGGGTCGCTCTGGTCTAGAAAGAAGAAAGTATAGTGTGGTCGGGCAACCAAACTAATAACTTGTAGAGAGCATTAAGGGTGTGGTCGAGGGCGTGGCTTACTGACCATGCAGCGGCTCATCGAACTATCAGCAGCCACCGTTAATGACCCTGCAATGATGTACTGGAGGAGAAGAGAAACAACCAATCAGATGATGAAGAAATATGTTCTAAAATTAAACATTTATGATTCTTCTTACAAAACATACAGGAGCATGGTTATACATAGGAATACTAATAGGCCAGGGATGCCCACACTTTTTTGACTGGAGAGCTACTTTTAAAATGACCAGCTCAACATGATCTACCCACCCCAAAAAAATGTACCTGGGGGGGGCTTTGGAATAGTAGTGGCACTGGCGTTACATAAAAGACAAACGCACTTGAAATGGGAAATGGAAGTGATACAAACGCACTTGAAATGGGAAATGGAAGTGATACAAACGCACTTGAAATGGGAAATGGAAGTGATTTTGGGTTCTTTGTAATGCTACTGACTTACGGTGAAAGGAGCTGACAGGTGAGTCAAGCCACCTTAATTCAAGTGACAGATGCCAAAATGAGGGGTTTGGTGATTTTTGTTTTAATTATTTCCCTTTATATTAGGGACATGTTATATGGTCTACGTGCACAGCCTTTGTGATCTACTGGTAGATCACGATCTACCTTTTGGGCACCCCTGTTATAGGCAGTAATTGTTTCAGTAATAAGTAAGTAGGTATTAACTTATTTAGAGTAAGTGAAGAATGTGTATTCTATACCAAGGTCAAATGATTTGAATGGATATAAACACAGTACAGTGTACAGTAAGGTATGGTGGAGGATGCAGATGTTTGCTTACAGATAAAGGTGCCCAGACGAACACTCCTGTTGATCTCACTGAGGGACTGCCAGAAGTGTCATCATAAAAAGCCACTGTAACACCATACAGGAAGAGCATCACAGCCACCAGTATCTGCACTGTCTGCAAGGAAACACACACAACAGGTCAAATGAAGCAATATTAACATGAGAGGGTGTATTTTACAAAGACGATTCTCAAAGAGAACACCAGCACTCACGGAAGGCACTTTTTTATTTTATAAGGTCGGCATGGTAAGTCTGCAGCTTACCATGCCGAACTTATAAAATAAAATGCCATTAAGTAAACATTTGGGGTGAATAATGATTGGCCCCGCCTGGTGAGCAGGAACTACACCACCAATAATACATGATATTTACAACCATGATTCAAAAACTGGGCCATTACAAAATATGTTACATGATTCTTCTAAATGTACATAGTATGCAGTGTGCTTTGTATTTTTTTTTTTACTTTTTCTAAAACATTTAAAGAAAGATTAAAAACAGCTCGTAGAGAAAAAAAAACTTTTACGTTCAAAACCTCTTGTTGACCAAATCACAGAATACATACTGTAGACAACGTTTTCTACGTTTTTTCTAAATTCTTTCTCTGTTTTTCAAAAGATTTCTAAGACTTTCTCAAATTTTCTCAAACCAAAACCAGGGGTGACCATGCTTTTGCTGCTGCTGACCCTATATAGGCTCTGGAAAAGCCTACTGCTCTGCTCCGACAATTGTGGTTTTAAATCTCTCCCTAAGACTAATTTCTTTTCTCCATCTTTTCATGTTGTTTGAGTGTATTTTGATTGTCTCAAGTACCAGCTCTTATGCCTTAACTTAAAGTTATACTATGTAACTTTTTTTATAAAACATATCTTAAAATTGTCCTAACTATTAAATCGATAAAGTTTTAGAACCCCCACTCTGTTAATTTCAGCTCCCAAAGCCTTTTCTTTATATGTGTTCTACTGAGCCCTGGTGGCCGTGACCGGGGCTGTTTTTCCCGGCAAAATTACGTCATATGCATCATTCTGTACATGTGTCTCCCTACCGGCCAATCAAAGCCTAGATCATACACTGCTGAGCTCTTCAGGAAGTACACTGCAGTGTTTACACTGGGCTAGGAGTCTAGCATGTAACTCCCCAACCGAGGCTCGTAGAGGGACACGAAAGACCTCTATGGATAGGTCTCAGCGAGGCGAGGCGGACGCGGTGGTCTGAATGCCCGGTCCGCGGCGAAAAACGGCCGAAAAAAGCAGACGCGACCGCGGTTTGCTCTACTGCTACTGACCACTAGTTGAGCAACTTACACAGTATAGCTTTAAAGGCCTGTCCATATGTCTCCGACCACCGAACCTTTCGTTGGAGAGTTCCGACTTTCTGACGTGCAGCTTTCAGAAACTCTAATTCGGGGTAATGCTGTTGCAAGTCATTTCGTAGTTGAACCGGACCTTTCAGACGAAAGGTTTGGTGGTCGGAGACAGCATGGACAGGCCTTTAAGTTAAGGCATAAGAGCTGGTCAAGACAAACAAAATAGAGCCCTATGTCCTTCATATGTTTTGTATACGTGCATGTCCCGTGACTGTGTTGTTGAACAGGCCTGTTCTATTGACGCCTTCTATGTACATAACAGCACTTTGGTCAATTTCCTAATCTGCACTTGCGACTAAACTAGTAAGACACCTCAGGGTGACTTGCCGCACCAATTCTTGGCCATCTGGCCAACCACAGCGTTTCTCTAGCGAATCTAGTTGTTGTCATTCTGGGGGGAGTTTGTTCATGTTTTTGTGAGGGTATCAACCCTTGGAGATTCGGGGAGAACATGCAAACTCCACACAGAAAGGCCCTATCGCCAACCCCACCTAGGGTGTGGGCGCTGATGATGCGGAGGGAGGAACACGCCGCCCATATATGTCCTTAATATTGATAACATAATATCCTTAATAATGTCCTTAATATTGACAATAGGAATCTCCATATATGGGCATAAAACGTAGGTAAGTAATGCCAAGCAGGGCCTTGGTGAGTTAAGGCCTTGGTTTGATGCCTGTGGATCTCCTCATATATGGGCATATTCTCATTATCGGCCTGGGATTTATGGCATCAGAAATCTCCATGTATGGGCATAAAAGTGTTTTTCTTTTTCTGGGAATGACCATATATGGACTTATTTTATTTTATTTTATTTTATCCTTTATTAATAATAATATGTATCCATATACATACAATATATGTTATGCCCATACATGGAGATGGGCATAAAAAATAACATACGTTAATTAGTAATTCCAAGCAGGGCCTTGGTGAGTTAGGGCCTTGGTTTGATGCCTGTGGATCTCCATATATGGGCCATATATGGTACCCTAACATTCTCATTTTCGACCTGGAATTTATGACATCAGAAATCTCCATGTATGGACATAAAAGGTTTTTTCATTTTCTGGAAATGACCATATATGGACTTTTATAACCTGAGAAATCTCGTAGCTTGTCTGACTGTCAGTACAGGAAGTGATGTCACGTGACCTTTTTTGCCCATATATGAGTCATTCTGTACCACATCACTGTGACTCACTGACATCACACTGACATCACTTCCTGTACAGACAGCCAGCCAGCCAGACAGCCAGCCAGACAGCCAGCCAGCCAGCCAGCCAGCCAGACAGACAGACAGACAGACAGACAGACAGACAGACAGACAGACAGACAGACAGACAGACAGACAGACAGACAGACAGACAAGCTACAAGCTTTTCAGGGTATAATGCGACCTTCGGTCGCAATCATAACTACATTGGCTCCACTGGATCACAGGTTATTTTTTCTTTTCCCACTTCACTTTTTCACAGTTTTTCACTTCCCTTTTAAGTGTTTTTAACCCTTATAATGTGTCAGAAACCCGGTGACACTTTAGGTCTTATCGGGTCACAGTTGACCCGTGTTTTAACTCCCCCACCTCCCAGACCTCCGAGCTGACCTGTTATGCATTCATATCCATATAAAGAAAAATATTATTTTGGGTTTGGGTTAGAGTGTCATCTTTCAAAATAGCTTGTTTTCAATTGTAAAAATGTTAAAATTCATTAATTACAATTCCTATAATGAAGACAATGGATAATAATGTCATCTCACTAATATTAGACACACTTCCAAAAATGGAGACGACTGGATCATCACCTAAATCTCCATATATGGAGCTGACCCCTACATCTGTCAGCTGTCATAGACGTCATAGGACTTTCACGTAACGAGTAATCTGGTTCTACAGACAGCTACTTCTCTATATGGGTAACTGGTCCGATATATATTAATAATAATCCGTCCTGTGGATTGTGGAGATGACAATAAAACTGACTGATTGATTGATTGATTGATTGATTGATTGATTGATTGATTGATTGATTGAAGAGTTATATGTCCTTAATATTGATAACATAATATCCTTAATAATGTCCTTAATATTGACAATAGGAATCTCCATATATGGGCATAAAACGTAGGTAAGTAATGCCAAGCAGGGCCTTGGTGAGTTAAGGCCTTGGTTTGATGCCTGTGGATCTCCTCATATATGGGCATATTCTCATTATCGGCCTGGGATTTATGGCATCAGAAATCTCCATGTATGGGCATAAAAGTTTTTTTCTTTTTCTGGGAATGACCATATATGGACTTATTTTATTTTATCCTTTATTAATAATAATATGTATCCATATACATACAATATATGTTATGCCCATACATGGAGATGGGCATAAAAAATAACATACGTTAATTAGTAATTCCAAGCAGGGCCTTGGTGAGTTAGGGCCTTGGTTTGATGCCTGTGGATCTCCATATATGGGCCATATATGGTACCCTAACATTCTCATTTTCGACCTGGAATTTATGACATCAGAAATCTCCATGTATGGACATAAAAGGTTTTTTCATTTTCTGGAAATGACCATATATGGACTTTTATAACCTGAGAAATCTCGTAGCTTGTCTGACTGTCAGTACAGGAAGTGATGTCACGTGACCTTTTTTGCCCATATATGAGTCATTCTGTACCACATCACTGTGACTCACTGACATCACACTGACATCACTTCCTGTACAGACAGCCAGCCAGCCAGACAGCCAGCCAGACAGCCAGCCAGCCAGCCAGCCAGCCAGACAGACAGACAGACAGACAGACAGACAGACAGACAGACAGACAGACAGACAGACAGACAGACAGACAGACAGACAGACAAGCTACAAGCTTTTCAGGGTATAATGCGACCTTCGGTCGCAATCATAACTACATTGGCTCCACTGGATCACAGGTTATTTTTTCTTTTCCCACTTCACTTTTTCACAGTTTTTCACTTCCCTTTTAAGTGTTTTTAACCCTTATAATGTGTCAGAAACCCGGTGACACTTTAGGTCTTATCGGGTCACAGTTGACCCGTGTTTTAACTCCCCCACCTCCCAGACCTCCGAGCTGACCTGTTATGCATTCATATCCATATAAAGAAAAATATTATTTTGGGTTTGGGTTAGAGTGTCATCTTTCAAAATAGCTTGTTTTCAATTGTAAAAATGTTAAAATTCATTAATTACAATTCCTATAATGAAGACAATGGATAATAATGTCATCTCACTAATATTAGACACACTTCCAAAAATGGAGACGACTGGATCATCACCTAAATCTCCATATATGGAGCTGACCCCTACATCTGTCAGCTGTCATAGACGTCATAGGACTTTCACGTAACGAGTAATCTGGTTCTACAGACAGCTACTTCTCTATATGGGTAACTGGTCCGATATATATTAATAATAATCCGTCCTGTGGATTGTGGAGATGACAATAAAACTGACTGATTGATTGATTGATTGATTGATTGATTGATTGATTGATTGATTGATTGAAGAGTTATATGTCCTTAATATTGATAACATAATATCCTTAATAATGTCCTTAATATTGACAATAGGAATCTCCATATATGGGCATAAAACGTAGGTAAGTAATGCCAAGCAGGGCCTTGGTGAGTTAAGGCCTTGGTTTGATGCCTGTGGATCTCCTCATATATGGGCATATTCTCATTATCGGCCTGGGATTTATGGCATCAGAAATCTCCATGTATGGGCATAAAAGTTTTTTTCTTTTTCTGGGAATGACCATATATGGACTTATTTTATTTTATCCTTTATTAATAATAATATGTATCCATATACATACAATATATGTTATGCCCATACATGGAGATGGGCATAAAAAATAACATACGTTAATTAGTAATTCCAAGCAGGGCCTTGGTGAGTTAGGGCCTTGGTTTGATGCCTGTGGATCTCCATATATGGGCCATATATGGTACCCTAACATTCTCATTTTCGACCTGGAATTTATGACATCAGAAATCTCCATGTATGGACATAAAAGGTTTTTTCATTTTCTGGAAATGACCATATATGGACTTTTATAACCTGAGAAATCTCGTAGCTTGTCTGACTGTCAGTACAGGAAGTGATGTCACGTGACCTTTTTTGCCCATATATGAGTCATTCTGTACCACATCACTGTGACTCACTGACATCACACTGACATCACTTCCTGTACAGACAGCCAGCCAGCCAGCCAGCCAGCCAGCCAGCCAGCCAGACAGACAGACAGACAGACAGACAGACAGACAGACAGACAGACAGACAAGCTACAAGCTTTTCAGGGTATAATGCGACCTTCGGTCGCAATCATAACTACATTGGCTCCACTGGATCACAGGTTATTTTTTATTTTCCCACTTCACTTTTTCACAGTTTTTCACTTCCCTTTTAAGTGTTTTTAACCCTTGTAATGTGTCAGAAACCCGGTGACACTTTAGGTCTTATCGGGTCACAGTTGACCCGTGTTTTAACTCCCCCACCTCCCAGACCTCCGAGCTGACCTGTTATGCATTCATATCCATATAAAGAAAAATATTATTTTGGGTTTGGGTTAGAGTGTCATCTTTCAAAATAGCTTGTTTTCAATTGTAAAAATTTTAAAATTCATTAATTACAATTCCTATAATGAAGACAATGGATAATAATGTCATCTCACTAATATTAGACACACTTCCAAAAATGGAGACGACTGGATCATCACCTAAATCTCCATATATGGAGCTGACCCCTACATCTGTCAGCTGTCATAGACGTCATAGGACTTTCACGTAACGAGTAATCTGGTTCTACAGACAGCTACTTCTCTATATGGGTAACTGGTCCGATATATATTAATAATAATCCGTCCTGTGGATTGTGGAGATGACAATAAAACTGACTGATTGATTGATTGATTGATTGATTGATTGATTGATTGATTGATTGAAGAGTTATGGTTTTGGACATATAGTTTATGCTTATATTGAGTATATTCTAATCTATACTGTTGTTAGTGCGAAGTATGAACCTATCACAAATCAACTTATCACTGGTATTCTATAAAGTCTGTCTTTCACTCATAAAAAGAGGTTGATCTGAATTCCAAACAAATGTATAACAAATTAACAATGTACCGTATAACAATTAGTTCTGTGGCTACTTCCAGTGCCTCTGCTTAAACGTGCTAAACGTGAGATTTATTATGAAAAAAATAATTTCACAGTGATACTATGAAAAATAGTGTACAGTATATTTACCCCCAGAGCTTGTGGGCTGCTCCGCTTGAACTCCAATAGACTGATGATGTCTGGACTGGACCCCGGAACAGACTCCGATCCATCAGACTGGAGTTGGACTGGAACCGGAACCGAGCCATTGGGAATGTTCAGCACGTTAGTAGACATACTGCTGGATGCACATGTCTAATTGTATATTTATTGTATTTTGTCTGTTCTTGGAGGACAGAAGTGTCTTGCTTCTATATGAGAACATGAGACTGTGTCGACTTCCCTCAAATCCTCTGCACTTCTACTTTATTAAAGGGACTGTTAGTGATTCATGCACTCCTACATTATTAAAGGGATTGTTAGTGATTCAGGGGGTCCTCCAAATCTTGTAATAGAAACTTTTCAATTTTTTTTATATCACTGCATTTCCTACTAGTCGGAGGCCTTAGGGCTTTTTCATGCTAATCAGTCTAAAGGCGCCAAATTTCTGCACAGATGTACCGTAGCCCACGGCATGCTCTAATGATTTAGCTAGGGCGCCCGAGTCAGCGACCTTCGGGGTCGCCACAGCGGCCAAATCATGTTGGGCTCCCATGGACTTTCTATAAAGGAGGAAAATAACCAGAAAAAACATTTTTTTCTGTGTATTTAAGTAGGATGTGAGGGGTCTAACTCGGGGGTTTGTCATGATGCTGAATCCATTGCAAGCATTTGATTTGCACAAAAAACATTCCTTGGGCTACAAATGGCCCCAGAAAACGATGGTATTTTCCTCCGCTTTTAGACTGATTAGCACAAAATTACCATTCTATCTCCCTAAGGCCCTCGACTATACCATCCCCAGCTGTTCCTGTGAACCCTATGCTGCAAATGGGAGTGTCAACAAAGTGCCGGTCATAAGGACACATAGTTCTTTGACTAGTGCGATTTTGCAGAAGTAACTAAAGGACAGATCAAGGAATGTACACTACTCAACATGAAAACATATTAACGTGCAATTCAAAAGATAAATTCAATACTTATTCAGCTATATGAAAACATTAGTGCACCACCTTGACAAAACATCAGTACAAATAACCACATGAACCAGCTATGCTTATGGAGGGAATAAGACAAAATAGACGATCTACAAGCTCACACACGTTGTGAGCTTGTAGATAGTTATTTTTGATAAAGACATTTGATGTTTATAGAAAAAAGCAGTGAAAGAAACGTGGGTCCGTTTTTACTTTGTGTAATGAGATCACTCAAAGCTGGTTCACAATGTTGGCACGGTCTCAGCAATTATATCCCATAGAACCCAGGATTGTGTTTCTTGTCTCCCAAACAACATTAAAATATGTTTTTTCCTCAGGGGTGAAATGTCCCTTTAATGATCATTACATCCTGAAAGAATATTAAAAAAGGTTATGTGCATGGACAAAATCAATTGGAAATATTACATTTTGAGGTTGTGTCATAATTAAATGTAATGTTAACATGGCACACATGACTATCAACAAGATTAAAACATGGCTTTCTCATCAACATCTAATCTACTAGGTCAATTTAACAGAAACCACAAGCCAATTGAAACTAACTACGGCACCTTGACAAACAGTAATTGAGTTAGCCCATCCATTGTGGAGAAGAATTTGAAAACCCAGACAAAATAGTGCTCATGTTTTCTGCTTTGAATGTGAACCCCAACAACTGAGTGGGGCAGTGTGAATGAACACAGGATTGACGCTGGCAGCATATCAATGGTGTGTTACATGTACTAATGAGACATGACATCAGTAGAATGAGTTTGGGAACAGATCATTGGTCATTGCAACAACTATAGCGTCACTGTCGGGCAGAAACCTCGTATCTCCAAGTTTCAAATTTGTATGTTATTGTGTGAAAACAGCAGATCTACAAGTACGCAACGCCTCGTGGTGCTGAGGCGTTGTGTGCTTGTAGACCGGCTGTTTTCACTAGTTTAGTTTGTTTTTTAAATGATAAATACAAAACGAACGGTTTTGGTAGTGATAGTGAAAAAAGGGAACTGGGGAAGAACCTGTCTGACAAACCACAAATCATATGACTAGGATTTCCAGCAGATGGAGAACTGAGAAAAGCAGCCATATATTGGAACAAAATTGGGCCCCTTCCTAACTTTCCAATCATACTGTAAGAGCCATTTGGAGCCATGTCCTTATTTTGATCATGTCATGCCAATCGAGGCCAAGGTTAGCATGCCAGGGTTACAGGGCAGGTATTTAAACCGGTCCCTAATCCCACACAGGTGTTGCTGATGTCAGAGAAAAACTGTTTTCCAACCGTGTCTCTAGAGCTGGTTTGTACTATTGCCATACTGTGTTACGTTTATATATTTATCTATTTGTATACTGAATGTGTCTGAAGCAACAGATAATAAATATAATTTATTTAACTCTACAACATCGTTATGGACATCAGTTTATTGAGCACATGTTCCTAACATCACCCGGCCATCGGCATCCGTGCTCCAAGTATTGGACTTGGGCACTACACATACTAATGAAGGCTCTGTTCCATTTCACAGTAGTTCTCACACTCTCAGAGTTACACACCAGTAAGCTGGGACGTGCTGGGCCCCTGATTCAGCCCGGGAAAAAGAGTTGGAGAGGCCCTCATTGCGCGCTATAGAGAGATCTCTCTCTCTATAGCGCTGCTGCTGCTACTCAAAGATTTGCCATTTCAGATCATGACAAGTGACAAGCCAGTGGGCCAATTACATGAGTTATATTTCGTCGTTGTCGGGTGGAAACCTTGTATGTCCAAAACCGTTTGTTTTGTATTATTTATCATTTTAAAAATGATCTAAACTAGTGAAAACAGCCGATCTAGGGTGCGTTCGGAAACCCGCACCGGGTGTGTGCTCAGTGTAGTGAGTGCAGTGGGCGTGACGTTGGAGAGTGCGTTCAGTGTGGTTTATTTACGAACGACCAGTTTTAACAGGCAGCTGTGCGCTTTTTCACTCTGAACTCTGAAGGTAAACTTTCTGAAAAGCAGCAGTTGCTAAGTATGCTAACGTAACGTTGATATTGAAAAGAGATGTAATTCATAACATTGGCATTCCTGCTGTTAGTTTACACGTTAATGCGTGTGAAACTATCAAGCCCAAACGACCAATTAAGCTGCAAATGCTGCATTTTGTGGTAATGTCCTCCATTGTTCACAGCTGAGAAGCCTTCGAGACATGGCCATGAAAACCAACCAATCAGAACACCGCACCACCGCACCACACCGCCTAACCCCATCTTCTGAGTAGGGTTGGTGAGTGCGTGCACTCAGCACACCAGTGCGCCACGCACTGGATTTCCGAACGACAACGCACCAAGTGCACCGAATAAACGAACGACAACATGGCACACCAGTGCGTTGAGTGCGTATTTCCGAACGCACCCCTGTGCTTGTAGATCGGCTGTTTTCACTACTTTTGTGCGATGGCCTTGAAGCAGGGCTTTGCTTTGCGAAAAAATTACAAATTTGAAACTTGGAGATACAAGGTTTCTGCCCGACAGTGGCGATTTACTTTGTTGGCCGCCCAGCCCCCAAAATGGAACGAAGGCCGACATTTTATTTTAATTTTTTTCCTAATGGCCGGCCTGGACCGGCCAGGAATGAACCGGCCGTTCGGGAGTTGTCCCGCTTTTCCCAATGGCCAGCACGTCCCTGCTTACATCTCATTAGTCCTAATTAGGTTAGGGTTAGGTTTTAGGGTTAGGTTTAGGCATAGTTTTACTGATGTTAGGGTTAGGGTTTGGGTTAGGTTTAGGCATAGTATTTTTCACCAGGTTAACATTCACCAGATTCGGACTAATGGGATGTAGGAACAATGAAATGTCGGCACAATGCCATGGCACCGTTACACAAGTGCTCCAAACTTTAGGCTATATTAGTCAGAGGTGAGCAAACTGAGGTCTGATGGTGATTGTGGACCCGGCCTGTTCACACCTGTGTCAGTTATAACATTCATAAATTAAGTTATGATGAAAGAATGCAGTTGCACAAGTTTCACATCAGCTGCTAATTAAAAACAAACATGCATTTACATTAGTGAATGCTGCTTAGAGAACAGTGGGGGAGGGGGGAGAGCAGTTCCAAAAAAGTCCAGTTCATTTTCCCCATAGACTTTTACAAAGATATTTACAGTATATCAACCAGTAAGACGCCCTAAGGGCGAGAAGCACATGGTCGTGTGCCACTACTAGAACTGGCACACACACACACACACACACACACACACACACACACACACACACACACACACACACACACACACACACACACACACACACACACACACACACACACCTGACAACAAGCACTTAAAAGTGCTTGAGGCATTTAGTTTGACTGGCCTACAAAATATATGATGCATTATTGTGCTCACAACGCCTAGAGCCCAGCGAGGCGTTGTGAGCTTGTAGATCAGCTGTTTTCACAACATTTACCTCTATTTGACAACTAGTCCTGAACTTCTTGGTATGAAAGGGAGAGTGTCACTGTTACTACATGTCAACCTTTCGACACCCGACTCTTAACCCTCACCCTAACCTCCGTTGAGTGAGTCGCTAACCCTCCGGTCGAAATGATGGGCGTTCGAAAGAGCGCAATTTTGCCGGTATGAAAAACGCTACAGTAGCCTATAAGCACATAGTCGATCTACAAGCTCACAACGCCTCGCACTGCGAGGTGTTGTGAGCTTGTAGATCTGCTATTTTTGGCTAAAGTTCTCTGAATATGGACGCTAGGGTTCAAGTGGATAATATAAAAAGGGAGAAAAAAAGTTGCTATCACTCAAAGATTTGGAGGACCCCCTGTAGTAACTCTGAGGAACCCCTGGGGGTCCCGGACCCCCTGTTGAAGACCAATGAACTAAGCTTATAGGTTACCTCACCTTTTCCACTGTAAATATCTGCTTCTTCTGTATATTTTTTTTGCATTTTATTTTCATTTTTCTGCTTTTGTAATTGATGTTATCCTATGCAAAGTACTGTGTTCTATCTGTCTGTCTTTCTATGTTATATGAGATATATAAAGTGGTTCCTGTGTAAATAAGCTGAAAAGCTTACTAGGATATCCTTTTAGTTGAACTTGTACCACAGATTTCTTTTTTTATACCATCATGAAACTGTACTTTTTCACATGCAACGTTAATAGATTCTTCAATCAACATTGATTGAATGATTGATTGATTGAAGACTTTATTATAAGTTTGCATAGAAAAAGGTACAGTTTCATGACGGTACAGTTCACTGGTACAAGGTCTACTAAAAGGAGATCCTAGAAAAGACTAAGCTTATTTCCACAGGAAACCATTAAAGTATCTCATATAACATTGAATGACAGACGGATAGAACACAGTACTATGCAGTAATAGTCAGGAAAAAAAAGAAAGAATAAACAAAAACAAAAAAACAGTATACAAAGAGGGGTCAGGGAAGGGTAGGGCTGGGCTAGGTTTGTTTTTACCAGTTGCGAACGGCTGCCGCCTGTAAGTGTTTTTTCAGGGCGATTTTAAAGGATGCTATAGGGAACCACACTCCTTTATGGCCTTCGCTAAGGCGTTCCACATATTGGTGGTATAGCAGAAGAACGAGTTTGACCCTTTGTTTGATTTGACTCTGGGTTGAACGTGATCTGTGGCGCTGCCTCTGGTGTTGTAATTGTGAACATCCTTAACGTTTATAAAGTATTTTGACAGGTACATGGGTATCTTAGTGGTGTAGTGTATCTTGTACACCAGGCCCATTGCAAGTTGCTGTACTCTGTCATCTTCTCTGAGCCACCCCACTCTTAACTGATGAGTAGTGGTGAGGTGAGTCTGATAGGGAAGGTTAAGCAGGACCCTAATTAGTTTGTTTTGGGCTGTTTGGAGTTTAGTTTTTAGGGCTTGTGGGGCATCACGATACCATACATGGACTCCGTAGTCAAAGAGGGGCTGGATTATTGCACCAGCTATGGTCTTCAGTGTGTTGAAATTGACCATCGGGGCGATCCTCTGTAGGAAACGAGTTTGTTGGTTGATTTTATTTATTACCTTAGAAGTCATCTTTACGCTGGAAAGATTAGCTTCAAGGATACATCCTAAGTAGGAGATTTTGTTTATTCGTGCTATGACCTTGTCACCCACTTTGATTGTGAAGTTATCGACTTTTTTCAGGTTAGGATTTGATCCAAAGAAGATGGATTCAGTTTTTCCCTGATGAATGGGGGAGGGGCAGCCCAGTGTGACACCAACTTTGCATCCCCCATTGATAATTTGTTGTCGTTAAGCCATGTGCAGATCTTACTTAGTTCAGAGTTAAGTGTCTTTTCAACCTGCAAGTGGTCCTTGCCCGAGACTAGGAGAGCTGAGTCATCCGCAAACAGGAACAGGTTGCAGTCGCAAGCGGATGCCATGTCGTTTACGAACAACAGGGGCCCCAGTATGCTACCTTGAGGAACACCACAGCTTACTGGGAGGAGGGGGGGGGGACAGGGTATTGTTCACCTCCACCACCTGTTCCCTCCTAATATCAATTGCTAGATATCTAGAAACGCTCGGGAAGAAATCGCCGAGCGCTCGCGGCCAGATCTTCTCGCAGTGCTTTTCACACAAAACGAGCAAAACCTCGGCGAGCAGCCCAATCTTGCGGCAGATCGCCATTTTTGTCGGCATAACTGTGTTTGTTTCTGTCAAATGAAAACATATTATTTCCAATTACAAACACATTATTTCTTATTATGGCTTTATTCTGTACTGTAAATTAAGGTGGGAAAAAAACTAAAACTAAGGGGCGCCTTGCCGGAACACCTTGCCCCTCCCCCGCGCATCAGTAAAACCGGTTTAACCAAGTTGCAAACACTCGGAAACAAATTAACCCTGCAAGACCCGAATTAATTTCTACTGGCCAAAAAAATCATACAAAAAAATCAGATGGTGTTGTAGGAGTCCTAATCACAGGAAAAATGAAATTTAAAAAAAATGAATAATGTTTTGTAAGGTTTTATAGCCATAAATCATAAATCATAAATCATGCTCTAATTTGCATTTTGGGGATATTTTTCACAATATTAACATATGCACGTGTTCTAGACATTCTAATGATCACGAAAAAAAATATTACAGGCATTTTACTTATGTTTTAGTGAGGAATAGCTTCAGTTAAAAAGTGAGATGTTGTTCGTCCAGACGCTGGAATTTCAACTTCTCTGGGAGGTGTGAATGTCAGTCTCTGTGGGAGGTATTTATATGCAAATATCGTGGCCAATTGCATTGTAATACTAAACAATAGGATTTAATGGTGATGTTAATGTGAAAAAAGAACAGGAAAACTAATTATAACATTTTTTAAAAAATGATTTAAAAAATGTTGCCAAAAAGCTACACTGAGCCTTGCAGGGTTAAGGCCACTTGCTTGAAACCCACATTTGCATATCATATGGTCCTAACCTTCACTGAAGCTCACACAGCTCCCTGAGCCATCGAGTCGTGCCGCCGGGCCTGCTGGGAGCACAACACCTACTGAGTGGCAAAAAACTACTTTCTGGCCTTGACAGCCCATACATCCACACAGAAAGGTCCTGTCTGATTGCATTAAATAACGTTAAACTCACTTTGCCACTCGATTTGCCATACCATCACAATCATCTGACAAAAGGACAGTCATTCTCCTGTTAGCAGCAATCAGTGTGGAGCTGGAATTCACTTCACATTGGAGATCATCACTTGACTTTAACAGAGCGTCATCACGCTGCAGTCTGGAGGTCAGACCCTGCATGCAGAGGTCAAACACCACACTACCTCTGTCCTGCTGGGGGGGTCCTTCATCACCACCATCATCCTCACTTCAAGATCCACCCTGAAACAATAGAACACAATGTCAATTTGTATTATTGGTAAAGAAATGGTAAATGGTGCATTTATGGTTCATACATTCTGTCATTGGGAATAACTTAAAGCCATTGCAATTATAATATAAACATTTTCATTTTCCCGGGGACCCCCTGGAACAGCCCTTGAGGACCCCTGGGGGTCTCCGCTCCGGACCCCACACTTTGCGAAGCACAGGTTAAAGGACAACTATAGTTTTTTACAACAAGGGTTCATATTTTAGATTGTAATTAAAGAATATAAAAGATGAGTGATTTCATTTACTTCTTTCTATTGTTTTAAGGATTCTTATTTCAGTGGTTGGGGGCATGCATACTATTGTTTTAGACATTCTTATTTCAGTGGTTGGGGGCATGCATACAAGTGGCTAAATATTTTCACAGAATAAGCCCATTCCCAAGATACAACGCAACCTTTCATGGTTAGATGTGACTTATGGGGGCTAGAAGTGTTACTGTAAATAGCAATAAAGAAACTGCTGGCTTATTGTGTCTAAAAAGACATATTTAGCCACTTGTACGCATGCCCCCATGCGTACGCATGCCCCACATATTAGCACGGTAAGCGCGTTAAAACAATAGAACGAAGCAAATGAAAACATTTTAACACTCACTTTTTCTTTTCTCTAATTACAATCTAAAACATGAACCCTTGTTGTAAAAAAACAAAGTTGTCCTTTAAGAAGACGTGACATTTATTGCGAGCGAAGTGAAGGTCGCAGTTAACTCAGTTAGCGCCGGGCGACTTTACGAGCGACTAGTTCACTATGGCGTTTGGTGCCGAGCGACTCGGAGCGACTTTTATATAAAAGCATTGTTTAAGCTTTTAATATGTGTTTATAGACGGAGCGAAATGGTTAGCTTACCTCAGCTAATGTCCACACGTAAACCGTGAAAAAAAAGGATACGATTATGACGTCACCTTTAAACCAGGGCTTCCTGTTGACAACAGGCCTCTGCTAGCGTTAGCCGCAATGCAACCATCCGACCCTCACGTAGCTTCACTAGGTCGGATTTTGATTCTGAAACTTTCTGTGTGGCATCTATATACGTCCCGATGCCCATACCAATGGTGGTTTGAGACGATCAAGCACGAATTGAACAGTATTGAGCTGAAATGGTGACCGGCGGCCCGTCCATGTTAAGTCAATGAGGACCAAGTCAGCGTCTCATCCTGTTATGTGGATTTAAACAGGCTTAACATGGGACCATGTCAGTGTATGGTGTATGGTGGTCTCTAGTGGTCATCTGGTGGTATGGTATGGTGAACGTGCATTCGTTAAGGTGGTCTGGTTAAGGTGGTCTGGGGGGATACAAAATAGCTATTTCCTGGCGTTATAAGCGCACATTCATATTCATATTTTGGAAATCTGGCCCTGTATGAGTTAAGTATGTAAACCTCCACATCCTGTCAGTACAGTAGGTTACACCTCAATGTCTATAGCTGACCTCAATGCCTATGGCTGACCTGCCCATATATGGAGGCTGACCTGCCCATATATGGAGGCTGACCTGCCCATATATGGAGGCTGACCTGCCCATATATGGAGGCAATTTATTGAGGCAATTTACCTTGCCACTGACACACTTTTAACCGTCTTAACCCTGCAAGCCCGAATTAATTTCTAATGGCCAAAAAAAAAAAAAAAATCAGATGGTGTTGTAGGAGTCCTAATCACAGGAAAATGTAATTTAAAAAAATAATAATGTTTTTGTAAGGTTTTATAGCCATAAATCATAAATCATAAATCATGCTCTAATTTGCATTTTGGGGATATCTTTCACAATATTAACATATGCACGTGTTCTAGACATTCTAATGATCAAGAAAAAAAATATTACAGGCATTTTACTTATGTTTTTGTGAGGAATAGCTTCAGTTAAAAAGTGAGATGTTGTTCGTCCAGACGCTGGAATTTCAACTTCTCTGGGAGGTGGGAATGTCAGCCCCTGTGGGGGGTATTTATATGCAAATATCGTGGCCAATGGCATTGTAATACTAAACAATAGGATTGAATGGTGATGTTAATGTGAAAAAAGAACAGGAAAACTAATTATAACATTTTTAAAAAAATGTTTTAAAAAACGTTGCCAAAAAGCAACGCTGGGCCTTGCAGGGTTAAGTATGTTTCCAGTGTTTCCCCACACGTTTTAACAGACACTATTTGAATTTGAGAGGTGTGGGTTGCACTGTAATTGGTTTAATTGACTCCATAGCAGGAAACCTGCATGTTCAAGCTCACAGTGTTGATTGAGCACACAATTCAATTCAATGGAGCTTTATTGGCATGAGGAAACATACGTTTACATTGCCGAAGCAAGTATCACAACTAAAATAAAAACAGTTGAAAATGGGGAATATACAATTGGAGTGGGTACAGCATTGTGTAGAGCATACATGGGCAACTAGCGGCCCGCCCCCACCTTCACTTAATGCGGCCTGCAAGTTAATCAGAATCTGATTTATTATTGATTTCAGCTGTTACAATTCCAAACATGCAAACATGACCCGCTTTAATTACTTCAGTCTATATTACTAGTACTAGTCTTTTTTACGTCCAATGTGTTTTTTATTTAAGTTTATGAAGTTAACATAAGAATTTATAAATGCATTTGAAATTATATTTCAAAACGTTTTGAGCTTGTAGATCGGCTCTTTTTGCTATTTTTGACTGCAATGTGGCCCTCTGGAGTGAGTGTGAAAATATAGTGGCCTCTCCATCATCAAAGTTGCCCACCTCTGGTGTAGAGCTATGTCGCATTGTGACATTTTATATATATGTTACAGTTAGATTGGGTAACTCAGTTAGATCATGGTAAGAGCACTCGTTTTGTCGTTCACCACACACCAATCACCACCAGATGGCGACAACAGCCATTCACTAGTGTAGGCGCTGACGTCACTCGTTTGCGACTCTCTCGTTGTTTATTTACTAGCCTAGCTCGGCTGTGTTTAGCCATTAGCTTACTATGCCTAACTCTAACCCTAACCCTAACCTTAACCTCAGTAAAACTATGCCTAACCCTAACCCTAACCCTAACCTCCGTGGGCCAACGCTACGTTGTTGTTGCCTTTGTTGTGGATCAAAGCGACCGCTTGTTCCGCCCCGCGCCGCACAACGAGCGCTCCGGTTCTCAATTTCACCGAACCTCAAAAAAACCGTGACATATATACAGGGTACAAATAGCATTTTTTTCTTAAAATGCATTTAAAGGTAGCAGCTCTACCTCTCACACACCTGTGCTCAATCAAAATGAGTCATTACCTGTGATTTTATGTAAATATATTATGTAAGTATTATTTGAGTAATGTGACCTTAAAGGTGTCTATGTTTTTATTTTATTTAAGATGGTACAGTCCGGGGGCGGAGCTTAGCCTATTTAAGGGGCCCTGCCACTTGTGCTCAGACAGTCCATGCAGGGCTGCAGAGCAGAGCACACCTGGTGCCAATCTGGACTGCTGTGTTGTAAATACAGCAGGGGTCTTCAACGTTTTCAGGCCAAGGACCCATTAGTTGAGAGAGAGAGAGATGAAGCAGGGACCCCACAATCTCTTCATAGATATAGTTTCATTGTTTGACAGCGCGATCAACAGTGTATTTTGGATTCATGTCAATGTGTGTTTTCAGATATTTAACCACTTGAACGGTCAATACTTAAGAAACTTGACCTTTCACTCTGCTCTTTTGCCCCTCTAAAGCTCTTTGCCGGAAATAGCAGATCTACAAGCTCACAACGTCTCGCGCTGCGTTGCGCGCTGTGAGGCGTTGCGAGCTTGTAGATCTGCTATTTTTGGCTAAAGTTCTCAGATTATGGACGCTAGGGTTCAAGAGGTTAATATAAAAAGAAAGGAGGAAAAAAGCAAGTTCCTATCACACAATGATTTGGAGGACCCCCTGTAGTAACTCTGAGGACCCTCTAGAGGTCCCGGACCCCCTGTTGAAGACCCCTGAAATAGAGTGTTGTGCTGTAGGCCAATAGAGTAACGAAGTCAGACTCGCTCATCCCCCGGTTCCACGGAAGTAATTCTCTATGGAGAATAACATTGATTCACCTTAAATCGTCTCATACAGTATAAGCATTGTGGTCCAAAAATAAACAACGGTCTTTGCGATATCGTCGGCGAGGTGGCTCTGTATGGTTTATGATAGTCAGTCACTCATATTTGATAAAGCCTGTTTCTAGTGAAAATGTAACTAATTCGGCAACGCTAACATTAGCGTTTTCTCACCATCAGTTGATTCTTCATATCCATATGAGTTAAACCACTGAGATAATTTGTTTATAATTGGAACACAGTTCTTATATGACGCCATATGAAAAAAGTCTATGGGAATTCAGAATGGGGGAAGAAAACCGCGAACCAGGTAGGATGTGTAAATTACGTCACACTTCACTACTCTATTATTGAGTGTTTTGAACACCATTACCTGGACACTGTTTTTAAAAAGGTAAATAAAACACTTTGTTTTGGCAAAGGACTCTTCGTTTCCATTTCTTAACCTTTTCACACCTCTTTCATGTGTTTTTAAAGTATTTTTGGTATCAAATCAAGTGTCTTTCGGCAAACACTATCCTCACTCAAAACCAGAGTGTGACACCTGCCCATATATGGATATCCCTGATGTCATGGACCTCCACATATGGAGCTGACCAACACTGACATCATCTCCATATATGGCTATGGCTGACTCATTTTGACATCACCAGGATGACTCCCATATCTGTGAATGCCAATATATACACGTGAGGTACTCCCCAGTAAACTGTGGAGGGAACCATCTGTTCCCTCCCCACCAAGTAAGAGTGCATCCATCTCACTGCTGTGCTGTCAAGACCAATAGCTTTGAGTTTATCAATCAGAATAGAATGATCAACCGTGTCAAATGCCTGCTGGAGGTCCAGCATGACCATGCCGCAATATTTGCCATCGTGAATTGCACGTTTGATGTAATCATTCAAATAGATGAGGCATGTATCTGTGGAATGGGACTCTCTGAAGCCAGATTGGAACTCGTAGATCAGTTTTTTCTCTTCAAGATATTTAGCCACCTGTTCATAGACAATTTTTTCCATTACCTTAGAAATAGAACTGAGGATCGAGATTGGCCGGTAGTTGCCAGGGTCAAGTTTACTGCCTTTTTTGTACAGGGGGGTTACCTTAGCTAATTTGAAGTCCTGGGGGACGTAACCCTGCTTAATCTATCTATAAATGCGAGAAGTCTCTGCGTGCGTGTCTGTGTGTCTGTAATCCGTGTATCTCGAGAACCGTTCGTCCCACCGGCTTCAGATTCGGCACGCGCGTTCCCCGCCGCGGCACGGAGTGCAGTGCCGGGCCTCGACCCGACCCGACACGCGGTTTTCCCGAACCGGCGCGAAACGTTCGGAATCTCCTTATGCGGGCTGATTGTTGACATCAGGCTGTTCCGGAGGAAATCGGCGCAAGCGCTGACTCATTGTGACATCACTTCATAAAAGGCTCTGACATCACGTACGCCACATGAGTCAACAAAAAATGCCATGGTTACGTATTCTGATGTTCCTATATGGGCATAAAAGGACACAGGCAAACATGTGGTCAAAACGGCTCTTATGACAACAGGTATAATGGGGTTTGCAATAAAGGGTGGGGCATTCATTCCCTATTTCAAATTCGGCACACGCGTTCCCCCGCCGCAGCAGGTAGTGCAGTGCCCGGCCTCGACCCGATCCGATACGCGATTTTCTGGAACCAGCACGAAAGGTTCGGATTCTGATGTCTGACATCAGGGTTTTCCGGAACCGGCACTGTGTCTGCATAGAGCTCCATTTATGGGCATAAAATGGATGCAGACAGACAGATACAGATATCTCCTTATATGAGCATAAATGGACACAGGCAAACAGATGGTCAAAACGGGTCCTATGACAACAGGTATAATGGGGTTTGCATTAAAGGGGGAACCAGCACTGTGTCTGCAACACAGTCGGAGGCACAGACAGATACAGAGATCTCCATAATGGGCATAAAGGGACACAGACAAACAGATACAGAGATCTCCATATATGGGCATGAAATGGATGCAGACAGACAGATACAGATATCTCCATATATGAGCATAAATGGATACAGGCAAACAGATGGTCAATTCAGATCCTACAGAGATCTCCATATATGGGCATAAAATGGACACAGACAGACAGATAACTCCATATATGGGCATAAATGGACACAGGCAAACAGATGGTCAAAACGGGTCCTACAGAGATCTCCATATATGGATATAAAATGGACGTAGACAGACAGATATCCCCATATATGGGCATACATGGACTGGTGGACTGATAAGAGCCAAGTTTTTTGTGTATATTGCCAGTAAGCAAGTATATGTTTTTAACATCTTACTTCTTTTAATTGTATGATGGAAATGAAAGGGGCTCAAAAACCTTGCCCAAATTTGGAGTGTATCATATAGGTATACATGTCATACTTTGGAGCCATTCCCAACTGGATCTCAAGTTCCACACGATTTAATTGGTGGACTGCTAGCATCTCACAGGGGAATATACTGTACCTTGCACGGAAGATTTCCTCTCTCCAAAACAATATCAGTGCCTGTTCAATACCGTCATTGGCCCACACTGAGCTGAAAAGTTCATTGCAATCAACAGAATTTTGCATTCCATGACAATCTTCCACCTGATTCAATTATGGCCTAAAATGTTACAAAAATAAAAGAAAGAAAAAACACCATTCTTTTGAATCCTAATGAATGCCTGGCAGGTCAAACATTGTGCAGTGAAAGACCTATAAACTATTAGGATTGCCTGAGAGATTTTCTTTTGCATACGTTGTCAATGCATTATTTATGTAATTCTGTTCTTTCAAGGTAGAGAGAGACCTGTTCGCTCTCTCTGAGGCAAGGAGGTGTTTCTGTGGGTTATTGATGCTGACGGGCAACATTAGAGTCTCGCCTGTTGTTCTGTACTCTCGGCAAGCAACAAAGTCGGACGGGCAGGGAGGGAGGTTGCACTCGGAGTGGAGTAGGCCGCAAGACGGCAGGGACGTGCTGGCCATTGGGAAAAGCGGGACAACTCCCGAACGGCCGGTTCATTCCCGGCCAGTCCAGGTCCATTACGTCCATTACGGAAAAAATTAAAATAAAATGTCGGCCTTTGTTCCATTTTGGGGGCTGGGCGGCCAACAAAGTAAATCATCACTGTCGGGCAGAAACCTCGTATCTCCAAGTTTTGTACATTTTCTTCGTAAAGCAAAGCCCTGCTTCATCATACAAGGCCGTCGCACAAAAGTAGTGAAAACAGCAGATCTACAAGCACACAACGCCTCGCGGTGCGAGGCGTTGTGTGCTTGTAGATCGAAGAAAGGTGCCTAGCTAATGTAATTCCACAAACAGGCACTGCAAAATAAATGTGTAGCGTTCCTCTTTTGATTAATACAATCTCTTACAATTCTGTAGAAAGCATTTGCTGATTTGATAGGCGTTTGGCAGGCTTAGCCGCGTCCCTATTTTGGGCATGTCAGTATAGACGAAAAGTTTTGAGAATTCTTAAACAAAACAAAACAAACAAAAAACAATTATTGCGACCATAGGTCGCAGTTTAGTATCAGAACTGGCCCATCTTCACCGTATCTGTATGAGTAACGCATATCTTTTTTGTTGATTGACTCTCACGCTCTGACATCACGCTCTGACGTCAGTGTGATGGGAACCAAAACCCTTTTATTGCCATATATGGAGATCCCTGTGATGCCAGGGGAACCAAATCCCTTTTATGCCCACATATGGAGATCCCTATGTCATCAATATTATGCACATATCTAACAGGACTTCATATGGGAATGCCCATATATGGAGGCCACATACCACACTAACAGAATCCATATATGGCCAAGATAGATGGCCAAGACAGCCCATATCTCTGTGGCTGGTTCTACAGAGGGATCTCCATATGGGCATAAAAGGTTGTATGTATGATGTCATAGACGTCATAGGACTTTCATAATATAACGAATAACTGAGTAAGCATGTTTGGGGTCTCACAGCATATCTCCATATACTGTACATGGATCTCCATATATGGGTACCAGGGGTCTCCATAATGGGTAACTGGCCCGATATACATCACTGGCCAGACGGCCAAGACATGGCGTGACCTTGGTTAACATAAGACAGGGCAAACGCACATACTTCCTTCTGGGGAACGGAAGTCCTGCCCTATAGACATTCTTGGCATTAGGCGTTTCTCCTCAGAGATGAGAAAAGGCTTGGAATGAGACTGTAAGACATGTCATTCCATTGGCTGGCAGAGAATTTCCAGCGCAAGAGTCAGAGTGAGCTTTTTTATATTTTTATTTTTTTATGCCTTTATTGATAGGTATACAGTAGGTTGACAGGGAATGGGAAAGAGATGCAGCAAAGGTCGTTGGGATTGGGACTTGAACCATGTTGTCAGGATTTCCAGACTAGGTGCCCCTGGAGCACTAGACCAGGCTAGAACGTTCATCACGTCCCAGCCCTAATTCCCACCTGATGTCGTGTGGGAGTCCCGACTGCTCCAGACCGTACTGAATAACTGCTAGCTTGCATAATGTCTTGAGACTAGGACTCAAGTCTAAGATGACTAAGGGGTAAATAGTATACAGTATAGTACTTACCCTATCTGTCATGCAATCGTAATGGTATGGGACAAAGATGATACGTTCTCCCACCTTGCAACAGCATATGATTTCAGACCTTGAACACAGGCGTTTCCCCTTGGGCTGAACCTCCTTCCAGGAGAAGGTCTCTGGATTGAATTTCCACAGATCATTTAAGGCCCCTCTCTCACCATATCCCCCAAATATGTACAGTTCTCCATTGTAAGCAAAGGCTGAATGATTATAGCGTCCTTTTGGAAGAAGCTGTGCAGAAGGCATGCTCAACCAGCAGTTGGTCTCTATGTCAAACACTCTGATGTTGTTGCAGTAGATGAGAGGAGACGAGAGAGAGAGGAGGCCTCTATAGCCTCCAAATGCAAACATCTTTGTCCCGATGATGGTGGCAGAGTGACCTACTGAAGCAAGTCCCGGACTGCCTCTGGTGTTAATTAAAGACCACACCATTGTGTTGGTGTCCAACTTGTACAAGTCATTCATGATTGTCATGAATCCAGTCCGGTTGACTCCTCCATGGACATACATGACCTTCTCCAAGACACAAGCTGAGTGCTTCACCCTCCCCTCTGGAACAGTCCCGGAAAACCTGGGCTTGAACCATCTGTGGGTGTCAACATCAAATGCATAAACCACATTGCAGTACTCAGTATCCTTCTGAAATTTGTCCTCCTTTCATCCTCCCCAGAGGTAGGCTATATCTTCGATCAGCACAACTGTGTGGCCAAGACGAGGAGAGGGAACTTCTAGTTTAAATTCTCTTCCAATTGTCTCTGAGGACAACGTCATCCAGCGCAAAGACACTGTGTTGAAAATGTTAACCTCAATCTGATCCTCGCCACAGTCATCCAAATGAGTACACCCTTTTCCCGACTGCAAAAACAACATTTACAACTACCTGTATGCTCCTTCCTCCATCCAGATGCTCGACCCATCGCAACATTTCACTCAAAGGCAAATCAAGACAAGAATACTTCTGCAAAAGTATTGAGATTGGTCACATGATCTACCACTTATATGGTAGTACTGAACAAACGTCACCATGAAGCTTGGCCAATCCGTGAAGCTGATGGTTTAGGTCAGCCAATCAGAAAACAAATGTCTTTTGATCTTCCTAAAATGGCAAATTGATATGATTGATTGATTTCGCCGGTTATCAAATTATTGGCTTAGGAATGCAACAAAAACTAAAAAAAATCTCCATGAATTCAAGGCTTCACATGGGTGTGTAATTGATAAAATAATGTTTTTTTTTGTGTGAACTGCTCCTTTAGATAATGTCTGATTAGGTAGGGACTGGTGATGTATGAAGCCTTCTCTGCGTAGCCAACTCTCTCTCTCTCTCTCTCTCTCTCTCTCTCTCTCTCTCTCTCTCTCTCTCTCTCTCTCTCGATCTCTCAATAGATAGATAGATAGATAGATAGATAGATAGATAGATAGATAGATAGATACCTTCCTTTATTATCCCAAGAGGGGAAATCAGTCGCCCGGAGGCAGCACAGCAGTTTAAGGATATTTACAAAGCCATACTTAAAAAAGCAAATAGCAATAGAGCAAAAGAGGTGGTGCCATAGTGTTGTACTTTTGTGGTTGTGATTGTTATGAGCAATTATGTATTCCCTTTCTATTTTGGGTTTCTTCCTCAAGGCTGCCACCTTGTGGGTCAAAATAGCCGATCCAAAAACACAGAGTGACATCATATAATCCCCTTTTACTATTCACCCAACACTGTGGGTGTGGCTAACTTCAGCTGGGTTACCACCCACCATGACAACCAGGCATACTTAATGAATCGTCCTCCTAGTTTAATCATAATACCTGATAATCATGCACCCCATCTTTAAGCACAACTATCAAGTATCTCACCGCCATGTCAAACACAAGCAGTCCATTGGTCAGTGCAAGAAAAACTAAAAGAAAAAGAAGAAAGGGTGACATGGCAAGACGCACATGAGAACCCTCCCTGGAAAGGTCCTTAGAGGTCAGAGTCAGTACAACTATAGTTCCAGTTAAATAAGGCTACAGTCATCCTAGGTTAGGAAGGTAGTCCTTGTCAAGCGACCGTTGTGTGTCTCATTGTATATAGCTTGAGAGCAGCCGGTACAAAAGACTTTCCCAGTCTCTCACATCTCCGTCCTGGGTAGGCGGATCGGTCGTTTCCTCTCTTACTCCAGTAACTGAAGATCTCAAGGTGGAGGGGGTGGGATGAGTTCTCCCAGCTCCCTAGCCTTGTCTTTTTTTTTTTTTTCGATTAAAGGAAGACAAATTAAATCACAAATTCTCCTCACTTTCAGATTCCACCCACTCACATCAGCTTGCTTGAATATTTTTTATGCTATGGCTGATCTATTCTATACTTTGTCGTATGGCTGTGTTGTTTATCAAAAGTAATATGTAATATCAAATTATGATTTTTTTGTTTTTGCTCTTCGGCAAGTGGCACAGCTGTAGGGTAATACAACCAAGTATAAATTAAGCTTTAGACATGTGCTGGAACCTACCTCGCTGCATTTACTCATCTTATTCGCTTATTCAGTGCCATCCATAGCTACTAACACAGCCAGAGGCTATACTAGACCCCTAGCACCCAGAACCCACACATCTAGCACACAATCCCATCACAGTAACACATGCAATCTGCCAATCATTTTCCTAAACCGCTACTGCGTAGAACAGCGGTTCCCTACCTGTGAGGATGTTGCATTTATGGGCCCCAAAGTAATTGGTGAATCACTAAGATTCACCAATTACGATTGCTAATATAATATAACATAATTGCGACCGTCAGGGAGCAGTTTACTACCAGTAAGACTCCCTAATCGGGAGATAAGCGACCGTAGGTGGCTTATCTCCACAAATAGGGCAAAAATGTGTTTTTCCAAAATGTTCCTGATCCATGTTGATGACATGAGTGTAGACATGCTGTGTAGTGATATTCGTGATTTTAGGGCAAAAACTGTAGGAGCAGTGTCCAAAAATGTGTTTGGAAAATTGGCCTGAAGGTGGCGCTACAATAGGGCCATGTGAGAAATGAGGGGTGGGGTCTCCGCGTTGCCTTGGCGGACGAATAGGTACCGGCCCCGGCTCTCCCGGACGCTCCTTGCCCGAGTTACGGCATTTTATGTGCGCTGCAGTGGCAGGGGGTCCTCCACTGGGGGCGCCACCACTTTTGCATCCGTTCTGGAGCACCAGGAGTCGGTGGTCCCCGGGAATTCCCCGTGAGCAGCCCCGTTGGGGTGGTCATTTGGTCATTTTTGCACATTTGGTCATTTTTTACATCTGGGGGTCCCCCAGGGACCTGGGGGTCCCTGGGGCTCCGGGGGTCCTTGGAGGTTGTAGTTTGGCAGGCAAGGAGTGTGTGTGTAAAATCTGGCATGGATCGGGTCAACGGGTGCGGAGATATAAGCAGGGAAAAAGTGTGACGTGTGACGTGTGAGCACATTTGGTCATTTTTTACATCTGGGGGTCCCCCAGGGACCTGGGGGTCCCTGGGGCTCCGGGGGTCCTTGGAGGTTGTAGTTTGGCAGTCAAGGAGTGTGTGTGCAAAAATTGGCATGGATGGGGGCAACGGTTGTGGAGATATGAGCAGGGCAAAAGTGTGACGGACTCACTCACTGACAGACAGACAGACAGCCGGTGGAGGTTTTGGTAGTAAATGCGACCTACGGTCGCAACCAGTAACAGTAAGACTCCCTAATCGGGAGACCAGTAAGACTCCCTAATCAGGAGATAAGCGACCGTTGGTCGCTTATCTCCACAAATAGGCCAAAAGTTTGTTTTACCAATTATTACACTCTCTGTGAACATTTACATCAACAAATCCCAAGTACTATGCAGAACGACCCATTTCAAGTTTTTAATGTACAACAATATTTAGAAAATAGGTCTACAAGCTGACAGTCCTCGTCCCTTATATTCCCATAGGTTATATGGAGATCTCAGTGTTTGTCAGTCCTTGTTCATTTATGCCCATATATGGACATCTCTATATCTACTGTAACAGTCCTTGTCCCTTTATGCCCATATATGGAGATCTCTTAACTGTAAGTCCTTGTCCCTTTTATGCCCATATATGGATATTCCTGATGTCATCAGTATATGAACATATATGGGCTTTCTGATATGCCCATATATGGAGATCTCTTAACTGTAAGCCCTTGTCCCTTTTATGCCCATATATGGATATCCCTGATGTCATCCGTATATGCCCATATATGGGCTTTCTAATATGCCCATATATGGAGATCTCTGTATCTCCATATATGGGTATAAAAGGATACTTCAGGTCTGACATCAGGTTTGTTTATATTGGGTTGCTAGGTTTGACATCACAAACTCTATGGGCCATCTGACCTAGAAATCTATATTTGGGCATAGATGACTCATCGTGACCTCATCACACGTCGACCGCACGTGTGACGTGCGGTCGACCGCACGTGTGACCGACGGATGGCCGGTGGAGGTTTTCATACTAAACTGCGACCTTACGGTCGCTTATTCGCTTATCTCCACAAATAGGCCAAAAGTTTGTTTTACCAATTATCAAAACATAACAGAATCCCTTTTATGCCCATATATGGAGATCCCTAACAGAATCCCTTTTATGCCCATATATGGAGATCCCTAACAGAATCCCTTTTATGCCCATATATGGAGATCCCTAACAGAATCCCTTTTATGCCCATATATGGAGATCCCTAACAGAATCCCTTGTATGCCCATATATGGAGATCCCTAACAGAATCCCTTTTATGCCCATATATGCAGATCCCTAACAGAATCCCTTTTATGCCCATATATTATGGAGAAATCCCTGCTCTGAGTATCTGACATCAGTGTGATGTCACCAAGACTAACTAGACACAGGTGAAAACAAACATACAATCAACACAGGGATTGGCTGGGGCACAACAAGACGCAGGAGGAGAACATAACTAATCAACAGTAGGTGAGACAAGACAGGATACAAACTACAGGGGCAGACAGGAAACACTGGGTACAAAACTACAAAATAAAGGCAACACCAAAAAGCCAAACAGTACAAGAACACAAGACTAAATACTGAAGCTTCAAAGCTCAACTATACTTCTAAATAGCGTACAGAAGCCAAAGTCCAAAACTCAAAGTACAAAGGCCACAATGCAGAAGTCCAAAAACAAAGTCCAAAGGAATGGTGTGAGGCATGAAGCTCAATAACATAACAAGATGCTCAATATTCAGTCTTGACAAAAGGCTTCAGTCTTGACAGGGAAGCCAAAGCTCTCTGTCCACAAAGTCTTAAAGGGACAGTAGTACATAATGAGTCCAGGGTATGAGGGGACAGAATGTGTACGTATGCATGGCTACACGCGGCCCTGAGGGTCCGCGAGGAGCGAACTGTGACATCTCCATATATGGGCATGCAAGGGATTCTGTTAGGGATCTCCATATATGGGCATAAAAGGGATTCTGTTAGGGATCTCCATATATGGGCATAAAAGGGATTCTGTTAGGGATCTCCATTTATGGGCATAAAAGGGATTCTGTTAGGGATCTCCATATATGGGCATAAAAGGGATTCTGTTAGGGATCTCCATATATGGGCATAAAAGGGATTCTGTTAGCTGTTAGTGATCTCCATATATGGGCATAAAAGGGATGCTGTTAGGGATCTCCATATATGGGCATAAAAGGGATTCTGTTAGGGATCTCCATATATGGGCATGAAAGGGATTCTGTTAGGGATCTCCATATATGGGCATAAAAGGGATTGTATCCCAGATGATGCCCTGTTAGGAGATCCACACTAACAGAATCCATATATGGTCCTACCGACAGCTGCTATAAGCCAACCCTGGCGATAAGGTCTGAGTCGAAGAAATGCTTCTTTCCTGGCAAGAATTGCCCCTTTATACTGTAGGGCTCGTTTGTGTATTGTATGACATCACGCCACATCATCGGCTGAGGACTGTGTGATGTCATCATATCTCCATATATGGAGACATAAGTTGCTCATGCCCAAATATGGGCTGGTGAGGTCAGACTTAGTGTGATGCGTAGGTTATCTCCATATATGGAGATTCAACTTCAATGAGTAACCATGGCAAACTGTCAACTGCCCGTATGTCTTGATAATTGGTAAAACAAACTTTTGGCCTATTTGTGGAGATAAGCGACCAACGGTCGCTTATCTCCCGATTAGGGAGTCTTACTGGTTATAACCAGTAAGACTCCCTAATCGGGAGATAAGCGACCAACAGGTCGCAGCGTGATTTTAGGGCAAAATGTGTAGGAGCAGTGTCCAAAAATGTGGTTCAAAAAATTGGCCTGATGGTGGCGCTATATGGGACATCCATATTGATGAGATGAGTGTAGACATACTGTGTACCGATTTGTGTGATTTTAGGGCAAAATCTGTAGGAGCAGAAGACTGTTGCACGAGACCAGTGAAAATAGCTGATCTACAAGCACACGTGCTTGTAGATCGTCTATTTTCACTATGTTAAAGGACCTACACCATGAATTTTCACTTTTTCTATTTTAAAACCTTTTTTTGGGGTCCCACTGGCACCTTCTATCCTCACAAAGTCCTATTTCTGTACATTGTGTCTTTCTCTGGTTTTGGGAAGACAGAGATGAAAAGCTTTCCACGGGTTCTCAGAACAGTGCTGTTCTGAGAGTTGACGCATGTGACGTCACACGCGTTTCCCGTTTTTTTTTCAGAGTCAAAAAAAAAAAAAAATCAAAAAAAAATTTTTTTTCAAAACTTTTTTTTTTTCAAAAAAATTTTTTTTTTCAAAAACATTTTTTTTTTCAAAACTTTTTTTCAAAAAACTTTTTTTTTCAAAAACTTTTTTTTTCAAAAAACTTCTTTTTTTTTCAAAAAACTTTTTTCTGGAAAAAACCCACTAGATGCGCCCCTGAGCAAACAGAGGCCGTTTTGGTATTGCAGCTGGAGAGCCTCATTATAGTAGAGCTAGAACAAACAAAAAGAATGGTCAGAGTGTTTGTTGAGGGTTAAAACCTGTCTAAGACTCAATTTTGAGCATATATTTATACAAAAAATATAGTTTTAAAAGCATGGTGTAGGCCCTTTAAATCATTTTTAAAATGATATAAATATGAAACGATCGGTTTTGGACATACAAGGTTTTCACCCGACAACGACGATATGTAAAAAAAAAACCTTGAAACTACAGTATAACGTAACGTAAAGTATATACTACATTAGTTCCTTTGATCCAAGCCGGAAAACAATCGATCGATTGATCATTACAATAGGCCTATATACAGTACATGCTCTGATAATGCTACCCATCGTGGCCCACCCATGCAGATTGGCTCAAGTGGGCCCCGATCCAGAAAAGGTTTGGAACTGCTGACGTAGAACAAAAGCTGCCTTGGCTTAGTTGTTGTCTAGGTGCTTTATCGATGCAAAAGGTCCCAACAGATGCAGTGAAAGTACATCATATCTGCTCTGCTGCAACCACACACTGCATACATGCAGCATGCATTCTGCATATACCGCATACGCTGTTTTGTACCGAGTATGAATACCTCATGGGAGGCGAAGCATGAGTTCTATTGGTATCTAATATGTAGATGTTTTTTTTTTGTTTTAATGCCTTTAAAATGATCTTTCTCCTGTATGTCTGTGCTATATAGTACCAGGGTCAGTTTGGCTGTGGGCATACACAAAGTAACCTTCATCTCCTCTGCTAGTATATTCTCAGAGGTTTTGTGTGTGTGTGTGTGTGTGTGTGTGTGTGTGTGTGTGTGTGTGTGTGTGTGTGTGCGTGGGTGCGTGTGCATGAGCATGTGTGAGTGTGCGCATGCTATTCTTTCAGGCCTTTCCTTTGCTGTGTCAAGCACATATTATTTTTAGTTAATTACCTGTCTGTGTCAACCTCAAGTATAACACCGTGCCGTACGGCCTCACACTGCATCAACTCCTATGCTGGGCTGGCTGGCTGGCTGGCTGTCTTCCACTGCAGGAAAATGTACACCACACATGATTGATGACTTCTATTCCGCCTCCCTCTGCCTAGCACTATAGCCTCAGCTGCCTCACATGTCCGGACTGCAGGATTTCTTTTTGTTTTCACGTTAGACATACAGGACATATTTAAACACATGTTTGAAAATGCTTACCGTCTCCCGAGCTATGTGTTTTCATCACCACCATGCATCCCAAGACACTGACACATGCAGAGAGAGAAAGAGAGAGAGAGAGCACGTCAGAGAGAAGGACATGCAGGGTAGGGTGAAGGAGAACTGTGCAAGGTGTTGTTGCTTCGCCGCACGCCTCCCTGTGAAATATCCACCCCACGACGCAACGCTGAGCGCTCCCTGCCATAAATGTCACATATTTTGAAGGCCATCTCTCACGGTGAAATATAATGGTGCCTTTTTATTGATTGGATTAGCAAGGTAATAAAAGGTCTGTATTGACAAAACCGACAATGGATACGTTTGGGATTGATTGTACCGTGGAGCCGGCGAGGGCACTTAGGGGCCCGGGACCCCTTTCTCAACCGCATCGACTGCTCCTTGAAATGTGAAAAAGATCATTGATAATCATGATCATAAAATGAGGGATTCGTGGTGCAAAACCCACCTCGGCCTGACCCTCTCCCCCCTCCCATAAGGGAAGAGGCTCTTTTTCCCCCCATAACTCATGTGTCCTCAATTGTGTTGCGCATGATTGCATGAGTGAAGCCATATATTTTACAAATACACTGGGGTCAACATTTTTTTTTTTACTTGTTTCAGTCTCTCATCGCTGCATCACAATAATTGTGTCTTCATGTATACAATATATGCACATACAGTATTTATACAGTATGTCATATGATACCCAAAGTGGTTTTCTTATTGATTCTCTCTACTGTCAAACACAAACACATCAAATGAATGGAAATGTGTGCCCTCAACAAATCCTAGCAGAGACTGGTATTTGAAATTGGACTTGTTCCAAAATGTATCACGATGCAAGCAAACACAAACTGTTCTTTTTAATCACCTTGGACTATTCTGCCATAGCTCCATTGATGTTTTGTGCTTAGGCAGAAAACAATTCTTATTTGACAATGCAGTTTTTCTTCCGTGACATGGCTGCTTCCCTCTAATCTCCATTTTTAAAAAGGGACCGCACGCACGCACACACACGCGCGCACGCACGCACGCACGCACGCACGCACGCACGCACGCACGCACACACAGACAGACATACACAGAGAGAGAGAGACAGACAGACAGACATACAGACATTACATGCTCACACAACGGGCATAATTAGATAGATAGATGGCCAGATGATAGATAGATAGATGGGTGGATAGATGGATATGGATAGATGGATATATCCATCTATCTATCCATATCTATCCATATGGACAGATAGATGGATGGATGAATGGATATAGGCCTATCCATCTATCTATCCATCTATAGATGTATAGATAGATAGATGGATAGATGAGACACAGAGAGACAGACAGACAGACAGACAGACAGACAGACAGACAGACAGACAGACAGACAGACAGACAGAACGTCTTGCATATGACACTCCAGTATCAGGAGAAACAGATTTGGGGTGACACTTTGTACCTCCGACTGCCGATGAAGTTATTTTTTTTATTTTTATTTTTTTTTGTATGTGTGTATGCTAAATTTGAGATGAAATGTTTTTTAGACAGGTTCTAACCGGATATCAAGCTGCGGAGGAATGTGTGTGTGTGTGTGTGATCAGGTTGACACTAGAACATTGGTCCATGTAGCAGAAAAGAAATGGGAAATTACACGTTTGGTAGGAAGAGAGGAACAAGAGAGAATGCATAAGTGAGTCGTACGGACCTTGAGAGATGCATAATTTCAGGAAAATAAGAAATAGATTGTTGTAAAGTGCATGTGAAAGGGACAGGGTGGCTACCTGCTGATATTCCCCCCCCCCCCTCTTTTCTGACCTGAGAGGTGCAGCCTGTTTGATTTAGTGCCAATCACAGTTTTTAATGTCTGTGCAGAGCATCATAATTTATTAGGATTATCATAAACTTGTGCCGGGAGCTGGTGCAAGTGCACTTGTGCCTCCCCTCAAAATGAATTACCCGCTGCTGGCCAAGGCGTCAATCAGGCCAGAAATGGCGACACCAGCTTTTTTCCCCTGACTTTGTTTTTCCCCACAACCTTTCCATGCCAGCCCATCAAAACCAAGAACCCCCAATAAATATTCATCCCATCATATTCCACAGAAGATAGCCAAGGATATTAGGTGAAGAATAGCTGAAGGGGACTTGGTTCGTTGGATGTTTGCCTGTTTTTGTTGAGATTAAAAATGAAGACACTATAAAGCCCTTCGTGTGTCCTAAGCCCTCGGTTTTGATCACGCCGGGGAACGAAAGAGCCGTTGACACGTTGCCTTGAATGTCGTCGCTGTCAGGTAACCTTGTATGTCCAAAACTGTTACTGATCAGGAAATGGGGGAGAAATAACCTGCATTCGAATGAATCCAATGTAGTTATTATTTAGTCACAAACCCTTGTTAATACGTTTCATTGGTTCAATAATTACAAGTAAGACGTCTAAGGCTAGGGCTCCACCAAAATGACGGCGTCGTGCCGGCGTCGGACGCCGTCAAAAAATGAACCGGGGCGAATTTGAGCGTCCGACGCGGACGCTGACGTCGGCAGTGGAGCACCCTTCATTGATTAAAACGGGAGCGTTCCCTGCGTTGACGTTGACGCGACGCTCGACGCGCCCGGTGGAGCCGGGGGGTAAGGGCGACATTTAGGGCGAGGTCGCGCCATGTTTTGGCCATCTGGCCAGTGATGTATATCGGACCAGTTACCCGAATATGGAGACTCCTGGTACCCATATGTAGATCCATCTTGGCCATCTGTCCTGGCCATATATGGATTCTGTTAGTGTGATATGTGGCCGATGTGGCCTACATATATGGGCATTCATATGAAGTCCTATGTTAGATATGGGCTTAATATTGATGACATAAGGGATCGCAAATCCCAGTCGCAAATAAAACACACAGAAACACATGAGCCGCTTTGTGAACTTGTAGATTGGCTTTTTTCTCTCCGCTAATTCTGCAAGACCCTTTGTACGATGAAATTTGACATTCAATTATGAAAGAAAAAACATTTTGACATTATGGAGATATGAGATTTCTTCTCAACAACGACGATATGTTGGTAAGACTGTATTGCAATTGCTCCAAGATTACACTGCAAAATCCAGAGCGTAAAAGGGACCCATAAGTGTCAGAATCTCCTTCTGTGCCTACTCTATCGTGCACAAAGTTGATGAATTACATTTCTCAGGCAACAAATAAATGAGTGGGCCGCAAAATGAAGATGAAAAAAGGTTATGTCAGCGGGCCTTGTGAAGATTTTACACCCTCTAGCTTTTGGACAAGTGGCCTTTTTAAGATTAACAGCAAGTGCCATACTAGCTCTTACTGCTTGTGGGTTTAACATGCATTTGTTGCATCAATGTGTACAGCCACATTTCAACCAGACGCTCATTGTCTTAACAGGGTGTGCAATGAAGCCCTGAGGATTTTGCTGTGTGTGTTATAATGTAACAGCCATCTCCATCAAATAGAAGGCATACCATCTTGCTGTATATTCCAGCACCGGTAAACTTTACCTTCTTTTGCAGTTATTGTGCCCAGTGTTTCATCAAAGTGCAATCCAAGTTCACAGGCTGTGTGTCCATAGTTTTCTGCATTAGAGTTTTTATATACTGTAGTCTTTATCAGGTGTTAAGCTGCTGCTGATTAACTGTGCCTACTGCATAGCCTTAAACCCCCCCAGTGGCCTTTGTGGACAGCGAAAAACACATTCCAATGAATGAATGAAAAATCTATGGAACAATAGGTGGGTCTATTTTGGGGGCTGATCTGGAGCCTCTACTGGCACGGAGCGCAATGGGAGTGTGAGAGGCAGACAGATTGGAAGCCTAATTAATTCAGCTTTCCTTAATTAGCCTCTCTTCCTTCCATCAGTGGCGGCCCCAAGGGTGTGCTAGCGGGGCGATTGCCCAGGGCGGCACTTTGCGGGGGCGCCAGAAGAAGAAAAAGAAAAAAAAAAGTAGAGTGAACGCCGTGCAAAAACAGCTCAACCGTCCACTCCCTTGTCTGTTTAAATCAGACCGAATACAACAACACCACCTGGTGGTATGATAGAGGCTGGCAGCTCCAAGCAATACACTCCGCCCCCCCCCCCCCCCCCCCCCCTCCTTGTGATGTCATATCCACGCGCCAGTATTGAAATATTGAAAACAACAACAGCATGGAGTTCCTCACATCTGTGGACATGACTAGATATTATAATATAGTTGCTTGCCCTGAAACATCACATGGAGAGGATTATTTTGTTCTTGAAAACATAGACCTCAGGCTCTATATCAGCCAGGATATAGGAACTCTTGTCTCACTGTGCGTGACTGTGAAACAACCATTTTTCCTGACCAGCACAAAGGTAAGACAGTCAGATCATAAACCCTATTATATTAAGCCCAAAATGGTTCTGCCGCCGTGTAGAACCGAACCGATTTTAACTTAAAAAAATGCATAATTTGCCCGCAAATATCCGATTTTTCCGGCCGCGCTTTGCGCGGCCATAGGGCGGCGCTATACTACCTGGCACAGGGCGCAATATACGTACGAACCGCTACTGCCTTCCATGATGCACTCTCCAATCTTTTGACTCTGTCTCTCTTTCACCCTCTAACTCTAACACTCTCTCTCTCCTGCTCTCTCTCTCTCTCTCTCTCTCTCTCTCTCTCTCTCTCTCTCTCTCTCTCTCTCTCTCTCTCTCTCTTAAAATGGACGCCCATATGTGGAGCTGATGTCTGACATCAGCTCCACATCTGAGTTTTCCAGAACCGGCACTGTGTCTGCAGAGATCTCCATATATGGGCATAAGTGGACACAGGCAAACAGACAGATAACTCCATATATGGGCATAAATAGACACAGGCAAACAGATGGTCAAAACGGGTCCTACAGAGATCTCCATATATGGGCATAAAATGGACATTGACAGATTTCTCCATATATGGGCATAAATGGACACAGGCAAACAGATGGTCAAAACGGATCCTATGACAACAGGTATAATGGGGTTTGCATTAAAGGGCGGGACATTCATTCCCTATTTACATCGTTCCCGAGTTGGCCAGGTCGCCGACTAGACACTCGGCCGCATATCTCCATATATGAGCATAAATGGACACAGGAAAACAGATGGTCAATATGGGTCACACAGAGATCTCCATATATGGGCATAAAATGGACACACGCAAACAGATGGTCAAAACAGATCCTATGACAACACAACAGGTATAATGAGGTTTGCATTAAAGGGTGGGGCATTCATTCCCTATTTACATTGTTCCCGAGTTGTCTGACTAGACGCTCGGCCGCCCGAATAATGTGGGTATTTGAGTCTATGAGAAATTTGGGGTATATTTTGTCATGGCCAGCGGCTTTGTGTTGAGGTAGGGTGCGTAGTTTTTTAAACACTTCATCAGTTGTCACCGTGGCAAGTTTAAAGTTGTCTTTGTATACCCCCAGGTTCTTGTAGAATTTCAAGATGTGCTTAACACCAAACGCCTCAGATGGAGCCGGCAGTTTTTTGACCAGATTTTTGGCCATGGAGGTGAAGTAGATGTTAAGATTTTTGGCTACATCAAGACTGTCAGTGAGGAGGGTGATGGGAGTTTGAATGGATATGTTGCTGGTTAAGGATCTGAGTTTGGTGCCACAGCCTAGTTGTTTTTTAAATAGTTTCCATAGGTCTCGTGGTTTGTGGATGTTTGTAGTTTTTTTTTTTGCTGAATGGATTAAGGATTTTGTCCGGTTTCTTAGTTTACTGGCCTCTAAACTGACTATTTGGAGTTTGGCTTCAAGGCGTTTGTTGGGGCCTTTTTTGAGTTTGTAATTACATTTGCGTTTCTCAGAGTATTTTTGGTTTCTGAGTTTTATTGATTCGCAGATATCCGAATTCCACCATGGCTGTGAACGGGCTTTAACCCTGATCTTGCGCAAAGGGGCCATTTCGTCTAGGGTAGTGTTGAAAACGGTTTTAAAGCCCAGCCAAGCTTCATCAACCTGAGTGGTAGCGAGTACTGGGGACCAGTTGTTATTCCCCAGTTTGAGATTAAAGGCTTCGCTAGAGTAGGTTTTGAGGTTTCTAGCTTTGACTGTTTTGCCGTCGGCTTTAGACTTATGTATTTTACGGGTGCAGTAAATGATATCATGATCGCTTAGCCCACATATGATAGTCCCACTCGAGGTGACTTTGGATTTGTCTGTGGTTACAATGAGATCTATGATGGTTTGAGAATTATCTGTAACCCTAGTTGGCTTGGTGATGAGCTGAGTGAGACCGTATTGATTACAGAGCTTATTGAACTTTTTGAAGACAGGAGCTTCTTTACGAAGCATGTCTGTGTTCCAGTCCCCAATAATGTATTTTTCAACATTGTCCACCGGTGCTAGGCTCTCCTCAAGTAACTCATAGAAATCATTTTGATCGGGCGGTCTATAGATGGCACCGATTAGTATGTTTTTAGCTTTCTCAAAAACCACTTCCACCCATACAGTTTCTAAAGAGCTGTGTTGTAGGTCGGGGCGGGGGATACATTTGATATCGTTATGAACATGCATGCATACACCACCACCAAATCTATCATTACGAATGATTGAGTAGTTATCAATTTCAACCTGAGAGTCAGTAAGAGAGTCATCAAGCTTGGTCTCTGAGAAGGTTAGAAAATGGACCTTACCTTCGATAAACATTTGCTTGATAGAGAGAGAGAGATAGAGAGAGAGAGTGAGTGAGTGAGTGAGTGAGTATGCGTGCGTGCGTGCGTGTGTGTATCATATGGTTATTATTAAGAGAACATTTGAGGACAGGAGGAGATCAAGTTCAACCAGTTCTACATTACTAATCCAAAATAATTTATTGCTACGGCAGCTTTGACAGTTGTGGTTTCTGTCCATTACGGTGATATCTTGATGACAAACCTATGAGGAAGTCTCACACCATAGTTGTGAAGTAAGGTATGTTGAACAATGGAAATAGAAAGGTTGTGTACCGTACAGGATGAGTACATAATGAGTGATTAGATGATGGCGTGACAGGATTGAAAGGAATGCAGTGTCGCAGCTACTTTCATGCATGTGTAGCAGAGTGACTCAGCCTGTTGGCCTCAAAACTCTAATATCTCCCTCAGCCCATAAGGTTAAAAATATAGGTCACTGGTTAAGTTATTGGACTTTCACGTGGGAGACCCGAGTTCAACGTTACTCAAGGCCTCCAAACTTTATATTAGTCAGAGGTGAGCAAACTGAGGTCTGATGGTGATTGTGGATCAGGCCGGGGACCGGGGAGAGTTCAGACCTGTGTCAGTGATAAAAGTTGTGAATTAAGTTATGATGAAAGTATGCAGTTGGACAAGTTTCACATCAGCTGCTAATTAAAAACAAACATGCATGTACAGTAGTGAATGCTGCTTAGAGAACAGTGGGGGAGAGGGCAGAGCAGAGCCAAAAAAAAGGCCATTCATTTTCCTCATAGACTTTTACAAAACTATTTACAGTATATTGAATTGAATTGAATTGAATTAGCCTTTATTGTCTCCGAGGAGAAATTTGTCTTGGGCAAATAGAAGTAACAGTGTTATACAAAAAGTACAAAACTACTACTACTACTACTATATCAACAAGTCAGACGCCTAAGGGGGAGAAGCGACCTAAGGGCGAGGTCGCGCACATGAGCGGGTGCACTGTGCACATGTGCGTGTGCACATGGGTGCGAGCACGCATCCGCCTGGGTGACAGCAGACTGCTGGACGAGCGCTGTCGCTTTGGCATGGGATCAACTTTGACCAAAATGATGCACAGACCTTGTTGGTTGTTTAAGTTGGATCATTATGATGTCAGAACATGGTCAGCTATATCCTTCTGCTGAGCTGGGATTAGGTGTCACGCACTGTGACGCGTGAGGTGTCACGCACTGTGACGCATGAGGTGTCACGCACTGTGACGCATGAGGTGTCACGCACTGTGACGTACATGATTTGGAGGTTTTCATAGTAAATGTGACCTACGGTGACAATTATTGTAAGCCTAGAACCAAGCCATCCAGGATCCTATTGAATCATGACCATGACACCTTTGATTCTGTGAAAATAATAAAATGAAAAACACTAAACAAAGAGTATATGAAATGTAGTATATCATATAATGCAATATTCAAATATTATTGGTCTCAGTCGTATAGAGTTATATCTTCAGCATCCGTAACAATAACAAAAATATCACTTCTCAGTATTAAGCGTGGCCACACTTCACTCTACCTGAACACAAAGTAAACACAACACCAAGCACATCCCATAATACCCCTCTGCAGCCTGCCAGCTACCTAAAGGCACATACCCCTGGCCCTGTGTAGGCTACATAGCATAGTATAGGGTTACAGTCGTTCATAAATAGTGTTTGATCATGAGCTGGTTCAGCCGTCTCCATCAACCATGTGTTTCATCGCACTTTCGGTGTGAGTTTTGGCTCCCATGGTGAGGTGTCATGGCCGCTCATGGCGCATCCCCGGCATCACGTGACGTCCTTTCCTCTAAAATGTCCTTGCTCTAAACCAGGAAACATTGCAACGTGTTTTTTTTTTTTTTTTTTTGTACTTGTTAATTTGTGTGTACAAAATATAGATTCCCTGTCGAAACTCCAAATTACACCAACATTGTTCTTGTGAAGTAGTTAGTGTGTTCTTTTTTATTAAGATAATTGAGTTTGCATTATTTTGTGATTATTGCTCCTCCTCCCTTGCCATGTATGAACTGTCAAAGGTGTGTCCTTACATTCTGGGCAATGAGCCACCCTCAGTGGCTGGGAGTTTCTGAGGTGAATATTTTCACTTCAACTTTGGCTGTCGTCATAGAGTCAGTAACACCCGCACAGGTCTGTTTGGATTTTAATTAACGTGTGCTTTTCAATTGAAAAAAGAATAATAATAAAAAAATAAAAATAAACTACAAATAACGATACCATGTATAGCTAAAACGATATTCTGAAATATGTATATTTTTCTTTATATAGTGATCAACATGGCACAGTCCAGACGTCCAGGTAGGTCACAAAACCATGCGTCGCAAAACACTGTTTGTTACTTCATGATGAACCATGGACTGTTGTGGTGGAGGGAGATACAGATGTACTGTTGGGGTGGAGGGAGATACAGATGTACTGTTGGGGTGGAGGGAGATACAGATGTACATTCCTAAACTTCACACGTCCTGCCATTGACCATTTTCAGGGGATTGGCAGAACATTGGGCTTGTAGATCAGCTATTTTTTGCTATTTTTACGACCTTCTCTGACTTTTAAATCTGCCTATGAAGGTGGATTCTGCTTTCAATGGGAATGGAGTGGTTTCTTGACATTTGCATGTTTCTGCAAAAATACGCTCCAATGTCCATACAAATTTGAAATGCAAAACAGGGAAAGAAACCTGTGGAAAAAAAATGCATTTGCATTATTACAACCTTTGGGTTTATAGATGCCTCTTCAATTGTCTTTTGAAAATTGATTTCAGTGTTTTCTTTATCAATGGCAGTGTGTTCCATTCAACCATGGTTTAGAGTTCTCAACGGGCCTGAAAATTAAGGCCTAACTGGGCCCTAACTGGGCATGCCCGAGGCCCCTGCCCGACTAGTAATTAGCACAGATTTTAGGGTCGGGTATGGTCGGGTTTGGGAAGAATTTGAGACCTCTATCACAGAGTAAAAGTAATAAAATAAAATAAATATATATATATATTTTCTTTTTTCATTGAGCCAGAGGCCCGGCCCAGCCCTACCATTTAGCATACATTTTATAAAATATTGGGTAACGTATGGTCGTGTTTGGGCAGAATTTGAGAACTCTACCATGGCTCTCCCCAGCACTGTGTGTTTCATCGACCCTGTTCTGGCTTTAGAGACTTGATGTGTAAATTGATTATATAGACAGCTAGGATGTTTCAGCACATTAACTCTTATCCTGCCAGATTATTTATTTATTTATTGGGTCTGGTGCCATCAAAAAGCGGCTTACCTTTGCAATGTTACAGTAGATTGATAGACTTTTCTTTTTTTTTTTTTGCCTTTCATGCCTGCCTGGTCTGCACTTTCACAGACCAGGCAGCAGAGGGCGGCGTAATGCCATTAATGTGAATTTGGCCGTTCAGTCTTGCCATAGATTGGGAACAGACATTGTACACAAAGCCCCAGGGCCAGAGAAAATCAACACGGAAGAGAATTGGTCTCCGTTGATGTTAAAGTTGTACCATGTAACTTTTCTTATAAAACAAATCTTAAAATTGTCCTAACTGTTAAATCGCTAAAGTTTTAGAACACCCACTCCGTTATTTTCAGCTTCTGAAGCCTTCTCTTTATATGTTTTCTATGATCCTGGCCGTGGACCGGATTTCGCGCCAAAATGACGTAATCTGCATCATCTGTATACGTTGTGTATACGTTGCCCAATCACATCGCCGATCATGCACACATGGTACACTACCGGCCAATCACAGCGCATCTTGAAGTGGGGTCGCCATATTTGTAGTCGCCCGTGTGTCTCTTTACTCAAAAGGTAATCTCGCCTACCAGGCAGGGTGAAGTAGTCCGTTTCTCCGGAATGCCTGAACGCACAGGAACCAGGGACCCCTCTAAAGATAGCTCTCGGCGTTGTGGAGGCAGACGCGGGGGTGTGAAGGTACGAAAAACGGGCGAAAGACGCGAACGCGACCGCGGTTTGCTATAGGGCTACTGACCACTAGTTGAGCATCTTACACAGTATAGCTTTAACGCATAATGGATTTTTAAGACCATCACTGCTCACCATGTGATTACAGTACACGGCGGCGCGACCCCTCATCAGCTTAAGGACATCAACAAGGTAAACGAACGAACGGCCGTATTGGCGCGCCTCACTCGCTAAAATTGGGGCGAACAGGAACGTCCAAAGCAGTATAAGAGTTAATGTTTCTCAAGAAGACAAGGAGTGATATCCAGGAGAGCTTGACATGCATTACAACATCACAGCTTGGTGTAAACCTAAGGGCAAGCAGACTCCGAAGCACTGTGTACTCTGTCTGCGCTCAGTGAATGCAGCTGATTTATTCTTCGTTGTATGGAGGTGTCGCGTGGCAAACCTCAGATAATCTTCAAGCCCACAAGCTGTTGTATCAGCACATTGTGGACTTGCAGGGTCAAAGCCTTGTGGGGGACTTCTGCCTTATTATTGTCTTGTTATCCTTGTACATGGACACATCTAGCATCGGAGATACTGACATTAAAATATATATGAGTTCTGTTATATATAGCCAGCTTTATAGCCATGATATCACCTTTGGGGTAAAACCATAACACTCCAGTTTGTCGAGTAAAATTCTCTGATCGATCACATCAAAGGCAGAGATATAACCTAATAATCCTGCTCCTGTCAATCTCTTTCATCCAATATTCTGTAATTTGTGTCAGTGCTGTGGCTGTTTAGTAACTCTCTCTATACACATGTTGACACTCACTTCAGATTGTTGACAGAGAAATAGCATTGTATTTGTTGAATAAATGTTGTTCTAGTACAAGCATTTTTCAAAAGGGGGCCACATTAGAAAATAAACACCCATAAGGACCGTCTATATCTCCTGAACTTTCAGTCAGACCATAACAAAGTCCCATACGCATTGCATTTAAATGATTTTCATCATCATCAATATTTAATAATCATGGTCTTTTGTCAGGTGTGTGCTCTGACACAGCCTTATTTCACAGTACCAAACGTATGAATGAACAAAGGGCAATGTCCGCACACGATATAATGCTCTCCCGTCTTTTCTTCTTATTTAACCAAAAAACAACGTTTCCCCCAGCAGGGCTTTCTCAAGTTACATGTGAGTGGCATTGGAGCCTTTAAATAGGCCATATTCCGTGGGCGTCATCAATCAATTAGTAAATTAACCAATAGAATACAATTACAATTAAATCCAAAAAGCCTCCCTTTTAACACATTGTCTGCCAAGGGTTAAAAAAAAATCTATCTAAGAAATTTCAGGATTTTTACAGAAAATTAAAATGAAAATAAATAAATAAATAAACATTTTTTGAAAAGAAAAAAAAAGCTCTCAGAAGATGTCCATTGCCCCCATGCAGTTGGCAGAAAAATATAATCAACCCCAAGAAAAATCCATTTTTAGATTAACACACACAAACAATTACAGCATGTGGATGGCGGCCATTTTGGCAGCCATCTTGAAGAAGGTGTGCAGAAAGCTGATTACATGAATTAATTTTTTATAATTTTTTATCAGCATCACAGGCTGCCCAGAGAGCAGTGAACACATTGCTGTCTCATATATTAGTTAACAGTGCCCCCCAGTGGCCAACAATGGTAAAACGTGTTTGGCAGGCAACAGCTGGGTTCCCAAAAACGTATATAAACGTTTTTGGCAGTGGATGTTTTAAGTTGGAGAGACTCCCAGTCTCCTCCCCTGCGAGGTTTTTCTACCTTCTCCAGTCCAATGTATCTTAAGGCAGATGCATTGTGGCCAGCTTGCATAAAATGCAAAGCTACTGGACTGCGAATATTCTGAGTTCTAATGTCACTTCGGTGTTCGGTAATGCGCGTCTTAAGCGTTCTTGTTGTCATTCCAACATATGCAAGTGAACATGGACATTTCAACATGTACACTACATGTGTCGATATACATGAAAGAATCCCTTTAATTGAACTATCAAAACCTCCACCAGCTGTCAGTCAGTCTGTCTGTCTGTCAGGCTGTCAGTCTGTCAGTCACACGTCACACTTTTGCCCTTCTCATATCTCCGCCACTGTTGCCCCGATCCATGCCAAAATTTGCACACACACTCCCTCTTTTAGCGCCACCATGAGGCAGATTCTTGCAAAACACATTTTTAGACACTGCTCCTAATGTTGCCCTAAAATCACGCAAATCGGTACACACTTGGTCTACACTCAGGTCTTCAACATGGATCTGTCCCATATAGCGCCACCATCAGGACGATTTTTTTCAAACACAATTTTGGACACTGCTCCTACAGATTTTGCCCTAAAATCACACTGCGACCTTACGGTCGCTTATCTCATGATCAGGGAATCTTACTGGTGTTATATTTCTTACCTGTTAATGGATGATTAAAAGAAGTACATTTATATGTGAAATTACATTGTGTGCAATTACCACAGTTGTAATTCCCATTTGGGATTTCATCCAGGAAAGTTTTAGGTTTAATAGGTGCTAAATCTGATCTCACCACTAGGGACCTAATGTTGGGAGGTCGTTTATACTCCACCTGTGGTGGGGCTTTAAATTTGTCTTTCAGAATCGGATCAGTTGTTAGAATATAACAGTGTTTTTTAATTATGTTTTTAAACACAAATAACCAACGGTGAATAAGTGATGAAACTCTGGGGTATGTTTTCTTTGATGGGTTTTATTTGTGGTTAAGGGTATTCCCCCTGGGATATGTTATCAAACCGTTTGGATGCCTCATCAATCCACTCTTCAGGATAGCCCCTCATTTGAAAGTGTTCTTTCATGGGAGAGTGTTTTCTGCAGGTGATTCAGTCCGAGTGTATCAAAGGGTGGGTTCGGAAATGCGCACCGGGTGTGGTTAGGGTTAGGGGTTAGGGTTTGGTTTAGGCATAGTTTTACTGAGGTTAAGGTTAGGGTTGGCCGGGTTTAGGCATAGCTTTACTGAGGTTAGGATTAGGGTTAGGTTTAGGCACTCACTACACTGAGCACACATCCGGTTAGGGTTAGGGTTAGGTTTAGCATTTCCGAACGCACTTCCGAACGCACCCTTTGATCCATCGGACTGAATCACCTGCAGAAAACACTCTCCCGTTCGTTCATGTCCTGTTTTAGTTTTTCATGCCTTTCTGTTGAGCCACAAATATGTTTAATTCTATTAAATTGGCTAATAGGTAAGCTTTTCTTTAGTGGTGTTGGGTGGTAACTGTCTCGTCTTAGTAAGGTATTTCTGTCTGTTGGTTTTGTATATAGACCTGTCGTAAGTAAATAAAAAGAAAGGACGGGAGAGCATTATATCGTGTGCAGACATTGCCCTTTGTTCATTCATTGTTTGTTCCTGGATCCAGCACCGTGTACAAAAGTTGTGGGGATGTGCATATTCCATTCCTTTGGTCTATACATTACCAAATGTAACCAGACGTGCAAGGTAAAAATAAAATAAATTAGCCTTTCTTTGACCCTTTCAGAATGAGACAACAGGGAATAAACTCCCTGTCACACTTAGAACAACAGACTCACTCCATAGCTTCCACCGTGGTCTGAAGACTCACCTCTTCAGACTCCACCTCGGCCCATAGCACTTACCGTAACACTCTCCTACCCTTAATGACCATACATGAAAGATAGATAGCATAATAGCATTTTTAGGTTTTTATAATGTTTTAATTTTTTTACCCTTATTTTCTAGATTGATATTGCTATGCATTTGATGTATTGATGTTGATGTATTGATGTATTACCTGTTTACCTGCGGAACAAATATTCTTGTTTGACGGTGCTGGCAGGCCGTTTATAATACAATTTAGGATGAAGCCGCGGGCCGTATAAAATATGTCCTCGGGACGCATTTGGCCCCCGGATCGCACTTTGGACAGCCCTGTTCTAGTAGTTTGTTTAGAACAGATGACAAGCTTATTGGTCTGTTGTTAGAGCCATGCAGTGAAGGCATTCTTTTTTATTGGGGAGTGGAATGACTTTGGCTTCAATTGGCTTCTTTCCAGATGTCCAGTGTGTGTGTGTGTGTGTGTGTGTGTGTGTGTGTGTGTGTGTGTGTGTGTGTGTGTGTGTGTGTGTGTGTGTGTGTGTGTGCACATACACTGCTATGGTGAATCCAGAGCCATTTAAGGAGTGTTGCGTCACCTCCATTGACTTCATCAGGTCAGGTCTTCTAGCCTTGTATTGGCGATCAGTGACAAAGCACTGAAGCGGAATGAATGCATGGGGGTCTATGAGCTTTTGTCACTAATTACGGTACCATGAACCATGTGACCAGTGCTGTTTTCTGCCCCCGGATTGGCGTAACTCTCTAATACAAGGCTCTGAGTGAATGGAATTAAACCGCTTTGTGAGAAGGAAGTAAAGACAGACAGCAGGAGTTCCTGCGGTGAAAGATTTCATCTGACAAGAATGTCATGAATGCATTCCATAGATTTGGAAAGCAGCCGTGTAGTTAACTATGAGCTCTTTAGATCACGGCATAAGATAGTACTGTTGGTTCAGCATTTCAGGGACTGTGTGTGACTGTGGGTTTGTTCAGCGGCTGGCCTGAATCTACATTCTACACACTAAATGGACACTTGTTAGGGTCTGTACTCTGTGGTAATTCTGACAGTGGAACACAACCAAATGGACCTGTACAGGTCTGTCAGAATTATAGCCCTCATTCATTCTATTTCTAGTCTAGACGTTGTGGTTGTACTTCTTGGCTTGGGTCGCGGCTTGCGCAATGATGCCTGAACCAACCTGAGACCCCCCAGCACGTGCGCAAAAATATTGCCCTGAATGACCCCAGTCAACAAACCTGCAGTGCTGGCTCCTCAACGAGCTGTTGCCATGGAGATGACACAAGCCAAGTGTTTTAGACCAGTGGTTCTCAACTTGTGGGTCGGGACCCCCAGGGGGGTCCCCAAATTATTTTGGGGGGTCCCCAGATGATTAACTTGATGTGCAAAATAGTTTTCTCCCTCAACAGTAAACGAACCAGCATAAAGTTTAAGTGTATAGAGGGTATCTGCACATTTATAAAGTGACAATTTAAGGACTTTTTCAATACCTCTAAAATGACAAAGAAATATTGGCCAAATTGTCAAATATTAGAGGCAGAAATTGTGAAAATAGACGATCAGAACAATTCAACTAAAGGAAAGAGAGAGTGAACTGGATAACACTACCAAAGAGGTGAAGAAGGGGGAGGGGGGGGTTGTCAGGGTGGGGGTCCCCAGTTAAAATATGATTATTGTGGGGGTCATGGCCTAAAAAGGTTGAGAACCACTCACACACACACACCTGTGTGTGTGTGTGTGTGTGTGTGTGTGTGTGTGTGTGTAGACTGTTCACGTTGAGAGGGAAGGGAAGGGCACACAGCAAGGGAGTCTTTCAAAAGGAGTGGCTAAGGCCACGATTTCTAGGTGGATTGTGCATGCTAAGCCTATGCCAGTGACCAGGTCCCTCTGTCGGAGACCCTTAGGGCACATTCCACTAGGGGAGTGTTCTTGTTGTGGGCCCTCTCTAGAGGGGTCTCCATCCTGGAGGTGTGTATGGTGGCAAATTGATCGTCGCCATCCACGTTTGCAGCTTATTATCACCTGGACATGGCACCCGCGTCGTTGGCGCATTCAGTCCTCCTCTTAAGTGACAAAGGGACTGGTAGGCCACAGTCTTTTGAGATGCGCGGATAGCGGTTTTAGCCGCGGTGGACCGCGGTGATCCGCGGTGCAGTCGGATTTGGATCAATCAAATATAATTATTAATTAATTTCGGATATCCGCGGATGAAATAATGCAGGAAATAAATTATGGCCTAATATATCTATCAATACAAAGATAAATCTAGGTATGCTTGTGTCTGTGTTAGCGTGTGTTATTTTGTATAATTTGTAAAGTAAACATCATTTTTCATGAGGCAATGTGCAGTCCACGATAAAACTAAACAGCTGTGTCCACTTAAAGGCAACGGCATCAATATGCATCGTCGCACTCATTACCTCTGGTCGCGCTGCGCTAAAAAGTGAATCTCTCTCAGCTCCATAGTCCATATTGTAAACTTCCCACTAAGTTGTGTTTGTTCCTCTCTCTTTCGCTCTCTCCCTCGCTCTCTCTCTCTCTCGTGTGTCTGACTCTGTCTGCCTGCATGTCTGTCTGCATCGACGCAGCACCAACTAAAAAAAAAAAGAAAGAAAAAAGACGAACGGAGACATTCCGTAGGCTAGATCAATGCATTTCTGTGATCGCACAACTAAGAAAACTAACAGGGAATAGCCTACCAGAAAATAATATTAGCCTAATAATAAGGGTAATAATAATAATAATACTTTTGAAGTTGCGGATGAGGATGGATGCGGATTTATAAATTGAATGATATAATTAATGCGGTTGGATAATGGGCGGATAATTAATTTGCGCGGATGGATTCGGATGACTTCAAAAGCCTATCCGCGCATCACTAGTATAGATGGTCTGGTGAAGGGGGACTCGATACCTTATAAGTCGGACTTACTCTGCTCATTAGTCATGCAGCACACAATAGTGCCATATGGTCAAATTTGTCCCTAATCGTCTGTTTGCTGTTTGAAGGCTGTAACACACACACTCACTCACTCACACACACACACACACACACACACACACACACACACACACACACACACACACACACACACACACACACACACACAGTATTACAATGTCTGTTAACATATTTGTTCTATCTCTTTGTTCTGTAGAAGAGGGTGAACTGTATCTAAAACAGCAGCAGAACCACCAGGACGTACGCACCCAAGTAGAAAAGCTCACAGTTCAACTGAAGGAAAGACAGCATGAACTTGAGAACACTACCAAAGAGGTGGAGAAGAGCAAGAGTCCAAAAAATAAACTGACACAGGACCTGGAGGATCAGAGAAACCAAGTAGGGAGGCTCAAAGATCAACTGCAGGGAAGAGAGAGAGAACTGGAGAAGATCAACGAGACACTGGTAGACAGAGATAAGAGAATAGGAGAGAAAGACCAACTACTGAAGCAAAGAGAGAGAGAATTGCAGAGCACTGCCAAAGAGGTGGAGAAGAGCAAGAGATATCAACAGCAACTGACCCAAGATCAGCAAGTTCTGAACAACCAAGTGGAGAAGCTCAAAGTTCAACTGAAGGAAAAAGAGAGTGAACTGGAGAACAGTACCAAAGAGGTGGAGAAGAGCAAGATACAGCAAACTAAATTGATCCAGGACCTGGAGGATCAGAGAAACGTAGTAGAAGAGTTCACAGTTCAACTGCAGGATAGAAAGAGAGAACTGGAGAAGATCAACCTGACACTGATAGACAGAGATAAGAGAATAGAAGAGAAAGACCAACTACTGAAGCAAAGAGACAAGGAACTGCAGGACACTACCACAGAGGTGGAGAAGAGCCAGAGATATCAACAACAACTCATAGTTCAGCTGAAGGCAAGAGAGAGTGAACTGGAGAACACCACCAAAGAGGTGGAGGAGAGCAAGACACATCAACAGCAACTGATCCAAGACCAGCAAGATCTGAACAACCAAGTAGAGAAGCTCACAGTTCAACTGAAGGAAACAGAGAGTGAACTGGAGAACACGATCAAACAGATGGAGAACAGCACCAACCAGCAACATGAACTGACACAGTACCTGGATGATCAGAGAAACGTTGTAGAGGAGCTCACAGTTAAACTGCATGATAGAGAGAAGATCAACCAGACAAAAGACCAACTACTGAAGCAAAGAGACAAGGAGGTGGAGAAGAGCCAGAGATATCAACAACAACTCATAGTTCAGCTGAAGGCAAGAGCGAGTGAACTGGAGAACACCACCAAAGAGGTGGAGGAGAGCAAGAGCTATCAAAAACAACTAATCCAACTAATCCATCTGAACAACCAAGTAGAGAAGCTCAAAGTTCAACTGAAGGAAAAGGAGTGTGAACTGGAGAAGATCAAGATAGAGAAAGACAAGAGTCTAGAAGAGAAAGACCAAGAACTGAAAGAAAGTGATAACCGACAGACAGAAATGGAAAAACTGAGCATGAGGAAGACAGAAGACAGAAATCCCAACCATACATTCGCCTTGGTGGCATTTGCCTTGGTGGCCGCCTTGGTGGCTGCTTTGGTGGCGGTGCTTCTTATCTAATGAAGGTTCAGCAGTTGTTCCGTTGTCTAAAAAACAAAATACAAAAATCTATAATGCTTCTGCCTCAGCGACCATCTATTTTTCCACCTTCACATGTGTCTCCACTTCTCATAATCACAAAATGTAATGTTCCTCAAATAGCGGTCCGTACCTTGCTGTAGGCAAGGTTAGGTGGCTGCCTGGAGTCCCAAACAGTCAGGGACGTGTTTTGCTGTAGGCATTTTCTTTTTTTTAAGAGAGAGAGGAGAGAGAGAGAGAGAGAGAGAGAGAGAGAGAGAGAGAGAGGGGGGGGGGGGGGGGGGGGGGGGCACTATGGACATGTGAGCACTAGGGTCATGTGGGAACCTGGACAACTGGGCACTAGGGACGTGAGCATTTGGAGAGGTGGGCACCCAGAAAACTGGCCACCAAAAATCTGGTCACTACAGAATTGTGCGCAGCTGGACGTGGGGGCACTTAGGGGTGGAGACATCTGGCCACTAGGGACATGTGGGCACCTGGAGAGGTGAGCACTTGGACAACTGGGCACTAAAACCATCTGGCTTCAAGGGACATATGACCACTAAGGACATGTGGGCACGAGGGACATGTGGACAAATGGCACCTGAACGAGTGGGCACCTGAATTAGGTAAAGCAGGCGTGATCTCTAGACAAACTTCTAGTTAACTACAAGATATCTACTTGTAATGAGTACGTTTTGTATAACATACATATGTGCAAGAAAGTGTTATTCATGGGTTTACTTATTTAACACGGTTAGCCTGTTAAGACATCAACTGCCAGGTATTAATGAATGAATCAGCCTCTGAAGGGTTTTTCAGAGTCGCACCATGTGACCAGGATGTAAACAAGAAGCACATGGCCAGGGCGGAGCGTCATCTTTTCTTTCACCCGGAACATTTTGATTGTATCCACGATTAGTCAACTTTCTTTAGTTAGGGAATGAAGAAAAAAGATTGTTTTGACCAAAAAATGCAATCTGGGAAAGAATCCCCCCCCCCTCCCCCCGTCATCCCTGTCACCTTCATCTCCACCTTCATCCACACTCACCATCTGCCTGGAGGAGATGGAGGCGTGGATGAAACAAAACCTTTTGCAACTCAACAGCTCCCAAACAGCTAGAGGCCATTCTCATCTGCGCCTCACACCAGGTTCAATCGGTCCCCAAAACAAGCATCACCTTCTCTGTCCTGCAGGACTCCCCTTGCATCTGTTGTCACCAACCTGGGTGTTAAAATGGATCCCCACCTCAACGATGAGGCCCACATCGAAAACCTTTTCAAAACATGCCTCTTCCACCTCAGGAATATAGCCAGACTGCAGAAAAGCTTGTCCGCGCCTTCGTCACCTCCAGGCTGGACTACTGCAATGCAACTACAACACCAGATGCAACTCCACTAATCACGTTCGACCCAGATTTGGCTCTAAAAAAAAGGCTCAAATTCGTTCTCCTGCTACACCAATAACATGTGGAACGCCTTCCCGCGAGCCCTAAAGGAGAGTAAATCCCTAACCTCCTTCATTATCGGTCTGATAAGTCGCCTACAGGCGGCTGCTGCTCGAGACTTGTGAATAGACTAAACTTCTAATACATTCTTCAATCAATCAATGCACTTCTCATCGGCATCCCAAGCAAGAGCCTTCAAAGGCTCCACATGAAACCAGAACAGCGCCGCTAGGATCCTGATGAGAGTTTGTATGTACGAGCGCATCACACCCACCCTCTGCTCACTGCACTGGCTTGGCTTCCCACAGGGACGTGCTGGCCATTGGGAAAAGCGGGACAACTCCCGAACGGCCGGTTCATTCTCGGCCGGTCCAGGCCGGGCCATTAGGAAAAAATTTAACTGTTTGCACAAAAGTAAAAAATCAACTGTTTGCACAAAAGTAGTGAAAACAGCAGATCTACAAGCACACAACGCCTCGCACCGCGAGGCGTTGTGTGCTTGTAGATCGGCTGTTTTCACTAGTTTAAATCATTTTTTAAAATGATAAATACAAACAAACGGTTTTGGACATACAAGGTTTCCACCCAACAACAACGAAATATATGCCTAATTCATGTAATTGGCCCACTGGCTTGTCACTTGTCATGATCTGAAATGGCAAATCTTTGAGTAGCAGCAGCGCTATAGAGAGAGATCTCTCTATAGCGCGCAATGAGGGCATCTCCAACTCTTTTTCCCGGGCTGAATCAGGGGCCCAGCACGTCCCTGGCTTGCCATCTCCTCCCAGACAGAATGCAAGATCTCCCTGTTAACCCACCAATGCATCCATGGTATTGCAACGCCCCCTCCTGTACCTGAAGGAACTGCTGAAGCCACAAACCTCCACTGGCAGCCTCCACTCTGAAAACACTAACCACCTCCAAGTCCACCCCATCAAGCTCCACACCATGGGTGACCAAACCAGGGACGTGCTGGGCCCCTGATTCAGCCCGGGAAAAAGAGTTGGAGAGGCCCTCATCGCGCACTATAGAGAGAGATCTCTCTCTCTCTCTCGTTGTTTTCGGGTGGAAACCTTGTATGTCCAAAACCGTTTGTTTTGTATTTATCATTTTAAAAATGATTTAAACTAGTGAAAACAGCCGATCTACAAGCACACAACGCCTCGCGGTGCGAGGCGTTGTGTGCTTGTAGATCTGCTGTTTTCACTACTTTCGTGCAACGGCCTTGTATGATGAAGCAGGGCTTTACTTTGCGAAAAAAATGTACAAATATGAAACTTGGAGATACGAGGTTTCTGCCCGACAGTGACGATTTACTTTGTTGGCCGCCCAGCCGGCCTGGACTGGCCGGGAATGAACAGGCCGTTCGGGAGTTGTCCCGCTTTTCCCAATGGCCAGCACGTCCCTGGACCAAACCATCTGCTCAGCTGCCCTTCTACTGTGGAACTCACTCCCGGATCGGCTGAGAACTCCACAGTCTGTCCATGTTTTTTAAAGAGAGGACTAAAGACTTCTCTTTTTAACAAAGCGTTCAGTTAGCCATTCAGGATTTAACCCAGAGAGGTTTGATCTGCCCACCCTGCTTTTTTAATTGTTTTTTTTTTAAACCCTCTTTTTTTGTTTCATGCCGACTTTTTTTTATTATTATTTTTTTATTACAGTATGTACTGTATGTACTGTAGGACTTTGACATTTGTTGTGACCGTCAGGGAGTAGTTTACTATAAAAATGCAGAAGTCCGTCACACTTTGCTGTTACACTAGTTGTCTGTCAAGCTAACACAGCACTCTCTAGTAGCCAGCAGTTTAATAGGGCAATAAGTGTAATAAGTGTAATAGGTCAATAAGTGTAATAAGTGTAATAGGGCAATAAGTGTAATAAGTGTAATAGGGCAATAAGTGTAATAAGTGTAATAGGTCAATAAGTGTAATAAGTGTAATAGGGCAATAAGTGTAATAAGTGTAATAGTGCAATAAGTGTAATAAGTGTAATACATGTAATAGGGTAATAGTATAATAGGGCAATAAGTTTAATAGTGTAATAGTGTAATAGGACAATAAGTGTAATAGTGAAATAAGTGTAATAGTGTAATAGGTGAATAGGTGTAATAAGTTTAATAAGATAATAGGGTAATAGTGTAATAGGGCAATACGTTTAGTGTGTAATAGTGTAATAGGGCAATAAGTAGAATAGTGTAATAAGTGTAATAGTGTAATAGGGCAATACGTGTAATAGTGTAATAGGGCAATAAGTGTAATAGTGAAATAAGTGTAATAGTGTAATAGCTGAATAGGTGTAATAAGGTAACAGAGTAATAGTGTAATCGGGCAATACATTTAATAGTGTAATAGAGCAATAAGTTAGTATGTTGTTTCCGCACGCCCTGTCAGTCGCTTCTCGCCCTTAGGGCGTCTTACTGGTTTCAAATGTAAAGTGCATTATAAATAAACAAGCACAAAATATTATTAGCGCTTAGCAGAAACACACTGGTCTCAGATCAGCATTCCTACACTTCTTTATTCATGTATGCTGTCTGGTGCTTTAATAGCAGAAACACGAGCTGTGGAATGTGGAGACTTAAAAGAATCCTTTCCCACATCACTTTAGACTTAGAGCCACCGTGAAGATTGTGGTGTAACAGCCTGCTATTGTAGAAGGATGAGTTCTGCTACGAAGAGGCTTTATTTCTTGGAATGTTTTAAACACAGACTCTCAGGAATGTCATTCATTCAACACCACCTTACTTCCCTGACCACCATTGTCGGCGTACATGCGATACCAACTACAGAGGTGTCTACTAGGCTACACAGTGTGCTGTATCTATGCAGAATACAATACAATACACCACAAACATGGATCATTTTCAGGTGTCATGACTGTGTCTGTTTAATGTTGAGACTTGAGAGGATATTGTTTCTGCTTTTCCTTTTCTTTTTTCTTTTTCTTTGTGTGTGTAAATATCACTTTGCACTTAATAGAAGAAGATATAATATTGTAATGTTTAGTTATGCCATTAGGGTGGACTCTGTGATTTGACAACAAACATTTTGCCTGTGGTGTAAGCGACCGGGTATTTCCCGGTGAATCTGTGCGCAAAGGTGGGGGCCGATGGGCAAGGAGGGTTGCGAGCTTATGAGAAACAACTAAAATAAGACCTTAAAACCTGGTGAAAACAGTTGCGTGCATTAGCGCAAGATGACGGTAAAGGAAATCATTTAATGGAAAACATTAAATTAACTTCTGAAAAGCCTAACAGGGCCTTAAAACATGGCAAAAACAGTTGTGTGCATTAGCGCAAGATTAGATGAGGATAAAGGAAATCATTAAATGGAAAACATTAAATTAACTTCTGAAAAGGCTTCTAAGCCTACACTAATAGCCTACTAAAAACTAGTGAACCGCGATCTTGCCACACGTGAATAATTGTGGTTGTAAACAATAACACAGACAATATAAATCCTTAGTCTAGTTGTGGGAAGAAATGGATTTCATCATGGCCCCAAATAACTTTTAAATATCTTGCAATTGGCGACGGGGTCTCTTACTAAATCGGCAAGATTACATTACATAACATAATACATAAAAGCTAAGCTATCACCTCTCCATCATCAGCAATAGTCAGTGGTGCGTGTCCCCCACACTCCCAAGCCCCCACCGTTGCGCACAGATTCACCGGGAAATACCCGGTCGCGTGGTGTAACAGGCGATGTGAAGTTTGATTCAATGTTATTGGTTGACATGCTACCTGTCTTTAACATTATACCACATGGAATATAATAATTATGTAATAAATAAATCTACATGGATGGACAGTTTGCCTCGTGTTGTTTTGTTACTCTCTTAGTATTAAAGAAACTAAACTAATTCAGGACTACAATTTCCAGGTGTTGCAGTGAAGAGGAGAGAGAGAATCGTGGCTGTACTTTGAGTTATATGATGATTATTATCAATACTTGTGTGTAACCTAAACTAATATGAGCTGACTTGATTCCCTGGGTGTGTTCCTCCTAGCTGTCTGTGTGAGGAAAATACCCTTTCAAAGGGCTAAATCAGGGGTGGGCAACTTTGATGATGGAGAGGGCCACTACATTTTCACACTCACTCCAGAGGGCCACAATGCATGTCCACAATAGCAAAAATAGCAGATGTACAAGCTCAAAACACGTCACACTGTGACACGTTTTGAGCCTGTACATCTACTATTATTGCAATTTTTGAATTGGAATCCTGAAAAGTATATAGATGTTTTTAATTTAATTTCAAATGCATTTATGTATATGTTCTTTGTTAACTTTATGAACTTAAATACAAATGCATTGGACATAAGAAAAAGACTAGTAGGCTACTAGTCATTAAGCTACTAATATACAGTAGACTGAGGTAATTAAAGGTGGTCATGTTAGCACGTTTGGAACAGCTGAAACCAATCATTTATCAGTATTCCTGTGGGCCGCATTAAGTGAAGGTGGGGGCCGCATGTGGCCCCTGGGCCGCCAGTTGCCAATGGATGTGCTAAATGGTAAATTAACTGCAATTGTATAGCGCAGAAGTGCCAATATTGATGATAACACACACCCTCGAGTGTAATATTGCAAATATACAACAGTTATACTTTTTTGACCTGTACAAATGTAGGCTACAACAGGTCCCCTTTTGACCTAAATGTACACACCCAGTATGACATTAGCAACAACAGTTGGCACGTGTGGCCCATCAGAACACTGGTAGTCAATCTATCAATTTGGAATCTGAATAACTGGAACTGTCACCTATGAAGCACCACATCAGAAAGATTAAGCAATTGAACAAAAACATGAAAATATAAAGAAAAATGCTGCAGCCAAGAAGGTCTCTTACCGTCTCTATTTAGAAGGATGAAAAGTACATAAATGAACAAAGAGCACTATTTTGATTGACAGGGAAGGTCTCGGATCCAATCAAATGGGTGCTCGATCCAATCAAAGAGGTGAGGGAACTTGTTCCCCCTTGTTACCCCACAAATTAAGCACTGTTGGTACCAAAGCCAGTTACTCACAGCTGGTATGTTGGGTGGGCGTATTCAAATAAAACCCTCAAGAATTAAATAAAGTCATTTTGAGGCAGAAATACGGGTGGCAGGTGGAGAAGTGTTAAAATGACTCCTTTAAACATGCAAACAGGAAATTGCACTGAGGTGGGTTATAATGATCTATATCAAGTATAACCCACAGGAATAACATTCACATGTTACATTGGCCGTTTAAATTCCAATGGGTAAATTGAGGTGGCTGTAATCTTTACATTGTCTATATAGGCCTATTTTAAAGCTAACCCTATTTTTGAGCGGTGGTCACAACGCTCCTATACGTGGCCGTGTGTGTGGGTCTGTCTGTCTGTCTCCGTGTCCGTAGCCTGCAGTTACCTTTTCTGACCACACATGTTAAGGGAGGGGCGCTGTTGCACACACACACACACACACACACACACACACACACACACACACACACACACACACACACACACACACACACACACCACCGCTCAGTTCACACAAGTGTGATTTTTTAAATATAACTTTATTTAACCCTCCGAAATGAAAGTAATTTGAACTGGGGTAATTTTTATGCTCTCAAGAGTAAAATGATTATTGTAGGCCAGTACGCTACTCTGTGTGTAGACTAGTGGTTCTAGTAGAGATAACTGTAGAATGCTTTATCATAATTGGAACCGACTGTCCATTTCTTGCCTAGGCTAGAACGTTAGCAGATCTACTTGCAGATTGTCTATTTTAGAAGATAATGGGGCATTTTAGAGAATAAATAATTAAATAACATTAAAACAACATCGGTGAAAACAGCAATCAACAAGCTCCCAACGCGTTGAGGGACACTTTGTGAGCTTGAAGATCTGCTATTTTCGGCTCGGCTCGACATCAAGTGGCCCATCAGAACACTGGTAGTCAATATAGAAAATATAAAGTGAACAAAAATGCTGCAGCCAAGAAGGTCTCTTACCATCTCTATTTAGAAGGATGAAAAGTACATACCGGTAAATGAACAAACAGCACTATTTTGATTGACAGGGAAGGTCTCGGATCCAATCAAATGGGTGCCGGATCCAATCAAAGAGGTGAGGGAACTTGTTCCCCCTTGTTACCCCACAAATTAAGCACTGTTGGTACCAAAGCCAGTTACTCAGAGCTGGTATGTTGGGTGGGCGTATTCATAGGCGATTTTATAGGGGGTGCAAAGGGTGCACTGGAAAAACCTCATAAAGTAATTGCAAGCTTTGACACATTTTTAGGAGCAAAAAAGTGTTGCCAGTGGTGGAAAAAAGTACTCGAATTTCCTACCTAAGTAAAAGTATGGTTTATGTTTTATAATATTATAATTTATATCTGCAAAGTAACCACAGTTTTAAGAAATAATTGAATAAAAATACAATATTTGGATCCGAGATGTAATGGAGTAGATAGGCCTAGTAAAGTAGCTACTGGAAATTGGACATAGAAAACTCAAGTAAAGTACAAATACCTACAAGTGCAGTCAGTACTCAAGTACGGTAAGTAAATGTATTTTACACACAAGTTGTTGCAAAATAAGTAATAAATCATATAGACATTATGCTCATTGTGTCTAGAAAAAGCACCTGTTTTTGTTTATATTGTGTTAGGTAAAAAAATAAACCTTAGTGACCCGTTAAAACAACCCGAATATTTTCGCTTAAGTTGCGCTCATAAGCGTGTGCAGAGGAACCCATGTCTTGCACCCCCTGCTAGAAGAGGCTAGAATCGCCTATGATGGCACTGAACCCCTACCGATTCAGTTGTTACGGATACATTTGTCAGCTAATGGTCTAAAATGCAAATGTAAGGATTTCATCATCTACAGCAGTGGTTCTCAACCTTTTCAGGCAGAGACCCCCAAAATAATCATATTTGAACTGGGGGGACCCCCCCCACCCGACGAGCACTAGAGTTGAGGCATTACATTTTGTATATAACACAGTTCTATTGTGAAAATAGCGTTGTGAGCATGTAGATCGGCTATTTTCACAATTTCAGCCTCTAATATTTGACAATTTGACCAATGTTTAATTTAGAGGCATTAAAAGGTCCTTAAATTATCACTTTAGAAATGTGCATAAACCTTACTTAAACTGTATGCATGGTTTGTTTACAGTTGAGTGAGAAAACAATGTTGAACATTAAGTTAATCATCTCGGGACCCCCCAAAATAATTTGGGGACCCCCCTGTCCCGACCCACAGGTTGAGAACCACTGATCTACAGTTCATGCCACAACTCACCTTGTACCATTTGAGGGAGTAATCAAGCGAGTAACTGTCCAGTTTCTCTATGATGTTTTTCAGAGGGCATGACAAATTGTCGTTGACACGACTGGTAAGTGTTTGCTTTGCAGGATGTGGTCTGCCGCACTTCCCAGGGTGAGGCTTGTCTACGACCACCTGTGTGTCCTGTCGGTAGCACTGAGAAGGAGTGCTGTTGAAAAGCAAAGGAGGAAGAGTTTATGTTCTGTGACTTTCAGTGATGCCTTGATAGTTGGTATGTTTATCAAATTCACTGGTCTTAGAAATTGAACATTTTTATTGTTAGCGCTAGACTGCTATATTGGCCTTTGGGAGGAATTCAGATCAATCAATAATCAATGAGGAGACAAGACAATGTATTAGGTGGTGGTGGTCAAGAGTTATGTAACATGATATCATGGACAGAAGTACAGTTTAACACTCAGGTCAGTGGTAAAGTAGTTCTGCCAAGAAGAATGGTCAGACACTATAGTTACTGTATACTGTGTGGCTTCAAGGCCTCTGGGACAAAGCTGTACCATAACAAGATAGGCTTTACCAAAACAATAGCTACTGAGGCCTGGTGATGGCCTCTCGACTCCCAACTATCAAGTATCATTATGTTTCATAAAGAACTAGATATTAAGTATTATCACTAATAACGTCACACATAATCAATAATGATAATATGATCTTCTTTGTCACCTTTCATAGATATATATATTTTTTTTTTACAGTTTACCTTATTGTCAAATGAAGTTTGACTGTTTCAGAGCACTGATGTTATTTTGGACAGTGACGTTTATTTTTTATTTTTTTTGTGTTGTTGAATGTTATGGCGTGTCTCTGCGAGTGTGTGTGTGTGTGTGTGTGTGTGTGTGTGTGTGTGTGTGTGTGTGTGTGTGTGTGTGTGTGTGTGTGTGTGTGTCTTCTCCCCAATTTACACATTTCACATTAGTAATTAGTGAGCCTAGCAGGGGGCACGGTGGCGCAGTGGTTAGCGCTTCGCCACACAGCTAGAAGGTCCTGGGTTCGATTCCCGCCGGGGGACGCTGTGGGTGCTGGGGTGTGTTCCTCCCCCGCGTCATCAGCGCCCACACCCTAGGTGGGGTTGGCGATAGGGCCTTTCTGTGTGGAGTTTGCATGTTCTCCCCATGTCTCCTAGAGTTGATACCCTCACAAAAACATGCAGTAATCCTGGTCTCAATAATGCCCCCCCCTGGCCAGCCGGGGCGCTTGATGGAGGGGAAAGGAACTGGTTGGAATAACATGTTCCTTCCATGCGCTACGTCCATCCCAGGGAAATCCCCCCTGTCAGGTGAAAAGAAACAACTTGGACTACTCATGCATTGAAGGAAGTGTCAAAAGATTATATGGATTTCGGGTAGCAATAATACTAGTTATGTGGTGTTATGTTGGTTGAAGTGAACTGCATGATAAGGCCTCATATTAAAGGGGGTAAACAAGTGGACAAACTCATGACACATGGGCCAGCATGTGTGGCAACTCGACATTAAGAAATAGTCTTATGATCAGTCATGAGCATGCAACTGCTGACGGTCTAAAAGTAATAATAACGGCAGCCTCATCCAAATGACCATTAAAGGACCCACACCAGTTAGGTGCCTGAAATGTCATTGGATAAGGAACGCTGAAGGGGGCCGAACTAAGGTGGTAAACAGATCACATGTGAAGCAATCATGTAAGCTGTGATGAAATATATGTTGTATAAAAGCCAGTGCTAGGAGCAAGATGGGACGCGACAGAACTGGACTTTACTCCGCATCCCTTCCTTGCTCCGCACGCGCTTACTGCTCTGCATAAGTCTTGAAATAAACCAGCTGAACAGCAGATATTAATATAACCATTCTCGCGTCCTGAGTAATACTTTATAACAGAAGCATGAGGTCCGTTGTCTCCCCAGGCGCGGCAGAGGAAGAACAGAGCCCAGGATTACATAGGCAATTCGCACTGGGTGAAAATGGGTTGTGGGATAAAAATTTAAAGAAAAAAAAGTAATTAGTGAGCTTGTAGATCTACCATTTTGGGCATGCAACACTCTTGCTCCTGAATGAAACTGTAGTTACCTCACAATGCACACATAGTCCCCAGCATCCTCCAGGGTCACATTGAGGAACCAGAGTGTCTCCCCGCGCACCACAATGCGTCCAGTCTCGTTGCCTAGTTGTCTGCCCGATAGCAGGTGGTACCAGGTGACATTGTAGGGGACGACTCGGAAGTTGAAGACACTGTTCAGCATGGCCACGTCCCCAGGAACGGAAAACACCCATTCAAACTGTCGCTTGTTGTCTTTACAGTTCTCTGGTGAAACAAAGAAAATCTGATTCTTCAACATGTATTAAGCCAGAAAGAAGGTTTAGAGAGGAGCTCTGCATTTTTTTATGGTACAGTAAATAATTATTCGTGAAAAGGGGTCAGACATGCATTTGTCACAACATCAGAGCAAGGGACAAGAAGGCCTCTGCTAAACACTGCAGTCTGATGCCCACAAGCGGTCACTGTGGAGCTGCTCTGTGCTTCTAGCTTTTGGAGGCAAAACAAGCTGAAACAAAAAATGTGGCTCATATTTTCAAACACTGTTCTCGGTTCAAATATTTATATTTAACAGCTTCTTTGTTCATCAACCAAACTATTGTAGAATTCTAGACACATGCACTGTGCACACAATAATCTAGACAACATTATGTAGGATACACTTGGTCTGTCTCTCTTTCCCCATATTATTTTGTCTCTTTCTCCATTCTCCTGATTTGAGTACAATACTCACCCCCTAAAGCTGAGGAGCCTCCAACCAGACACAGGAGGAAGAGGACAGCTGCCAGTATCTGAGTCACGCCCATGACTGAAACACAGATAGTCAAACAAACACAGTCATTGCAACATAAGAGGAACATCATTAAAAGATAAGTAAACAATTAGAATAAATGACTGACAGTTAGTGTAAACTGGAAAACCAACAGGTAAACACACACCCTACCTACTGTCCCTGAATTGCAGTTAACAGGCCACATAACATGCATTCATTCATTCCTCCCTTTCTGAAGTAATCCTGAACTCCCAACCAACCACAGCATAACTGGATTGAGGCCCAACAGGGAACCACACCGACGCAATCCTACTGGACACTCCCACTCAGCGCTGCCGGTAAATGTCTGAATGATCACCGTTCACTAGTTCTGAGGAAAGTGAGTGAGGGGATGACTGAACTTGTTGTGCAAACACCAACCATGATTCAGCAACACCGTCACGGCAGAATAATATTTTTAAGATATAGAGACATTTGAGTGGATGACACTGTATGCTCTGCCAATCAAATGAACAACAATTGGCCATCGAGAATTAAGCAATATTAGCATTTTGTGGGGGGGTTGTGGACATATTTTAATATAAGTGATGGAACTCAACTCTTAGTGACATAACTAAATACTCAATAAACATTATCTCAGATAATGTAGCCTGACCCTGTTGAGGAGACTGGATGCCAGCTAGCTATCAGCTCAGCCTTTGAAATATGATGGATGGTGAGAAAGTTCTATAAAGCACATGAAGGTTAAACAGCAAAGAAAGCAGTTCAGCCTGCTCTGTTTATGGGAAGTTATGTAATGCTGAGCTCAAAAAGGAACGTGAAAGAAAAAACAAAAGGTGAAGGTTCCCTAGAGTCCACACACATAAGGTTCACATAAGTGAAAATGTACCTACCACTAGTTAAAAAGTGGCTTAATCTTGATTGAGAATACTCACTTCTCTCCGAAGCGCTCCTCCATCAGATGGGCATACAGTATATGGACCATTGATATAGAGATTGTTCAGGAGAGCTTCTCCTGAAGGCCACAGACCAAACATTTCCCATCATCTATTTTGCTGAAGATCTAACAGATATGCTAATAAAAAAGAGAAGTCAAAATAAATTAAAACTACAGAACATTAATTTCAAAATGTAGACTGGACCACCCTCCCCTCCCTACAGTCAATGAAGCAAGGCTTGCAAAGCTGCTCGCACAGACAAAGTGAACTTACAAATGTTGCTCCATCTTCCACCAAAACTCTTTGCTGGTCTGTAGGCAATACTGGTTGTGGTGAGTCTTCTGGTGCTGGCATGGGCTGCAGCAAAATAGTAGGCTCTGGTGTGGGGCTAGAATAATAGAAAAGTATAAAAGTATGAAAAGAAATGTATTAGCACCAGGGTCAGAGAGCTACATTTACTACATTGTTTAAATGATAAAAATAAATAAAAACTTTCACAATAATTACCAATGGAACTGAATCAAACAGTCCATGTGCTTGTCAGAGTTTGGGGGTCCCCAATTCAAATATAATATTTTTAGGGGGTCCACAGTTCAAATATGATTATGTTTGAGGTCCAGTTCAAATATTTCGTGGGGGTCCCCAGTTCAAAGTGGGGTCACGGCGGCCTGAAAAGGTTGAGAACCACTGCTGTGATAAAAGGTTTAAAATGAATGTCACATGGCTTAGACCAGAAGTGAACTACAGGCCACAGTTTACTGATAAGTAATGAAAGGAGCAATTCCCAGTTTTGAGGAAAAAAAGAAAAATCCTTTATCCCCAAAGATAACACATTTTGTCTCTTTAGACCTACTCTGGTGTTACCCCTCAAGCAGGTGCCGTTGAAATTTCAGCCGTGGCCCAAGGAGATGTACAGTATGAGGGATGCCAAGCTTTCTCCATCCAGGAGAAAGAAGCACTCTGTGTTAATCCGTTGCTCTGCAAAATATTGTTTTAACAGAGACACAAACTGTTTTTACAGGCTGTTTTTAAGTCATGTACATTCAGTAAAATGCCCATTACAGTACATACATACTGTAGGCATCAGGCCTGGAATTCTGTCATTTTAGGGGCAAGGCCACTTGGCCTTTGGTGTTGTCCATTTTTTAGGGCACAAAGGCCAAATGCCAGGGCAGGAAGGCCATCAAATAAAACAAGATTTTAGTCCATTGAAATAATTAATTTAAGTGTTAAGGATAAATTCATTGGTATTTACAATCTGATCCATGCTCATCCCTGCACAAATAAAGATACTGCATTGGTTTAAAAAAGGGGACTCAACAAAAGACACTGATGTCTACATGCCAAGAAAGAGACACTGGTGTCTACTGTCTACATATTGACCAGAAAGAGACACTAGCGTCTACTGTCTACATATTGAAAAGACAGAGACAGAGGAGAAAGTGGTACAGTCAGCTGAGGGCATGAAAGGACCACTTCACCTCTGGGACAACCAGATCTTTGTAGCATGATATTGCATCATCTGATGCATCATATGATGCAAAATGAATCATATGACCAGTTGTAGCATGCTGAAATACTAAAATATCTAAAAACACAGATTGAACACAAAGAAAACTCAGGATTGTGTTGATCGTGTCCCAAACAACAATACAATAAGATCTGGTTGTCCCAGAGGTAAAGTGGTCCTTTAAAGGTGATACTGTACACCATGAAATTTCACTTTTCCTATTTTAAAACCTTTTTTTGGGGTCCCACTAGCCTTCTATCCTCACAAAGTCCCATTTCTGACCGTTGTGTCTTTCTCTGGTTTTGAGAAGGCGAAGGTTAAAAGTATCCCACGGGTTCTCAAAACAGGCTATCCAGATGTGCTGCCGATTGTGACGTCATCTGCCGATTGTGACGTCATCATAAAAACAAATCTTTCAAAAAAATAAAAATAAAAAAAAGAAATTCAAAAAGATTTTTTTTTTGGGGGGGGGGGCAGTTCAGGCCAAAGGTGGTACTGCAGCTGAAATGCTCTGAGAGCCATTCAAAAATGAGAGAGGCTCTCTATTCAGGAGTGGTAATTTAGCCTCATACCTTTTGAAAAACGTTTTTGGGACATAAACAATATGACATAAATACTTTTTAAATGCATGGTGTATCACCTTTAAGGCCACTGTGGCCTCAGGGCATGACATTTTTTGGAGGGGCACAAGGCCAAACTGAGGGGCAACGACGGCCATGGCCTTCATGGCCTCCATGAAATTCTTGCCCTGGTAGGCATATACCTTCAAAAGACGTGACCCACTCAGTCAGATTCCATGTAGGCTATAAGGTTATCTTTGACAAACTCATCCAACTTTTGGAAAGGATTAGGCCTAAGGAACAAAAAAATATTTACGCAACATATGATTGTGTGTGAGTGTGCACAAATGCTTGCTTGCAGGTTGATAAATATGTCTGTTATAACAGACATATTTATCAAATGGGTGGAGGCTTCTCGTTTAGACTCTGGGCATCAACTTTTTCCACCGCCCAAGTTTTGTCATTTTTGTTGTTTTTCTTCCCCTCCCCCTGTCTCTCTGTAACCCGAGCCACTGCTGAATCCAGGGACGTGCTGGGCCCCTGATTCAGCCCGGGAAAAAGAGTTGTAGAGGCCCTCATTGTGCTGCTGCTACTCAAAGATTTGCCATTTCAGATCATGACAAGTGACAAGCCAGTGGGCCAATTACATGAGTTATATTTCGTCATTGTCGGGTGGAAACCTTGTATGTCCAAAACCATTTTAAAAATGATTTAAAGTAGTGAAAACAGCCGATCTACAAGCGCGAGGCGTTGTGTGCTTGTAGATCTGCTGCTTTCTCTACTTCTGTGCGACAGCCTTGTATGATGAAGGCTTTGCTTTGCGAAAAAATGTACAAATTTGAAACTTGGAGATACGAGGTTTCTGCCCGACAGTGACGATTTGGCCGCCCAGCCACCAAAATGGAACGAAAGCCTATTTTTATTTTTTTCCTAATGGCCGGCCTGGACCGGCCGGGAATGAAGCGGCCGTTCGGGAGTTGTCCCACTTTTCCCAATGGCCAGCACGTCCCTGGCTGAAACACTTTAGTTAGCTGTTCCGCAAACTTTCTAAGGTGAGTCCATTTCAGTTCAGATTCAGAATATTTGTTTGTAATTGTAGTACAGTACTATTATAGTAGGGGAGAATGGGGTAAGATGAACCACTTTTTGCTTATGTTGACCTGGAAGCAAGAAAAAGTGAGATGGCAGTAAATTCAAAACATCTAGACATATTTCAGGATGTCTGCTATCATTTGAAATGTTAAGTAAGTGTCTATGACAAAGGACCATAAAAATATGACCTATTAAAAAGAAGTGGTCTTGTGGTTCAACTTGCCCCAGGTGAGGGGTAAGTTGATCCAAGTAAAGAGGTAAGTTGACCCACGTGATATTCTTAACTTTTAACTGTTTAAACTTGAACAAAGAATGTATGTACTTATCAGAAATATTTTAATAACACATTTCCCTTTTGCAAATAGTATTATTTCCTTTCTTACGGTTATTTAAACTGTAAGAAAAGTTATTACAACCAATTAAATAACATTTGTTATTCAGAACCTTTTAATATTTGCAATTATTAATATAATATTAAAAACTTCTCTTAAATGAGTGTATTCATCAAAATGAAAGATGATTCAGCATAATTTGAGTAGCAAAGACCTAATAAAAAATATGAATGGTGATTCACATAGTTCAACTTACCCCGAGGCATTTGGTTCATCTTGCCCCAGGAGGTGTCTTGAAGAGGAGTGACTTAATTTCAATAGCCTAAATAAACCTGTGTCTTTCTGAATTCTTGAGGAATTCCCTGAATAAACCAGATGTTGTTACTTCGTAATTGCTCTCCTATTTTGGTCTTGCTTCACGATTACTTGAGCATTTTCAGACTCCAAAGGTCCAACGACGCAGGACTCCTGCATTTTTCCAAAGTCCTGATTCTAAAATTAGAACTTCAACAAGGCTAAACTGCACCCAGCATGGACCCAGAGTGACGAGATCGAACTACAAAGAAAATCGATCAGTAAGTATATTTATATTATATAAATAAAAATGTTTATTGTTTTTAAATGTATTTTATAATAGAATGCCAATTGCTCAAATTGGGAATAGTATCATTCCAAATTCCATTAGAGCTATGCCTTTCTCATCATTTTTGATCAGCTAGCTCAAATAGGAACGTGGGAAATCGTGTAAGCAGTGATGTTATCTGACTACGCAAGGCTAAATGTAATTAGTGCAGTGATAGTCCTTAGGACAGCTTGTAAAATGACACCATTGATCTCAACACTGCAGCAATTACTGGAAAGCATGTGACGTTCAAACCTGTATTTTTCTAAATCATTTGTTGTAATTACACCATTGTAATAACAAATACATTTTGTGTTTCATATTTTGTATTGGTTATTTGGGCTTCAATCATAACATCCATTATTGCAAAAAGTTTTTTTTTTCTTACCAGAACAAGTGCAGTTGTGGGGGTTTTCTTTTCTCAGACTAGGGTAGGGTGTGCCTTTTTCTGAACTGGATATGGACTCCAGGGAATTATATGTGAGCTCATCTCTCTTGTGTATTTTACACTGAAAACTACGATATAGTCACCCAAGTAAAGCCCTTTTATTTCCCATGTTGTGAACATCTGTGTTTGCTTTGGGTCTTGGCTATTGTTGGAGCAGTAAATTACATCCCAAAAGGCCAGTACTGCAGTGTTGTGCAATTTTGATGTCATTGTGTACACATACCATGTTTGATTTAGGGTTTCTGTGTACCTATCTGTACGCTGTGTACTTTCATATGATTTGTAATGTGTGACAATGCCACCAAAGGTCTAATCCAGTCCCTGTCATTAAAATGAGACGTGCAGGGTGCGGCATGAAACTGGAGGCTGACATGAACGGCCGTTTTTTTTTGTCAGGAAACACTTGTGAAAATATTACTTTAGATTGAATGTTCTCTAGATACTGAACCTGCTTTGTCCCTGGGCTTCGTTAAAAAAAAATCACACCTGTGTGAACTGAGCGGTGGTCGTGGAGGCTGCGCAATAATTTAATTGAATTCAATTGAATTGAATTTTTGAATTGAGTGAGTGAGTGAATGAGTGAGAGAGCCACACTTGCTCACCAATAGAGAGAGAGAGTGTGTGTGTGTGTGTGTGTGTGTGTGTGTGTGTGTGTGTGTGTGTGTGTGTGTGTGTGTGTGTGTGTGTGTGTGTGTGTGTGTGTGTGTGCCTGGCCTGGCCTGGCCTGGCCTGAACGTTTGTGTGTGAGTGTGCCTGGCCTATCCTGAACAACAGCGCCCCTCCCTTAACATGTGTGGTCATAAAAGGTACTGTAGGCTACATACAGACACGGAGACAGACAGACAGACAGACCCACACACACCGCCACGTATAGGAGCGTTGTGACCACCGCTCAAAAAGAAAAGGCACCGAGTGGCATTGTTGCTGTAGTTTAAGACATATAATCACACTACAATGAAGTTTACAGTGGTTTTATGTTTCTTCTCCTTTTAGGAAACTGGCTGTTGACAGACCAAAGTTTGGATTAGTAAGTCTCACACATACTATCTAAAGATGACCAGTGTGGCAGATTGGCTCGTACAGAACAGGGGCAAGATTGAGAAAGGTGTGGAGATCATGGGGCAAGCTTCTGAGGTTCTGGCAACCACTGTGGGCCAGCTTCACCCTATCTTGGAGGCTGTCTTTGTGGCCTCAGCTGAAATCCTCAGCAACCCGGATGGGAGTGAGGCTCGCTACCTGACCGAACAGTTTGACCAGGTCAACCAGAAGCTTGAGGGTATCCAAGATGATATTGATAAAATTGTGCTGGAGCTTCAGAGGACCTCCATGAACAGGCAGAACTTTGATCAGGAGGCCCGGATGCTCAGCCAGTATGAAAAGTTCCAGGACTTTATCAAAGCTCAATCTAAAGAGAAGAAGATGAAGAAGTTCCTCATCCAATATGATAACACAGGTCGTGATAAGAATTTAGATGCCCTGTACAAATCTGTCACTGGAAAAGCCATGGGAGGATCAGTAGATCCCATGCTGGAGACAGTAGTTGCAACAGAGCAGAGGAGCAGGAGGGCAGTTGAGGATTTCTGTGCGAGTCTCAAGAAGCTTTTTGTGGTTGGCATCATTGCAGTCATGGGCCATGCTGCCCTAAAGCAGGGGGTAGTTGGGGATGATATTGTAAAGAAGTGGCAGGAGCGCATGGAGGATGTGGAGAAGCGCATGAAAGCTGCAGTGGACGACTGCACTGAGAACTTTGCAGATCAGGCCAAGCTGGACATGGAGCACCAGCTTCAGCAGACACCTGGCAGTGTTGACCTTGACTTCACCAAATCCCTTCTGGATTCCCTCGTTAAGAAATATGACTGGGTGAATTGGTCCATCAGAGTCTTTAATAACAAGGAGCGCATTTTCATCTACAACTGGTTGGCGGGGAAGAAATACCAAAGCATTTGGGGAGGAGTTAACTACTTTGACGTGTTGACCAAGAACAACATCAAAGTGGTGATCTCTTTCAGCGTCAACCCAAAGCCTATCAACAAGAGCCAGATTCAGGAGCAGATCGAGAGGCAAAAGCTGAAGGGGACCATGATGGATGTGGCCCTGTCTTTTAGCACCAGTTTCCCCAACTGTTTGGTGCACGCTGTCAGCTGCTATAAGGAGGTGGTGGAGACCAACAACTTCCATGAGGATTGTTACTACTATGGGAAACATAAAAGAGCCTACCTCTGCATTCACCCTGAGTAGTTTCAATGCAGATTGTTTTAATGGGGGAAAGTACCAAATACAATTCATGAATGTTTACACCTGAATTGTAATTTTTTTGCATCTGTGTTCAAGTTGTTCAGAGCCCACATGTCAGGGTTAGGGAAAACCACATAATATTTCTATTCACAAATAATTCAATAAAATGAGTTACATTCCAAACATTTACTGCTTACATGCAAATGATTTAGGGCAGTAGCCTACTAGCAGGCAGCCTACTGCAGACAATCTTCTCATATAATCTACAGATCATTTTTTCTGCTTTTATTTGTAATAAACCAAATGTATACATGATTTTGTTATCACTGGTCTTCATTAAACTGTTAGAATGATCAGCTTCAGACTAAAACCTCTATTCCTGTGATAGGCGTTTTACATTTGGTTGCCTGTCAAAATGTTGTGGCTGTTTTATTCCTGAGTGGTCAAAATGGGAAATCCTGGGAAATCCAGGAGCATTGACAGACAGGCCTGTCGACCAATGCAAACAAAGAGAGTATAGCACACATCAGAAGAGTCATACAAAACAAGCACAGTGAGCTTGGAGTTTAAAACCATGCTTAGTGCTAACCAACTCACTAGAAGCGAAGTTGTGGATGTTGCAATTTCCTGCAGATTCTTTTGGAAGTTGTCATCCCAAGTGCATGTTGAGTAATATACGCTAACTGTAACAGAGGGTCGAGGCTAGAACACTATGAACATTTGGGGTGGTGATTCATCCCACGAAGAAGTTAAGTTTAGTTAAATCCTGTTAGTAGACGCGTGTATCTGAACTGTAGTCTTTTCCTATGCAAACTGCTAATTAAGAAGGCCTATCAATCAATCAATCGATCAATCAAAGTTAGTTAGCTCTACTAGATATATTGTGTATGGCAGGGGTTCCCAAACTTTTTTGTCTCAGGGCACCCCATGAATATTCTTTTTTAATCCGAGGCACCCCTACATTATAATTTTCTCTCCCAGCACCTTATATTTATAGCATATCGTCGTTGTCGGGTGGAAACCTTGTATGTCCCAAACTGTTCGTTTTGTATTTATCATCTATAATATGTACTAAACTAGTGAAAACAGCAGATCTACAAGCACACAACGCCTCACGATGTGAGGCGTTGTGTGCTCGTAGATCTGCTGTTCTCACTAGTTTTGTGCGACAGTCTTGTATGATGAAGCAGGGCTTTGCTTCAGCAAAAGACGTACACATTTGAAACTTGGAGATACAAGGTTTCTGCCCGACAGTGACGATATTTTAGTGATTATGTTTGCGAGGAAAACGTTGAGATAATAGCCATTTTGGATCGAACTGACTGAAAATAACTTTGTACTTCAAGTTTAAAATGATACAAAATATTTTTTCAAGTGTCCAAATGAATTCCAAGTATTATCAAATGATCTCGCGGCACCCCTGGACTGCTGTCACGGCACCCCTGGGTGCCCCGTCACCCACTTTGAAAACCCCTGGTGTATGGTATGCCTCCCTGATTCAAAATGTGATGCTGAAAGTTGAGGATGCTGGCATTGTGGCATAGCCTATAGTCTACTGTACAAATTATTGTAATGCACATTATATTTTGAAATTAATGCTGATAATTTAGGTTAGGCTATATTTTACTTTGCATAACACTTATAAACGTGAGCTTTATTTTTATGAGATCTTAGAATTTGCAATTAAAAAAATGTTCATGTGTTTTTATCATGTGCATTTCTTTGAATAATTGCACTCATGAGTAGAATGTAGAAGTGTTAGGTTAGGTGTCCCCCTACTGGCTACTTTATCTTCTGCGTGTCCCTTTTCTTTCTACAGAACTAAACTTTATTTTCTTTCTACATAGCAATGTATGATCTATCCTGCTGAATTCTACTGATTGTCCCATTTTGTGCATGAGAGCCAAGCTGGCGAACATCAATAAAATGTTTTCATTTTGTTTTTCATTCAACCTTTATTTATTCTCGAAAAGACATTGAGGTTGCCCTCATTTGCAGTGCCACCGAGATACATCATAATACAACAATATTCACAAAAACAGACAATACAAAAGCAAATGTAAAAACAATTGCAGGCATTTGTGGGTAGGTTGTCAATTAAAGATTTAAATTGACTATGTTATGGGAGAACATATCTTGACATTTAGCTGTAGGTCATTCCAAGTGGTTGGGGCATTAAAGCAAAAGGCTGCCTTCCCCAGTTCAGAGTTCGCTTTGGGGACCTTTAATGTGAGCCAGTCACTGGAGCGTGTCCTATGTCACAGGCTTCCAGTCCAGTAGAGATTTAATATACATTGGTAACTAAAGTCCCATCAATTGCCTTAAAATGAACAGGTACCAATGTTTGTTTTGCCTGTCGGTCAATGAAGGCCAACCCACTCTATCATACAGTGATGAGTCCTGTACTTATCTCCAGATATAAATCTCAGAGCAGAATGATAAACTGTATCCAAGGGCCCAAGGATTTGAAGGATTTCAACTGTAATGTACAGTATGTAGGCCAAAGTATATTTGAATACATGCAGGCGCGCGGGAACTAATAAATCTCAGGGTGGGCTGGTCTGAGCTTTGAGACATGCACGCGCGCGCCATGAACCGAAAATTTTGCGGTTCTTTGGCGGATTTGGGTGATTTCTATAGCGGTTTTGGGGGACTTTTATTACGGTTTCGGTCGGTGATTTCCCCCCACGCAATGGTATAGCAAGGAGCCACAGACAGACAGGCAACACACACACACACACTACAATGCCCTGCTCTGTTTCACCAACAGTGTGTTTCAAAAATATAAAACCCCCAGCCATGCAGAATAATAAACGACAGCGCAAAGCCCACATCAGAAAAGGGTTAGGGTCTGCACGGCGGCAGACCAGACAGTTTTGCAAATAAGGGAGAGATAAAGAGAGAGAGAGAGAGAGCACATTATAAAGTCAATCTTCTTACCTTGTTAAAACCTCACTTTATCCTTGATAGCGAATGAACTGTCCATGATGTCATGCAATAATCCCTTGGTATTAAAGTGATGTGTTGCAAATTAATGAAGCAAAACACACAGTCCACCATAAAGTAATCATGTTTCTGTGTTTACTCCTGCACCGCGCGCGTTGTGATTGAAACCTAGACTGCTTCCGGGTAGACCTACCGTTTCCCTAGCAACCTAAGCACAAGGGTGGGGGCCAGGGTTGGGCAAGGAGGTAGGGAGCGCTTGGTTGTATCTTCTTGGACCGCGCGGAGGTGCCGAAAGTCGGGGGGACGAAGATTTACATTTCTATAACTCGGTAACGGCGCTGAGTCTGCTCATGCGACTGGAGGGGGCTCAGGGGGGGCTGACCAGCTACCAGGGGGGGCTCTAGCCCCCGTAGCCCCCCCTTCCCCCTTCGCTAATGAATACATGGTTAATGGATGGTGATAATGAAAGTAGGCCTATTTCAGACTGCTTCCTTTCTTTCTTTTTCTTTAACTCTTTGTAACTCCATGTAATATCACATTTAATATTACGGAATTTGAACAAAGACAGAAGTGGAGCAGATCATTTATAATAATAGTAGTGGTAGTAGTAATAATAATCTTTCCAAAAGCACTAAATCAGTGAGACACTAGATATCTAGTATGCACTCTGAAACAGTTAACTTGTGATCATTGCACTTACATATATGGACTGTTTAAATGTTGCCGTTTTAACATAGTTTCACTGATATTAAATTGTTTTGTGTTGTTAGTGGGCAAGTCAGTGCAATTGCTTTTATTATGGTGTTTGTCAGTAAGTCAGTAGAGTGATACGGTGGGTCTTTATTCACTTTTCTATAACACATATTTTTACGCTTGTCAGCAAAGTAAAACGCACGATGGATGATGATTGTTTTGTCTCTACTGAAAATATCGAAGATAAGATGGCTGAAGTTGCACAGAGAACAATGACGGATCCAAATCCCCCAATAACAGGACTGGCAGACTTTGGTGTTCAGTAGGCCTACTATAGGCTATAGTGATGCGCGGATAGGCTTTTGAAGCCATCCGAATCCATCCGCGCAAATTCATCATCCGCCCATTATCCAACCGCATTAATTATATCATCCAATTTATAAATCCGCACCATCCTCATCCGCAACTTCAAAAGTATTATTATTATTACCCTTATTATTAGGCTAATATTATTTTCTGGTAGGCTATTCCCTGTTAGTTTCTTAGTTGTGCGATCACAGAAATGCATTGATCTAGCCTACGGAATGTCTCCGTTCGTCTTTTTTTTGGAGTCGGTGCTGCGTGTCGATGCAGACAGACATGCAGGCAGACAGAGTCAGACACAGGAGAGAAAGAGAGAGCGAGGGAGAGAGCGAAAGAGAGAGGAACAAACGCAACTTAGTGGGAAGTTTAACTTACCTACTGTACAGTACTTTACAATATGGACTATTATTATATGGAGCTGAGATAGATTCACTTCAGCGCGACCAGAGGTAACGATGCATGCCGTGATGCCGTTTAAGTGGACACAGCTGTTTAGTTTTATCGTGGACTGCACATTGCCTCATGAAAAATGATGGTTACTTTACAAATTATACAAAATAACACACACTAACACAGACACAAGCATACCTAGATTTCGCTTTTTATTGATAGATATATTAGGCCATAATTTATTTCCTGCATTATTTCATCCGCGGATATCCGAAATTAATTAATAATTATATTTGATTGATCCAAATCCGACTGCACCGCGGATCACCGCGGTCCACCGCGGCTAAAACCGCTATCCGCGCATCTCTAATAGGCTATATTATTAGTTGCTCTGCCCCTGACCTTCAGAGCTCATATTATGGATTTTATTTCTTGCCATTAAGTATGCCTATGGTGCGTGGTGATGACCCAGCTGAAGTTAGCCACACCCACAGAGTTGGGTGAATGGTAAAAGGGCAGGGGATAATTATATGATGTCATTTAATCACTGCTTTTGGATCGGCACTTTTGACCCTGCACACAGTGTCAGTGTCAGCCTCCAGGAAGAAATACAAAATACAAAGGGAATACATAATTGCTCATAACAACCACGCCAGGGGGTCTAATGAAATACTGTCAACCTCATAGACACACGAAAACCAGAAAAAATACAAAACTATGGCACCACCTTTTTTTAACCTTCCATCTCGGGCTCACCTCACCGCTAATCACTTTCTAAGCGTGGGGTCATCGCCAAGTTTGTCAAAATTCCATTTTTGCAACGGACATCATCACAAAACTCATCACATCATTAGTGGACAATAATATTACCAGAAACACACAAAGAGACAGACCTGAATGACCATAACAGGTCTGTAACCCTGAGTGTTCGAATGTACACTCAGAGGTATGGTGGTCCTTTCAAATAAAATGTTTGAAACCCACTAGTACAAGTTATAGCCACAAATTGCAACACTAGATTGTTTTTAATCGGCTGAATCTAGGGTTGCAATACCTCCCATATGTAGCCAATGCATCAAAACAGTTTTTTGCTATCTGATTGAATTAAACGTTGTCTAACTCACCAATACTGGGGCTGTATGGAAAGCTTGGAGTATCCTCTTTCTATTTGCAAAGTGTTTGTTTCATAAAAATCCACCGTAGACATGTTATGAGCTACTTATCTAGAAATTCAATTCAGGTTGTAAAGGCCATTGCACTGGGTTTATTTGTTAGATTGTTGTTATTATTCTCATTGTTATGTGTGTGATTATTTACTATTATTTGGCATTATCGGCTTGTTTATTTGCTAATTGATTGATTAATTGACACCTTGGGCACGCCTCTCCTGGGCCGGTTGATTGGGAACCAAGGGCATATATAGGCCTAAGTGACGAGGAGAAGGCATGCACCTGTGTGGACACAATGTTTTATACCAGCAAAACCAGATACCAATGCCAGGAGATGTACTTTGTAACTATATGCACTGTGGAATCGAGCTAAGTAAAGAATACAAAACGAAGTTCAACCTGTGGACATTGGGTTATTTGTGGCTGCGTACAATTCCAAGTCTTAACCAGGTGTATCAGTGGGTTTTGGAGGAAATGTTTGGAGCTGACAAAACTAGCACTTACAAAGTATAAAACATGTCCTATTGGAGTTGGATTTTTTGGAATATTGGTTTTGAATGCTCAAAAGGATTGGACATGCAAAGAAAAGGAAGTCACTTTGCAATACAAAGACGCAGTGGAGTTTGGTATGTAATGGAACACGAATGTAAAGCTGTATAGGAAAACAGCATAACTATTGGAGTTATTTTATTTGTGTTTGTCACTGCTGGACTTTTATTGGTGACACGTTTGCTGCATTGCCGTCCTTTTTATTGTTTGTCACTGTTTGGATTTTTATTAGTGACACGCTTTTCTACAGTCCATTATTTTCATATTGTCACTGCCGGACTTTTATTTGTGACATATCGTTTGCTTAGCCACTGCCACTGCCGTTTTATTTTTGAAACTATGTGAGTTACACAAAGGAACCCACATTATAAAAGGAGGAGCATGGCTTTGCACATAGAGGATTGGCAGGATGCTGATGATCCTCCAGAGCTCAGTCTGGATGTTATTGATAAAATGTCAGAAGACTGGTGGTCAGACAACCCTCCAGAGCTCAGTCCAGAAGTGATTGAGAAAATGTCAGAGGACTGGTCAGACGACCCTCCAGAGCTGAGCCTGGAGGTGATTGAAAAAATTGTAAAAAGCTATTTTGATAATGTACAGGACACTTCACTTGCTTCCTTAAATAGGAGTGCGGCTCCAGGTCAGATACAGGGTCTGAGGGAGCGCAGGGGAAGCAGTTTTGCCATTGACGTGGCTGTGGTGGAGAAGACGGGACACTCCTCCCCCACTAACGAAGTTCGTTTCGGCTGCCTCAAAGAGGGACACATTAGCCTAGACTGTGAGGAGCAGTTTAGGTGCGATGTGTGTGGCCTTGATCATCCAGTACTCAGAGTACTCCACATTGAAGATCAGGGTAAAAGAACATCTTCTGAAAATGTGGAGCTATCTAAGGAACCGGTTGGCAATGTAGCTGCTGCCCCACAAGCTTCATGTGCGCCTATTGGGGCCGGTGGTGAGGACAATGTTATGTGTTTAATTGGAAGTGGAATCGACAGCAGGAGCAAGAGGGGCTGCTCCATTATTACCACCAATGCACCCTACATCATGCACACAGAGGAAACCGTTCAGAAACATCATGACTTCATGGAGAAGATCCCAGAGGAGCATGCTGACAAGTCAAAACAATGCCTCAACCTGAAGAGAAGTTTTCATGTTCCAGAGGGAAGGGACATGTACTTTCTGTGGTGGTGTGAGGGCTACATCGAGCCCTCTCCAGTCAGCCGAGAGAGAGAAGTGACACAACCTGTCATCAACTGCTGGAGGCCCCCAGACTAACCAAACCTCTCTTCTCAAACTTTCTCCTTTTTTTTTTCTTTTGCAGTGTCATCATCAAAAGAAGATTCAGTCAAGATTACATACATGACACATACTACATAACCTTGATTAATGTTTTCTTGTTCATGGCTTAAACTTTTTTTTTTGTAATTGGTCATATAATTCCCAATTGGGGGGAGTGTAAAGGCCATTGCACTGGGTTTATTTGTTGGATGGCTTGTTTATTTGCTAATTGATTGATTAATTGACACCTTGGGCACGCCTCTCCTGGGCCGGTTGATTGGGAACCAAGGGCATATATAGGCCTAAGTGACGAGAAGGCATGCACCTGTGTGGACACAATGTTTTATACCAGCAAAACCAGATACCAATGCCAGGAGATGTACTTTGTAATTATATGCACTGTGGAATCGAGCTAAGTAAAGAATACAAAACGAAGTTCAACCTGTGGACATTGGGTTATTTGTGGCTGCGTACAATTCCAAGTCTTAACCAGGTGTATCAGTGGGTTTTGGAGGAAATGTTTGGAGCCGACAAAACTAGCACTTACACAGGTGATTATTTTTTCAAAGTGCTGGAGTGGGAAGTCACAGGTCCTTTGTACCAGCTGGTTCTAAATGTCACATAGCCTAATGCAGGAGGCAGCGGGACATGGCATTATAGAAGACAAGCGCTTCCGAAGTTCAATGCTTAAAAAAAAAATTAAGTATTGACAGATATAACTCATAACACGTCTACTGTGGATTTTTATGAAACAAACACTTTGCAGATAGAAAGAGGATACTCCAAGCTTTCCATACAGCCCCAATTTATGGTGAGTTTGATGTCGTTTAATACAATCAGATAGCAACAAAAACTGTTTTGATGCATGGGCTGCCTATGGGAGGTATTGCAACCCTAGATTCAACCGATTAAAAAAATTCTAGTATTGCAATGTGCGGCTATAAGTACTAGTGAACTCCTAATGTGCATGTCCATGTAGTACGGACATATTGAAGAACCCTGGTGAGGAGGCTCATGGTACCTGACAGAGTACAGCATCTTGTATGGGCCTGCTGTATAAGATACACTACACCACTACGATATTGGTTAAGCTTGCCCCCAGGTCATCAATATGTCCATGGCAAATTTTAGATTTTCTGTTTTACACACCATGTTCTAATTTTGATCATAACACTCAATTGCTGAGTGTCAAGTCTTTATAGGCCTACTGTAGTGGTTCTCAAAATTTTATTTTCAAGGACCTGTATTGGTCATTTAGGGCTAGCCCTTATGTGTTTCCGATCATATTATTGCCTGCTCATTTGTATGTCCATGGCACAAATGTAATTTTGCCAAAAATCTCCACCACAAGCCACTGGCATGGCAATGACCCCTGCCGAAAGTAGTTTAAACCGACCAACATTCTCCTAACAAAAATGATCAAAAGGAATGACATTGAAATGGCATCAGCACAGTTTTGCGCTGCATGGAAATGTGAAGGAACTCACCCTGAGTCTGTCTTCCTGCTGTGTTCTCTCTCATGACCCCCTGTGGTCCAGGGACCGGACAACAATCGTAGTCTCGAAGATGTGCGCAGGGGCGTCACACCAAATTCTGGGCCCAAGGATTCACTGCGGGCCCCCCATGAATGTTAACTATTGAAAAATAGCAGATATACAAGCTCACAGCGCGGCACCAAGTGCCGCGCTGCGAGCTTGTATATCTGCTATTTTTTTTAAATCGCGAAAATGTGTGCAAGAAACCTATGTCAAGGACCCCCGAGATGATATGTATTTGGCCACGGACCCCAATCTCAAAATATTTAGTTCCAGGGTCCCCCAGAAGCAAAATTTGAGTTAGAAATGTTCGCTTAAAAAATACATATATTCAAAGATTTGCACACATTTTCACAACTTTTCAAAAATAGCAGATCTAGAAGCTCGCAGCGCGGCACTCGGTGCCGCGCTGTGAGCTTGTATATCTGCTGTTTTTCAATAGATAAAGTTATTAGGGCCCCTCCACCTTGGGCCCCAGTAACTCAGTCCCACTTTCCTACCCCTTGTGACGCCCCTGGATGTGCGCCACTCTCTCCTCCGCTCCCGTCTCCTCCAACTGTCCACTGTCCTCAGGGTCCTCCCTCTGTCCTCTTCCTCCACCCATCTGTCTCAAGTCTAGACATGACATAAATATCTTTGGTCTTCTTACAAGGATGAGAGGTATTAAAAGTATGTCTATTGATTTCAAATAGTAACAGCCCTTTTGTGTATTGATTAGATATATAACATATATAAGCCTACTGGTTTAACAAAAAGTGAACATATCTGTCTAAGAAAGAAAACACCCACAGAGAGAATAGGCTCAGCGTTCATAATGTTTCTTTTGATTAGTCCAACACGGTGACGTGTTCCTTGAGACCAATGGAAGTATACTACTCCAGTACTTTAAATACTGGGTAACAAGTCACGAGTAGTAGTAGTAGTAGTAGTAGTAGTAGTAGTAGTTTATTTGGTCATTTAGAAATAGAATACATACACTTCATTTTCACATGAATTTCCCATAATTTTTACCAAAAAGGCATAGGCTGAAGCCCTTGGCTTATTTTGCCTAACCTTATCACAATCACTCTATAACCGCAGAGGAAGTAAACTCTTAAAGAAAACAAAAAATTCAAGCAAAACAAAAACAAAGAAATAAAGCTCTGAACATTTTTTGCAAAAGAAAAAACAATGTATACTTACACATATATGCAGTAGGCCTATTACAGCCACAAAAACACCAATATATGATAATATATTATCATCCTTTCTTTAGTTAATATATTTCTGTAATAGAAAAGATAATCATGATAGCTCTCTGTACTTTATTATAGTCATATGTTTAAACATTTGTTGAACCCATATATTGAACTGCATGATGATGAGAGAGAGAGAGAGAGAGAGAGAGAGAGAGAGAGAGAGAGAGAGAGAGAGAGAGAGAGAGAGAGAGAGAGAGAGAGAGAGAGAGAGAGAGAGAGAGAGAGAGAGAGAGAGAGAGAGAGAGAGAGAGAGAGAGAGAGAGAGAGAGAGAGAGAGAGAGAGAGAGAGAGAGAGAGAGAGGAGAGAGAGAGAGAGAGAGAGGAGAGAGAGAGAGAGAGAGAGAGAGAGAGAGAGAGAGAGAGAGAGAGAGAGAGAGAGAGAGAGAAACAAGTGTGAGACTGTGATCTTTCATCTCCGTCTCCTTTGAGCCAGAGCCCTGGCCTGACAGTGAATCAACTGCAAAAGTGCAACACCACCATCTAGTGTCCAAAATAATCCATTGCAAATTCATCTGGGCGTAAATCGTCCTGTAAACGCTCCCCACACCTACAAACGCAGGAGAACGCGGGGAAACAACAACGACAAAATAACCATTGGTTTGAATAACATTTTGGAATCCTTATTTTTAATCTGATAGGTAAGAAATAGGTACGAAATTCTGTTTGGTAATGTTGTCTATAGGTGGGACGTTCGCGAACGAATCGAGTCTTTTGAACGGCTCTTTGAAATGAACGATGGGATCCGGTTCGCAGTAGCCTAGCTGGGAGCCGTTCCTTTCTAATGAACAGTGGTGTAAAAAGCACTCAAATTCTTTACTTATAAGTAAAAGTATCAATACTGCAATGTTGAAATACTCTGCCACAAGTTCGGAATCCAAAATAGGCTACTCAAGTATTGGTATCAAAAATGTACTTAAAGGGGAAGACCACCCATTTTCAATATTGAAATATGTCATTAATATACCTTAGAGGAGTTGGGAACTTTTTTTTTAATTTCCACACAACTCCTCTAAGGTATATTAATGACACAGTTAATATTGAAAATGGGTGGTCTTCCCCTTTAAAGTACCAATAGTAGACAGTAAAGGAATAAAATGCAGAAAAATCATTTGAAAACAGCAGATCTACAAGCTCACAATGTGTTGCAACGTGACGCATTGTGAACTTGTAGATCGGCTATTTTCAAATGGCAGGTGCCAGGTATGTACCTATATATGTCAGAAATAAATGTGTATAGGGACAGGGTTGAAGTGTTTTGTAATCAAAATCTACAGAGTAACTAGTAAATAAAATGAGCCAGTCTTTTGAACGGCTTTTTGAAAGGAACGGATCCCAGAGATCCAGCTCACTTCAAAGAACCATAAATCCCATGGAGAACATGCGCAGTGCAGTGAAGCGTCACTTCCGGTGTCGCGCGCAAACAACAAAGCATTTTAGCATTTTAAAATCTGCGCGCGCTGTCTGTTAGTACTGTTACTGGAGTTAGTTTCCTCCTCCTGCACAAGCACACACACAAACCACGCATCGTCTTCTTTGCTGCGACTGTGAGCACATCAAACAGGTAAATTGGATTAATAAGTTGATTAAAAAAGAATACAGATCATCGGTCCTGATATTATGAACGTGACGTGCATGAGGTGAATGTATCAATAATAGGGAGTTTTACTTTTGGGTCGTGCTGATTTCTGCTTCCTCGTGGGACGAATTATAATGTGTCCACAGAGAGTTTGTGAACGTGAACCTATATATATTTTATACACACACTTAAAGCCTACAGTATATAACTTCATGACGTTTATACGTTTCTCAATCTCATCTGTACTCTGTCAATAACGTTACACGGTTCCAAAGAGCCCAAAACAAACCGAACGAGTCCAGCCCTGGTCCCTTAACTGTCAGTGTGGGTAGCACGCCACGGCAACATAGCATGTTATTCATACGGTTGTATATGAATAAACGTATCGTGTGTTTGTGTTTTGTTGATGCACAGCTTTCATTGATCTGGATTCATTGTATTGTGTGTTAGCTTCCCAAAATATGAGTGGGGTTTGCTATAATTGCAATGACATCAATGATGATTGACTGTAACCAACCATGGATCACAAGACAGTCGGTGACAGTCAAAGGCTAGGGCACTGTTTCCCAAACACTGGTTGGGACCAACAAATGGGTTTTGGTTTCCTACTTTAATGTTCTTAATTATTATTTCAAAACAAAAAAGAAAGAAAAAAATACCCCAAAAGTATGATTTTCACGAAAAAAATTGCAATGATTTGAGAAATGTCATTAGTTAATAAAAGAAAGATCTAAGAAATTCCATAAATTAGAAAATAAATGTTTAAGAAGTAGTGAAAGTAGACAAAAGTGAAGCGACACGTTGGTGAGCGTGTAGATCTGCTGTTCTCTCTAGTTTGGGTCCCTGGAAAATGTCTAATTTCACTTTTGGGTCACAAGCTAAAACGTGGGAATCACTGGGCTAGATTGACTGTCACACTAGTCCTGCAACATGCCTGTCATCATGTGATCCATGACTAGACCATTGCTGTAACCAGAATGTACTATTAGACCAACTGTATTCTGTGTATTGCATCATTGTTTTGCCCATGGTGTCCCTGTCCAGTATCCAGTATTCCCTACAGAAGCCCCATTTTAAATGTGTCTGGGTATTTGGGGTTGACCTTACCCTTGTTCCATTTAACTCAGTTAAACTAAAGTCTAGTCTAGCATAAGAACACTTGGTGTGTTACACTTAGACAAGCCTGACAGAAATTATCACTTTTTTTAATCGATTCTGACATTTGTAGATATGCAAATTGCCTGACAATAAAGTATACGCATTATTGAATATGACCCTTATAAATGACTTGATTATTCAGTATATATAGTTTTGGGCTGTCACGATTATGACATTCTTTTTACATGACGATTAATTGTTACTCAAATAATTGCGATTAACGATTTAATTGTGTTTTTGTCATTGACAATTACATTTCTGTTTGGCTTGTAGACTTCGAAGTTGCACATGGCAGATATGACACATAACCTAAACATACAAAGACATTACTGACATATTTGAAACAACATTCATAGTGGAAATAGCCTATCTACAAGCTCACAACGCGTCGCACTCGCATTGCGACACTTTGTTAGTTTGTAGATCGGCAATTTCCACTCTTTTTTAAAATAAATGAACATACATAAACATTTGTCAACATGTAAACGATTATGACTATTATCACAAAATAATTGTGATTCAAATAATTGCAATTAGACGATTATGTAATAATTGTGACAGCCCTAACGCTACTTATGCTGTGGGTATGAGTTGCGTGAAAAGAAAATGATCTCTTGAAAAGACTGAGACCTGGTCAAATCATTTTTGAATAACTTTCTTTCAATTTGTTTTGTGTCCTTTAGAAAGAATGGCCCTCGCGACCTGCCAACCTCAGCAACGACAGCCCGTTCAAGAGCCCCGAAGCGGTTCGTTTTAAGAGTCCTCTGGGCAGCGATGAAAACTCATTCCAGACCCCCACGTCGGTCCGCGTCAAGAGTTCTCTGCGTGGAAAGAACTCGCCTGCCGTCCTCGGCGACGGCAACTCTTTCAGGACCCCCACGTCGGCTCGCGTTAAGAGCTCTTCTCTAAGCAGCGGCGGGAGCCCCATCACCATCCCTGCCTCGCCTTTCATGAAGAAACTTGGCTGCGGGACCGGAGTTAACGTTTACCTCATGAACAGGTTTGGTCTGACTCCGCTTTGATTTATTTTGAATAGTTCACTACATGCTTTAGGCTGTGTTCACACTTGGGCCTGTCGCAATTATGATATAATCGTCTTATCGCGATCATTTGACATGATCGCAATTATTTTGTCATAATCGTCATAATCATTTCCATGTTGAAAAAGATCTATTTCATATATTTTGAAACATTTTCAAAAATAGTGGAGATAGCAGATCTACAAGCTCACGATGCGGCACGATGCGGAACGTTGTGAGCTTGTAGATCGGCTATTTCCACTATCAATGTTCTTTTTGAAGTGTAAAGTTAAATATGTCAAATATGTCAGTCATTTCTTCGTATATTTAGTTTGTGTCATAATCTGCCATATGCAACTACAAAGCCTACAAGCCAAACAGAAATGTAATTTTCAACGAAAAAAAAACACAATTAAATCGACAATTAATCGTCATGTAAAATGTCATAATCGTGACAGCCCTAGTCACACTGGCAGCTACAAACTCCTCCTGCGCACGTCCAATGAGAGTCCTCCTGGCAAAAGGACTGTGCGCTCCATGTCACTCCAGCCCCTAGCGTCTGCCGCACGCTCGAACAAAGCGAAGGACACAGCAACATTCTTCTTATTGAACTTGAGGACCTCACTTAACTTGCCTTGCCTTACTGGCTTGTGCCTCTCATCCTCAATATCTAGCTTAGCCATTTCTGCTCTGTGCCTCATCTTCTCAAATCCTTTTCTTTAGCTGTATCAGTGGTGTAATGGTGATTTTATAAAAAAAAAAAAAAATCTCCCAGGGGCACAGTATTTAAAATTTACATTTCTAGCCTGCACGCTCACCATACCATAACGCTAAGGTGCTGTACCTGCTGCGCGCCACGTGAAAGATTACCGGCCACATGCCGTGGTACCCCGTCCTTTGACCAAAACACCACTGAGCCTGTATTCAATAGCATTTGAACTTGCAATTGTACATTCCAATTCTTTCTGCTGCTCAAATGTTAAGGTGCCTCCACACCGAAAATACTACAGGAGACTCTTTCTAACTGTTCACAGATTGCAAAGAACTGCAAAGAACTGCAAAAAACAAAGCAATTTTTTTTCCAGCCGACTGCACGCCGACTGTAGTTACTGTACGCAGTTGTGCGCATGCGCACTTTGATCCTGTTTTCTTATAATGTTGCTAGTTGTGGGTTACTTTTGTTTGGGCTTGTTTCTGAAGTGTAGTTGCTTATTTGGCCTTGCTTTCAACATTAATGTAATAGAGCTCAATAGGTTAAACTGGTCGTTTTCTTTTGGGCTTGTTTTCATAGACCTGGTCGGTTGTTTCACTCACAGAATCTGGCAACACAGCACTATTACTAGTGTTGCTTTGGAGTTGATTAGTATAGGAAATTGAGAGTTGAGATTGTGAATATGCTATTTAGTAAAACTGTGCGACAGGAAAATGTCTCTGGCTTATTTTGGCTTGGTTTTGCAGCAGTAGCAAACATAATGGTCCATTCTACGACTCCCTCAATCTTACTGACGGCCAGGGGCGACTCTACAAAACTGAGCAAGTCCATTCTTCCAGTTTTCCGTCGATACTGGTTGATAGCGTTCCCGACCCGCTGCCGAAAACCTGCCGATGATCTCCCTGTCGGCAACCGACGCTTTCCGCCGCCGATTCGTGGCCGAATCAGTTTGGTTAAAAGTGCACTTTACACACTCGCACCTGATGTGTCTAGGGCTGTCACGATTATGACATTTTCCATGACGATTAATTGTCACTCAAATAATTGCGATTAGCAATTTAATTGTGTTTTTGTCGTTGACAATTACATTTCTGTTTGGCTTGTAGGCTTTGAAGTTGCACATGGTAGATATGACACATAACCTAAATATACAAAGAAATTACTGACATATTTGACAACTTTATACTTAAAGAACATTAATCGTGGAAATAGCCGATCTACAAGCTCACAACACGTCGCATTGTGAGCTTGTAGATCTACTATTTCCTCTATTTTTTTTAAATGTTTGAACAAATAAACATTTTTCAACATGTAAACGATTATGACGATTACCACAAAATGATTGCGATTATGTCAAATGATTGCGATTATGTCAAATGATTGCGATTATGTCAAATAATTGCGATTAGACGATTATGTATTGTGACGGCCCTAGATGTGTCTACTGTCGAAGGTGGGGTCAAAACCTGCTGCTCATGAAATGAGCTCTAAAATTAGCTGGAGAAAGTGACCAGCAAGCTGTTTTTAGTTTTTAGCCCAGGGTAAATAATAGAAATATGTTTATATTAACACTTAAGTTGCAATGATTTTTTTCTCTTCAATGTCCCGCGATGCCATGGTCTCCATAGACTTCCATGTAATTTATTGTGCACGGATCGTGCACGCCCATGCCTAGATGATGCACCACGTGTGTGCACACTGTTCACAGCTTTCAAACAAAAAACTCCGCTTGGAAATCCGTTCAGGCATTCATGATTTAGGAGCCATTATAAAAAAAAATCTTCAAAAACGGCCCAAACTCGGGAAACTCGGGGTTGGCACAGGGGTGGTACCTTTTCAAACTCGGGGAAACTCGGGGTTGGCACCAGATGTGTTAAATGACTCGGTTAACTCAAAATCTTTATTTTTTTGTATTTCTTTCTCAGAGTGGGTAAGCAGAACGCCGCCTCACCATGGGCTATAAAGAAGGTAAACAGCAAATGTGCGTCCAGGCAGCTGAAGACTTACCAGAAACGGCTGGACGAGGAGGCCAAGACCCTGAAGGAGCTCGTTCACCCAAACATAGTTGGTAAGACAAGAGGCCAGTAGACCAGCCGGTGAAATCCTTTCCTTTGTGTCCATGTAACCAAATGGACCCCCTGCGTGTCAGTGCATCCTACACTCTCTGAGTTGCAATCAGCTGTGGAAAAAGTACTCACATTTTGTACTTAAAGCTATACTACGTAACTTTCCAATAAAACACATCTTAAAATTGTCCTAACTATTAAATCGCTAAGGTTTTAGAATACCCACTCCGTGAATTTCAGCCCCTAAAGCCTTCTGTAAATATGTTTTCTATGATCCTGGCCGGGGACCGGATTTCGCGGCAAAATTACGTCATCTGCATCCTTCCGTATACGTTGTCTCCAGATCATACACTACCGGCCAATCACAGCGCAGATAATACACTACCGGCCAATCACAGCGTGTCTTGCCATCTTTTCAGGAAGTAGCTTGCCTCACCAGCAGTGTTTACTCTGGTGTAGGAGTCTAGCCTGTTACTCCCCAATGCCTGGTCGGCGAGGGACGCGAGACCCCTTTACGGATGCGTCTCGGCGAGGCGCAGGCGGACGCGGTGGTCCGTGGCCCCGCTCCGGTGGTCCACGGCGACCCCGGGCGAAAAATGGGACGTTGGAAACTTGTGGATAACAATCGTTTGAAAATAGCAGATCTACACGTCGCATCGTGACACATTGTGAGCTTGTAGATCGTCTATTTTCAAATAGCCAAAATGTACTGTATATAGGGTTGAAGTGGCTAATGTATGTTTTGTAATAATATTCAAAATCTAAAAAGTAATTGGTAACTACAGTTCTCAAATAAATGTAGTGGATATGGAAGTACAATATTTTTGGAGCTGAGATGTAGTGGAGTAGAAGTTAGAATTCAAAATTGAAATTATTCAAGTAAACTACAAATAACTCAAAATTGTAAATGTACTTTGTAACTTACTTTGCACCACTGGTTACAAATGCATAAATGAACACAGATTTTTACTTTGTATTGAACTTAAAAAGTACTCTACTCATTTACTCCATACGACCTTAAACACTGGTCGACCGGTGTTGGTTGCGTACAACAACTACCTTTTTTCCCTGACTAGTAATGTAACTCATTGTGGATTAAATAACGATGGAATAATCGCTAAGAAAACAATGTAGAGTTGCAGCCTGCCCTACTAGTAGTCCCTTATGTGCTACGCTACCTTTGACCCCGGCAGGTTTCCGTGCCCACATCACGGCCAACGACGGCTCCAAGTGCCTGGCCATGGAGTACGGAGGAGAGCAGTCCCTCAACGACCTCATTGAGAAGAGGAAGGAAGAGGGCCTTGGCGCCTTCCCTCCCGCCACCATCCAGAAGGTGGCGCTGCACGTGGCTCGAGCCCTGCAGGTAAAAACACAGTCCTGATCGTCTAACCTGACCTTTCAGATGACAAGGACATCTATAGACAGCGGCGGAAGCTGTATGCCCAAGCCAACATGCTGTGTCACAAATTTAGCTTGTGCTCCATACCTGTGAAGATATCTCTATTATTTTAGATCCTTTTGTACACAACTATATACTTGTCTGCCTTTGGTGTCGCTACAGACAAGGCAGCAATAATGACTGTATGAGGCTGCTGCTTAGAGCTCCAGTGCAAGCCAGATATTTGTCAGTGTCAGGGTTCCCACCTGCTATGCTGTACATAAGGTGCTACGCAACCTTATGTACAGGTTTATGTGTAGAGCATCTGAGTCAGTTAATGACATCTTCGCGGTTATAGACATGGAAAGGTAGACGCCTCCTCGGCTCTGGGGCGTTGGTAAAAGAGGACTGGCAAGCTTCGGGAATTCTGAAGGACGCTTCCTTGGGCGTCACAGAATGGGACGCTCGGTAGGCCAATCAGACTGGCGCTGGACTGGCGGGACTCCCTCTTTCCCACTGCAGGGGGCAGCAGAGTGCCTTCCACAGTTCCGCCAGTCCTGTTTTACCAGTCGCGCCAATGAACTGCAGCAGCGGAGGAGGTGTCTAGTTTTTTATATCTGTGGTTATAACGGACCCTACACACTGTTCTGTCAGGTTCTCATCTAGACAGTGGAACGATTGGCGCACATGTCTCTATGTCAGAGACTGAACATGTGGGCTTGGTGCATTTTTGTTATTTTATTATTCATTCTTTGTTATTATTTTTTTTAACACATCGGACGCCCACGTGGTTTTGACCTCTTAATTTGCTGGTGCCCATGGCAACGCGTCATTTTGCCTACCGGCGAGAGTACTGGCGAGAAAAGTAATCCGAGTAAATGTAATCCGAGAATGTCCTGTTTATTTCGCGAAAATCTTTTCTTTCAGTCAGGACCGTTTTTTATCATTTCTAAGCCACAGTGTTTGTGTTACGGCATGTAGAAGAGGCTGCCGTTTTGAGAAAAAAATGAAAAATGAAGAGAATCCGGAGAAAACAGCATTTTTGTGCAGCCGCTAAACAGGAAGTCAACGAGACACACAGCACGTCCGGGTGACGTAATTGCGCGCTGCATGTTGGGAAATGGAGTTTGTTTCATCACCGCGGTAGCCAAGTGCAGTAGCTACAGTACAGTATAGTTTACTGTACAACGCGTCAAATGCGTCGTGGGCCTCCAGCGACATCAAAGAAATTGACTTGTAGACACCACGTGGGCATCCGATGTGTTAATAATGTTTTTATTGTAACTGATATGGATCTCCCTGGGTCTGAAATAAAGATTTGAATTGAATAAATGGCAGTGGTTCTCAAACCATGTCACGTCAAGGACCCCCAAATTCATGTGTTTGGCCATGGACCTCCATCTGAAATCATTTTCTGCCAGCGAGTCCCAGATAGGGATGGGACGATAAGCGATATTATCGTTTATCATGATAAAAAACACTCACGATAATCGTATCGTGGAGATTTAATTTATCGTGATATCGTCCTCCGTCATGCACTGGGATCAATTTGCCTTTATTTGCGGAGCTGCATATCCGGTACCACTTAAACCCTCTATAATTGGTAAAACGAACTTATAATATACGTACTTGATACAGCCTTTTTCCACTCTCTACCAAATCTCTTTGCCAAAAAATAGCCGATCTACAAGCTCACAACGCCTTGTGAGCTTGTTGGTAATGGATTTTGGGGATATTTTGCTTATCGCGATAAAATCGTAAATCGTGATTTCTTTGGTCACAATAATCGTTATATGACATTTTCATATCGTCCCATCAAGATGGTAAAAAAATGTTATAAACGAATATAGCTGCAGGTCCCTGAACGTGTGATTATGGATGCCTCCAAAGTTCTAGAATAGACCCGCCTCACCTGTATCTAACCCTGTATACCAGAGGTCTTCAACGTTTTCAGGCCAAGGACCCCTTAGTTGAGAGAGAGATGAAGCAGGGACCCCCACAACCTGTTCATAGATTCCATATAGTTTTGTTTGACAGCACAATCATCAGTGTATTTTGGATTCATGTCAGTCTGTGTTTTCAGATATTTAACCACTTGAGCCGTTATTACCTAATAAACTTGACCTTTTACTCTGTACTTAGTCTGCTCTTTTCCCCTCTACACCAAACCTCTTTGCCGAAAATAGCCGATCTACAAGCTCACAACGCCTCGCAGTGCAAGGCGTTGTGACTGTGAGCTTGTAGATGTAGGCTTGTAGTTAAAAATAGGCTATTTTTGGCTACAGTTCTCAGAATATGGACACTAGGGTTCAAGTTGTTATTTGTTAATGTAAAAACTATTGGAAGATTTTGAGGACCCCCTGTTGTAACTCTGAGGACCCCCTAGGGGGCAAGATCTTTAAACATTTCACACAACAACAACTTTGTCTGTTCATCCAGTACCTTCACAATGAGAAGAAGCTGCTCCACGGCGACATGAAGTCATGCAACGTGGTCATCAAGGGAGACTTCGAGACCATCAAGGTCTGTGATGTGGGCGTGTCTCTCTGGCTGGATGAGAACATGACAGGTATGAACTTATATGACATTTGTGTTGTTGAATTGGACATTTTTAAGTGCACATGCTCTCAGAATGGGTGCTCCCCGGGTGCCGTGGACCAATGTGAGGCTTGTCACAATTAAAACATAATCGTCTAATCGTTTCCATGTTGAAAAATGTTCATATATTTTCAAATATAAAAAAAAAAATAGAGGAAATAGATCTACAAGCTCACAACGCATTGTGAATTACAGACTTGTAACGGTCCATTTGTAACCCCCTGTTTAGTAACCCAGAGAGTCCATGTTACCTCACTTTGAGAACAACTACAATAATGTATGCATACTGTATAAGATTGAATTTGTGTTTTTCAAACATTTTGATGAAGGTCAAAATTATATATTCTTTTAAAGGAATAGGACCCTTGACTCTCAAATACCTGGAACGCGGCCGAGTCGCGTTCGATTTTAACCACTTTAACCATTATTGTATGCTTTAACTATTGAAAAATAGCAGATATACAAGCTCACAGCGCGGCACTCTGCGAGCTTGTAGATCTGCTATTTTTGAAAAATCGTGAAAATGTGTGCAAGTCTTTGAATATCTTTGACCCGATCTTTGACCCGACTTCTAAATCCTTCCTCTAAATCAGCGGTTCTCAAACTTTTTCATGGCAAGGACCCCCAAAATTACATTTATTTGGGCGCGGACCCCCCATCTCAAAATATGTTGTTCCAGGGACCCCCCAGAGACAGAGATTTGAGTTACAAAAGTTTGCTTTGAAAAATATATATTGAAAAATGTGCACACATTTTCAAGACTTTTCAAAAATAGCAGATCTACAAGCTCGCAGCGCGAGTGCCGCGCTGTGAGCTTGTATATCTGCTATTTTTCAATAGTTAAAGCAGTCAATAATCCTAGGCCTAAATGGGTTAAGAGGGAATCGTTAATGTGGACAAAATTATTAATTATTATGTGGCCGGACCATACAGTATTTCATGTAAGGTGTCCGTGGTTGCACCAATCATGGTGTCATTGTTTCCCCTAGAGACCGTTTCTCAGTGCACGTCTTTTTGTCTTTGACAGTGTCGGACCCTAAGGCCGAGTTTGTGGGGACGGAGCCGTGGACGCCCAAGGAGGCCTTGGCGGAGGGAGGAGTGATCACAGACAAGTCGGACATCTTCTCCTACGGCCTGACCCTGTGGGAGATGATGTCCCTGGACATCCCTCACCTGGACATGCCGGACGAGTGCGACGGGGAGGCAGTGGATAGCACTTCGGACGAAGGTGAACACAGACAGAATGGTTCAAATAATAGCAAATCCACAAATTCACAGTCAGCATAGCGTCTCTGTCGGGATATTATATATCATAATAGGAAACAATTTCAAATTCAAAAGTAGTAAAAGTAGCAGATCCACAAACTTGAAACACGTCGCGCCACGTTTTGAGCTTGTAGCTCTGCTACTTTTGAGTAGACTAGGGGTGGAAAAAATTATCGATTTCACAAATTTCAAAAATCTATTTTTGCTTTCTTTTTTTCTCCGAGTGGAACTAATCTTCACCTGCAGCGCCGTACCGGACCGTTTACGGTGTAACACACTGGTCTGGCACACAGCTACGCACATGCACTCACTGAATCTAAACAAACACATGAGACAACAGAAAAGATGACAGAAAGACAAATTTGACCGGCTCCATCGGCATATAAAGCCTTCTCTCCTCTCCCTGCTCTCTCTCTCACTCACTCTACTCAGCTGTAGTAGTGGTGCTCTGACGAGCGTGTGTCATTGAACGTAACCCTCTGAATCGTAATCGAATCGCATCGTCAGGTACCTGAATTGTTACACCCCTACCATAAACTAGGCCTAGGCTGCAACCACACCAAAGTAGTGAGAGTGGAATCCGCGTTCCGCCAGTGAATTTCAATGGAAAGGGGGCGGTTTCATGATGTCAGTGGAGCATATCTGCGTGCCGCGCCGACCTTTTCTTTATGCTGGAGCAGATACATTCTGGAAGTGACTGACAGGCACGGCACTGGCTTTGGGACAAAATGCGCTCTGTGCGTTTTTAGTCAGCTGCGCACAAAAAGAGTTTATCCGCTGGCGATCATATTTTGGTGTGTGCACCCTTAAAGGAGATTTCCGAAGGAGTGCTTTTCTTACGGTAATCTTATTCCATCCGTTAACCAGTGCTAGACACGAATGGGGGGGGGGGGGGGGAATAAGTCAATTTCTAGCGAGTTAGCTTTGACTTGAAGGGTGGGATTTAGCAGCAGTTGACAACACTCCGTGGACACATCTCTGCCATTATTCGAGCAATGAATTACTCCTGTGTGTGTGTAGCTAGCAATTAAATCAGTTGTTACACTGCACCGATACTGATTGGCTATTCAGTGGAGATGCAGTTACGTTAAGTCATGCATTGTTTGGCAATAACTTGCTAGACCATTGAATGTAATTGAAAATTGAGATGCATGTTGTGTATAGAGCATCACAGTGAGGTGTCGGAAGCAAGCTGACCATTCATTTTTACCATAGGGTTTTTCATTATCAGCCACAAAGTCGTAGCAATTCAATGTACACTTACCACTAGGCTGGTGGTTGTAAAATGGTTCTATATGTTCCTGTAGAACCCCCGAATATGTATGCAATCACTCTAGTTTTAGTAAAAACATGTTTTAATCAAGATCGCATGGAGAAAAACTGCATTTCCCATACTGCTAAACATGTACATCCGCTGAAATCGACGTCTGTGATTGGTCTAGCTTCTTCTTCTTTCACATATCTTGCGGTTACCGCGGAAGTAGCTACTGCTCCCTGTCTGCCCGGCAGATTATTGCACTTCAGCAGAACTCCGTGAGCGAGTGTCTTTCTTTTACAAATATGATGCACTGTGTTAAAGATGACGATAAGAGCATCCACAGAGATGAAAATCACTACATGTCAGGCCATATGCTGGCCTGGATAACTAAACTGAGCGTGATTTAAGGGCTATATTTCAGGAAACAACTGTCATTCGCAATGCATTCTGGGAGTGTAGTTTCCGCAATTTTAAAAATAATGATGTACACAGTCTTGTACCCTGCCCTTTTTTTCAGCTTTCTAATCAATTGTTGCATTCAAATAAAATTGAATATTGTCATGATTCCTCTCCAGCCGAGGTGGCTTTGTCCGAGGCTTAAAAACGCTTAAATAAATACTTTATGAAATGTCTATGGAAGAAATGAATGGGGAAAACGCTTCCGATACCAGAGTGAAAACTAGGGACTAGCGATAGGGAAAAATACAATATCACAATATTTTCCCAAGCTGTATCACGATACACGATTTTATCACGATTCTTTCTTTTTTTCATGTTGGTTTTTATGGTAATTTTTCAAGTTACTTGACAAAAACTAGACTCTGGGTTCCTTTTGGGAGGTCCAAATTGAACTTGTCCATTTGGTTTCATTTGTATACTGTCAGAGTTAAGGGGAGACCTTGACATTTTACATTTTGAGAACTACTGATTTTGACCAGAATGCAGGTTTAAATTGAATTCTGCAATCAATCTCTGTATTAACGATTAAACAGGATTTTTTACAAGGCTCCCTCAATTGTATCACGATATATACGATACCTCTGAAAAAGCATATCGTGGAGACATTGTATCGTCTCAACGATAATTATCACCATATCGCCCTTGAAATGGGACATGCCTGCCTAATGAGCACTTTTACTTTTGGCACTGCAAGTACATTTTAATACCATTACTTTTGTACTTTTACTCATGCGTATTTATAACTCCTGACTTTAGAGCGGTATTTCTACATTGCTACATTGTATTGATAACGTTTACTCAAGTAAAACAGGGCTCATGTGGTTCAAATGTTCAACAGAGGGGAGCTGGGACGAGGACGACTACTACGAGAGGCTGGGGACGCGTCCCCCCGTGGACATGGATTCCCTGGGCGCGGGCTACCGCAGGGTGGTGGAGCTCTTCTGCATGTGCACGGAGGAGGAGCCCAGCAAGCGGCCCTCCGCCGCGCAGATAGTCCAAGCACTGGAGGCCAACGCTCAGACCGACAAGACACACCACCATGACGACGACGTCATTGTTATCGATTCTGATTGACTCTCTCTGGTCCCAGGCTCTATAGTCCAGTCAATCTGAGGTTTGACCCAAAACAAATTGCAATAGTAATGGTTCAAGGTTTTTTACGACACTTAGGGTCATCCAAAATACATGTTAAAAATTTTCCATTTTATTCTTAGTGGATCAAGGTAAATTCAGGGGGTTCAAGTTTGGGTCCCTTGACTTACTAAAAATACCTATAAAAAAAGACCTTCTTTAAGTAGCATGTGAGGGGTCTAACTAGGGCTTTTTCATGATTCTGAAACCATTGCAAGCATTTGTTTTGCCCAAAAAACATTCCTTGGGCTAAAAATGGACCCTACAAAAGTGTGAAAAGCGATGACTCGCCACTATACCATTGTGTTGTGGGTTTTTGGCCTGAGGAATGTTTTGCGTGCAAAACAAATGCTTGCAATGGATTCAGAATCATGAAAACCCTCTCGTTAGACCCCTCACATGCTACTTAAGGAAGATTTTTTGGGGGGTCTTTTTTCCTGTATATAGTAAGTGAAAGGACCCAAACTTGAACCCTCTGAATTTACCTTGATCTACTAAGAATATTTTGGAAGATTTTCAACATGTGTTTTGGATGACCCTAAGGATCATAAAAAACCCTGAATGATTACTATTGCAATTTCTTTTGGGTCATGCCCCTTTTTAGCTTAGATTGACTGGCCTACTAGTCGTGTTTGTTGTGATCACACGGGACAATAACCCGCACTTAAACCTTGTTATATATACTTCGTCATGTGGTAGTGGCGGGCGAAAATAGCCAGTCTACAAACTCACGATGTGAAGTGCTGTGAGCTTGTGCCGCGGCTATTTTTGGAAAATGTTTGAAAGTGGTTCATGCGTCTTAAACGCCAGATTGAAAGCAGTTAGTCGTTTTTTTGTGTGTTTTCTTTGTCTTTCTTTCCCATTTTCTTGTTCTTACCTTTGTTTTTAATCTTGTTTCATGTCTGTTTTCTGTCTTTTGGAAATGTAATAAACGTTCTATAAAACTGAAAGTAGTTAATGCAGACATTTCTTTTTTTATTATTTTAAATTTTTATCCCACGATTTTTGTAACCCATTTTTTCACCCGGTGCCAATTGCCTAAGCTGTGATCCTGGGCTCTACTCTCCCTCTGCCAACCTGGGGAGGGCCCCGAACTGAGCTCATGCTTCCTTCAATGCATGAGGAGTGAGCAGGCCGCTTCTTATCACCTGACAGGGGGAGCTTCCCCGGTTGGACGTAGCGCGTGGAAGGAACACGTTATTCCAACCAGTTCCATTCCCCTCCATCAGGCGCCCCGGCTGGCCAGGGGGAGGCTTTATAGAGACCAGGATTACTGCATGTTTTTGTGAGGGTATCTACCCTAGGAGACACGGGGAGAACATGCAGACATTTCTTATATATTATCCAAAAAACCTCATTGATTGGTGCCCTTTCGCTGCAACACCTGTCTATCATAGATGATTAATTATCTTGATGAGGATGGAGACCTGGGACACCAAGTGATATTGAGAAGTGTCAGGAAAGAAAATACATGTACTATATTTCAATTACTGTACATGTACTGTAACAACTCAATTATTATTATTAAAAGGATCCCTAGCTAATAAGCCAAATATGCCTTTTTTAATACATTATAATTGCCCTCTATAACTAAAATGTAAAATTAAAAACACCTTAAATATTTTAGAAATAGTTAATCTTTCACTCAATAGGGGTAATGCCCATCTCAAGTTGATGATGTAATTTGTCCATGTGTGGTCTGACCCTATGGAATGCATGTGAAAATAAAAAAAACAACAAAATACTTCCTAAAGTTAATATGAGCATCAAATCAATATTTAATATTTATTTTTTCACATGCATTCCATAGGGTAGACCACACATGAAAAAGGACTCATCAACTTGGGACGGACATTGCCCCTTTTGAGTAAAAGATGAGCCGTTTCTAAAATAAATACAATATTTCAGGTGTATTAAATTTAAAGAAATTAGTTGGAGAGGCCGGACAATTATAATATTAAGGCACTTCCTCAAGTTGTTTCTATTTCAAACAGCTCACATACAACCTCACATTGCCATGCGTTGTGAGATTATACATAGGCATGTTTGTTTAATAGCCTAAACAAAGGGTTGAAGGGAATAAACAGATTTTGATAATATTGTATTTATGTGGACTTCTGCTGGTCCTGAGTCTATAAAGCAGTCTTTAAAATAAACAGTGGTTAAAGGGGCACTCCACCACTTTTCAACCTATCTTCATATAATAGGAATAGGTCCTCACTAATGTTCATGATAAAATATCACAATTTTTTTCTACTCAGTTTGGGTCTCATAGGAGAGCTGTGGGTGGGTCAAATCCTTCCTACCGGTGACATCATCAATGGGAAATGCAAGCTAATAGAAACTGTAGGCGTTCTATTCCTGAAAAAGTTGCAATGTTAAAGTGGAAGCCATTGTTCTCTATTATTTAAAAAAAATGTCAAACGATGATGTCACCGGTAGGAAGGATTTGACATCTCTCCTATGAGACCCAGACTGAATAGAAAAAAATTGTGCTATTTTATTATGAACATTAGTGAGGACCTATTATATGAAGACAGGTTGAAAAGTGGTTGTTGAGGGTGAGATGTGATGTGATGTGATGAGGTTTAGATGGGGTAGATAAATAGGGACATGACATTCTGTTCTCACTGACTGGGATAACACTCTATAGCAATATGCATTATGTCCACTTGAGCGCGACATTGACAGTGAAAAAAGGGGGAAAGAAACATGCCCCCAACTGACTGCACTGTTCTAGTCTGGCTTTATTAATAATACAATAAACATGTCTGGCTGTATTAATGTAATAAATATACAACAAACACACACACACACACACACACACACACACACACCACACACACACACACACACACACATTCAATCGTTTTTTTAATACAATAATCCTTGACCAATCATTCTGAAGGTTATTTGACCTGATAATTATCTTTAAAGGAGTAGTTCACCCCCAAAATGACTCCCCCCCCCCCCTTCTATTGATTACTCACGACATGGAGATTTGAGATCAATATTTTTTGTATAAAAAATAAAAAAGCTAAAGAAAATGCATTTGGGTCCCCATGTACCCCCATCAATGTACCCCCATTGATTCCGGGTGGGGACTCCCCATTATCAAATTATTGTCCTAGGAATGTGACAAAAAAACTAAAATACTATTGAACCCAAGTCTCCATGGCGTGAGTAATCAATAGGGGAAAAAAGTCATTTTGGGGGTGAACTACTCCTTTATTAAGAATGATTTATTTTAACAGCCCATGTGGGGTTTATTTTGAAAGTTCAACCCGGAGACCGGAAGCGGAAATCTTGCTTGTTGTTTTCTCGCCGAAATCCTGGTGTGGCGAGGGTAGTTGTTCATTGGAATAAATGTTTAACTAGTGCTCCTTAATGTTTTATCGTTAAACGTCCAATAGAACCCTAAAGTAATGAGAACAGACGGACTAGACCTCCTCTAACATATCTCGGATTGGTCTTTGCTCGGATTGCTGCTGCTGTTCTTCTGGATTCAACCTGTAAACAACAGAGTTGTAGCAGAGATGCAGGACGCCATGTGAACCCCGTCAGCCGAGACCAGGTGTGTACTGTTTGTTTTACTCTTTTTACTCTTTTACTGCGTTCATATTTTGTAATGTAGGCCTATATGTATATTGAGTGATACTGGAGTGGACGTAGCCTTGTCTATCATAGTGTGTATTTTATCGAGTCTGCCTGACTTTACAGTAACGTTACTTTCTCTGCCATACTACTATCATGTCAGATCGTTTGGCCTGGTCATTTTTCGCAAACTGACTTGTGTCTCACTCAAAGACTATGATTATTGGCAGCATCGCGGAAAAGGCAGTCCCGTTTAAAAGCACAGATCGGTCCTGCACTACCATATTTTGCCCAATGCAATTCCAATGGTGAGAGCTGTGTTGTTTCACCCATTAAAGGAATGGGAATATATACATACAACAATGATAGTCTTCATAATGGTTATGGGCAATGACTGAAACTCCACTCCATGCACGATAACATTGTTTATTAACTGTAAACTCAATGGTATCATCATAGACTTATGTGAATGTATTGTATTGTTTGATTGAAGTATTTATTAGAAAGTTGCATAGGAAAAGGTACAGTTTTATGACGGTACAGTTCACTGGTAGTTACAAGATCAACTAAAAGGATAAGCTCATGAAAGCCAGGCTTGTTTACATTGAGATCCTTTAAAATAAAACCTCATAACATTGATTGACAGACAGATAGAACACAGTACTATGCAAAAGATATAATCAGAAAAACAGTTGTAAAAAGAAAAAGCTAAATAAAAAGGGTTAGGGTGGTTAAGGAGCTAGTCACAAATCACATTCAGCGTATTGGTATTCGCTTTCGGCCAAGAATATTAATTTCAGTGCTTCCCTAGAATCCTGCCATCATTGAAACCACATTCCAAGCACCCAGTTTCCACTGTCCTAAAGTTTAGGCCCAAACCCATAAATGGTAAATGGTGCATTTATATAGCGATTTTTTTCCAAAGCGCTTTACATAGATTGTGCATTACATTCACCCATTCACACACACATTCATACACCGGTGGCGGAGGAAACCATGCAAGGCACCAACCTACTCACCGGGAGCAACTAGGGGTTCAGAGTCTTGCTCAAGGACCCTTCGACATTAACTCAGGGGGAGCCCGGATTCGAACTGGGAACCCTTCGGCAACCCTTCGTGTTCTGATAACGGTTTCTCTACCCCTGAGCTATGCCGCCTAATATTGCTTGAAGCTTGGTGATGTATTTTAGATCGCTGCCCAGTTTCTGAAAAATACTTGTTTACACCGTGTTTACATCCAACCATCATCTACTGACTCCGATTTTCTTTTTCTTCATCTACAACCATGTCTAATCAAATCAACCATGTAATCAACCATGTCTAATCAAATCAACCATGTCTAATCAAAGTCCCTATTGTTAAAGTTCGTACTCTGTTCCTTCATTCCAGACCAGTCTGTGTAGTCTGGTGTGAAACTGAAGATGAGTTCTCCAATGGACATGATGACCGATTCTGTTAAACGGGAACCTTTAGACCACCTGTCCCTCAGTAAGTTCCATGGTCTCTTTTATTCCACTCTGATATGATTGTCATGGCAATATTATCACAGATCAACAAGGACCAGAGGGAGTGATGTGCCCAGGGGCGTCAATTGGGTATGGCAGGGGTATGCAGCTGCCATACCCTGGGTCCAGGAGGAAAATAAAAGTGCAAATAAAAAAAATGTTAAATTTAGCAAAATGGTCACTTTAACAAGGTATTATAATTATATTCTCCACACTTTTATTCTCCCCATCTTGACAAGATGGTATATATTCCCAGGTTCCGCAGGTCAGCTGCACAGGTGCAATGCATTATTGTTAATTGTGGCACGTTTAGGCTACTAACATGCTAAGTTTTGCTGCACTTGAACAACCATTCCAGGCTGCCATATCCAGCCCACGAAACCTTAGAAACCTGTGTAAAAAACTGACAAAACTTTTATGTAGATCTGCTATTTTCACAATAGAACCGTGTTTAACCGTGTTATACAAAATGTAATGCCTCTTTTCCATGAGGACTCCCATCTTTGCCATACCCTAGCTTTTGCTGAACTGACGCCACTGGATGTGCCCGGTGTCGAGTCTGTCGAGTTGCTGCTTGTCCAGAACCACGTGATCCGAATGATATTCTTATTTGTTCCCGAGTAGACCAGAACCAATCTCGTCACAATAGTGATTATATCAAATACAGTCATCACTCACAATAAAAGCTATCACTCACAATTCATTTGTACAATCGTTTATTGTTTATTTGTATAGCATTGTCACTTAAACTATAGTAGAGTTACTTAGAGTAGGAAAATACTAAGGCTAAAACTAAGGAATACAATCAATAAAAACAGTGGAATGATGAGAAAAAGGGGGTGTGAAGTTAGCGGGGGAAAGCCATATTGAAGAGGTGGGTTTTGAGAGCAGTTTTGAGGGTGGGGGTTTCTATTGGGGAGTGCATTCTACAGGGTTGGGGCAGCAAAAGCTCTATTGGCCCAGGTACGGTACTTAGTTGGTGCTGAGGACCTCAAGGAGGTTGGCGTCATAGGTATAAAAACGTAAAAAGCTACCTACCTCTTCCTTCGCTGCAAGTCCTTGCACGTGCGACTGGTAAAAAAGGATAGGCGGATGTGTTAAAGGCACGATGGCACTCAAAGTGACAACATACAGTAAGATGCTGCATTCAAGTTCAGGAGAGTTTGGACAAGGCAATTCTCTTGAATGCTGCCTTCAGGTATGGCATGGAAAGAGGGCATTTGCATTGCTCTTCACCAGAGTAAAAACGTGGTCTGGAGAGGGCACTTTTTACAGACAGATAAAAGGGCAGGGGCCCAAGCGCCCTTTGATGTCTATGTATGCATGTGCCTGGTTCAGTGTCTTGTAGGTGGTAAGTGAGTAGAAAGTGGATTCTTTGGGAGTCAGTGAAGGTCGTGGATCTGTATTATGTTCTCTTGAACGGGTACTGGTGAGCAGGAGGGCAGCTGAGTTCTAGACAAACTGAAGTTTATATTGAGGAGTCGAGGACTTTGGAGATGACGCCATGGAGGATACTGTTGCAACATTCAAGTACAGCTGTGTCAGTCCTTAATATTAAAGTCCTTATTCTGTACCTTCATTACAGACCAGTCAGTGGCGTCCAGAGTGAAACTGAGGAGGAGGACTCCAGTGGACACGATGCCTATTTCTCTTAAACAGGAACCTGAAGACCACCTGTACCATAGTATGTTTCATGGTCTATAATCTTATCTTTTCTGTTGTATATGATCGCTCCTTGTGGTTGTGTATCGACAGATCTGGTTGTGTATCGTTAGTACTCTACACACAAGAACATTTAGCAACTGCCTGAATTGTCAAACGAAAAGATTTGTAGCAGTAACTGGCCTCACCATTAGGGATGGGACCATAGCGCGATATTATCGTTTATAGTGATAAAAAACTCACGATAATCGTATCGTGGAGATTTAAATTATCGTGATATCGTCCTCCGTCATGCACTGGGATCAATTCACCTTTTATTTGCCGAGCTGCATATCCGGTGCCACTTAAACCCTCTATAATTGGTAAACGGTACTTATAATACACATACTTGATACAGTCTTTTTTTTCACTCTTTATCTCTTTGCCAAAAAATAGCCGATCTACAAGCTCACAACACGTCACGTTGCGACGCGTTGTGAGCTTGTAGATCTGATATTTTTTGGCAAGTGTTCCACCCAAGGACAATGGATCTTGATTATCGATACTAACGTAAATCGCGATTTCTCTTGTCACAATAATTGTGATATGACATTTTCATGTTGATAGAAGCTTTGTTCATGTGGAAATCTAAATGAAACGCCTCCCTCGCCCCTTTACCCCCCTTCTGTTTAATGTTCAACACTCATCTCATTAAAATCCTTATTTTCCTTCATTCCAGACCTGAAGGTGAAGAAGAGTTCTCCAGTTAAACAGGAACCTGAAGACCACCTTGACATCAGTGAGTTTCATAGTCTCCATTCTTTGTTTCTTTTTTCTGTTCTGTTCTAAGGCGTTCTTGGCTTACACATCATACATACATGCTCAAAACACAAAACTCCAATAAAATGTCTGACAGCTTAATGATAATCATAGAAAATATTATCACATACTTGGCTGTATAAATGAAATTGGTTGCGACCGAAGGTCGCAGTATACCATGAGAAATGTCGCAGCTTGTCTCCGTCTGTCTGTCTGTCTGTCTGTCTGTGTCAGTCATTCAGTACACATTTTTACAGTCAATTGGTTCCCTTGTCACTGTGACATCACTCTGACATCATGCTCTGATGTCACTGTTCAGGGGAACCACTATTAACAGAATGGGTTTGCTGCTCTGACATCACACTCTGGCTTCATGTCCCTTTTATGCCCATATATTTTATGCCCATATATAGTCGACAATGTGATGTCAGAACATGCCCATATATGGGCATTCCCAGATGCAAATTAATTGCATCCTTGTCCGTTTTATGCCCATATATGGAGATCCCTGTCCCGATATCATCAATATTAAGGGCATATCTGGGAATGCCCATATTTGGTAATACCCATATATGGGCATGTTCTGCCAAGGGGGAAATCTCGCTCTTTCGAACGACCGTCATTTCGACAAAGGAGCGTCGGGAGAGTTAGCGACTCACCCCACGGAGATTAGGTTTAGGGTAAGGGTTAGAGTTGGGTGTCGGACAGATGACATGTAGTAACAGCGAAACACTCACCCGCCAAGTTGAGATTGGGTAACTGGTCCGATATACATCACTGGCCAGATGTCGCATGTCACCCTGAGGCGTCTTACTAGTAGACAGAGAGGGGGAGATAGTAGGCTAATTGCAGTGTGTGTACATACATGGTATAAAGCCTGTTTATGAGGCATTGTGTGTACACTTTGGAACATTCTGTGTTTTTTTGGAGCTGTGTGAAGCACAGGCTCCCTATACGTGGCCGTGTGGGTCTGTCTGTGTGTCTGTGTGTCTGTATGTAGCCTGAACTTCCTAAACTTCGGCACGCTACTAGTCCCACAGTTTTGCCACCACACACTCGCGCCATATGTCAAATCGACCGGCTTACTCGGGAATCGTGGGCTAGTAACTTGCTAAGAGAAAGGTTCAATAGTTTAATTGATATTAATTTATTAGTGAATTAATTTTCCCCATTGACTTATAATGGGAATCGCAAAAACTCACATTCAATTATTTGTCTCTCGCAAACCATAGGGGCTAGAGTTTCAAGACTTGGAGAGGAGGTTCATAATGACTTCAAGGATTAAATAAAAAAGAATTGTGTCATTTGGCCGCATGGTGGCGCCATAACACCCCACTTTACGTTTTGGCCTGTAACTCTTGAACCGTAGGTCGGAAAATTAAAAATATTTTTTCCCTGGATTCCTTGGGTCATGACGCATCTCCCCATATAGGCCACGCCCATTTGCGCCATGATAGATTTTCCGCCATCTTGAATTTTCTCCAAAACACACTTTTTGCTCCTTTTCCTACATATTTTCTTCAAATGTCACAAAAATCGGTACACATGATCCACACACACACACACACACACACACACACACACACACACACACACACACACACACACACACACACACACACACACAGCTCCACTTCACACGGGTGTGATTTTTACTGAATTACACCACGTTGCCTCAACTTTCAACCTTCATCTAACAACAACCCATGTCACATCCCCATTCTACTCCTTCATTCCAGACCTGAAGGTGAAGAAGAGTTCTCCACGGCCAGCCAGGAGCGTTTCTGTTAAACAGGAACCTGAAGACCACCTGGACATCAAGCAGCCTGAGTATTCCTGGGTGAAGGAGAGTTCTCCGGTGCCGTCCATGACGCCTTCTGTGGAACAGGAGCCTGAAGACCACCTGGACATCAGCAACGACCATCAGTTAACCCTACAACAGGATGGGACGGACGAACCACTGACATCTAAATCTATCTGGATCGTGGGATCAAACATAATTGCACAAGCTAAATCCAGAATAGAGCAGACCCTGGGACGCCATTTTGGGTTGCCAGCAGAAGTGTCCTGGTTGCTGAAGAGAGACATGCGCTGGAGAGATGTCATCTTCATGGTGCAGGAGCAGCTGTCCACCAGCCCCCCTCCTGACATCCTGCTCATTCACGCTGGAGGGAACGACCTCGGCAAAGTGCAGATGTGGACACTTGTCAAAAGAATGAAGGCTGAGCTTCTCTGGCTGCATTCTCGCTACGAAAACATAAAAATAGTCTTTTCCGGTATCGTTGCGAGACAGCAATGGGAGGGTGCCAGGAGGAATACCAAGCTCAACAAAGCTCGCACTTGGGTGAACAGACAGATGATTGGATATGTCAGATGGCTGTCAGGAGAAGTCATTCATCACAACAACATCACAGGCAATCAGCCAGGGTTGTTTTTACAGGATGGTGTTCACTTAACTAACCGAGGCCAGGACATTTTGATAGATGACCTGTATAATGGACTCAGGGGACTTTATACGGAAACGCATTGAGACTCATTTGTACTTATTTGTGAACCGGTGTCGCACAAATAATAGTCAATCTACACGATGTGTCGCTACAGTACGCATTGTGAGCTTGTAGATTGGCCATGTTTGGTGTGAAACCAAGTATGAATAGGCATTACATTCATTCCTGTCACACTCTCATTCACACACTCGATTTCCTCTTTACCCTTTTATATTGTCAATAGAATATTTTAGACTATTTTAGGGAAATACATTACGTGAATATTTTCTTTAATTAAAATGAACAGGAACAGAAAGGGCTTACTTTGCTTTGTAATTTTACAGACTTCTATTAGGAAGCAAGATATATTTTGATTTGAATGTTTTGTGAATAAATGCCAATATACTTTCCTGGGGGAGCCCGGGATCAAACTGGGAACCTTGCGGTTCTCCATCCGGTCGCTGTACCGACCACTCTGCCCCTGAGCCACTGCTGCAAAGCTACAATTAACCATCACTATGTAGAGTGAATGGCAATAATTACTTATCTGTGGTTGAATTAAGCTATAATATGATTACTTCCACCTGTGCAGATAAAATAATGTTATATCCATCACAAAACAAATTTTATTTTCAAGACACAGTAGCTATTGAATTCATCTCTGCCTTCATTTTAGATCATAACCATAATTTTTGGTATAAAAATTGAAAAAAAGGATTTCCCAATGTGCAGCGCACTCTACTTTTTTTGTCATGCCTAGCATACAGATGCGACCGGCCAGGGGTGCGTTCAAGAGTATCGAAGCGAGGTATCGTTCGTTTTTACGTGAACCGATACTCGATAGTATCGACGCCATGCGATCGATACCATTAAAAGTATCGCAGACAATACCCATCCCTACTTGACATATAAGTTTGTTTGTTTTTCCCCCATAAAATCACTTAACTTTACTTTAGTGCTTCTCAGACTTTTGGCTTTGAAATGTACTGTAAGCTAAACATGTCCCCAGATTTTATATACTTTATATACAGTATATATAGAGCAAACAAACACATCTGTGTCCTCAGCATCCAAGTCAAAATCTGAACACAAGAGTGAAAGATTCTCAGGTTTTATCTTCTTCCAAATGGATTCTTCTGTCAACAATCTTTGCAAATTAAATGTTTTAAATGAGCAAGACTGTGTATGGTTATTTATGTGTGATTACTGATAGAGTGGGCGTCTGGTACTGATTACACACATCCTACTGTAGTGTCCTGCAGTGGTTTAAAGTAAGTACAATTTTGAGGTATGTTTTACTTTGCTGGAGTAGTTCCAAATAAAAGGAAAAATCTATAAAATGGCACTCTGTGTTTAAAGCATTGTTTAATCAAAGGCACTCAGTGTGTCAAGTAAAAGTCTGAGGTATTTGTACTTTACTCAATTTCCAGTACTTTTACTTCTACTCCACTAGATCTCAGATCAAAATATTGTGCTTTTACTCCACTACAATTATTTGAAAACTTTAGTTACATTGTAGATTGATCATTGCCAGACCCATGAAATGGGTAGGCCTACATAAGCAAATGTCTGTCCGGGTTTTCTATATAAAGGGTATATATGATGATGACATGATGATGACATGCCTACAAAAGGCATGATGTCATAAATGATGATGACAGACAGGGGGTCTGGCACAACCAGGTTGACCTGGTCTAGTTATTACTGGGGGTGCAGGAAAACATCATTTTCCAAAAATCGATTATTTTATTAGATATTATTTATTAAATATAATTTGTATTATTATTTTATGTTTTTTTTTTATTATGATTATTTTAGTACGATAATTTATTAGATATTATGTTGTGTTTGTACAAGTTAAAAGAATGTGTGCAAGCATGAATAAATCAGACATTATTACATTATTGCAATAAGTTGATAAAACCTTTACAGTTATAAAAGCTACGTAAACGTACTCTGCTTTCATGCCAGCAGACTGGAGTAGATCCTGATATATGAATTGAATCGAGAATCGTTTTGAATCGAGAATGATTTTGAATCGAGAATTGTTTTTAAATCGGAAAATAATCGTTTCTGAAGTCGAATCGTTTGGATTTGAAAGAATCGAGAAAAAAAACGTGAATCGTCACCCCAATAATCGATTCTGAATCGAATCATGGGATACCCAAAGATTCGCAGCCCTAATTATTACAATCCTATATAGATTTCCATTTGACAAACACCATCCCTCCCTCCCTCCCTCCAAGCTGTCCTGCCTGATCACCATGTCCTGACCTCAGCAGCCTCCCAGACAGTGGGAAGACAGTGAGTGAGATCATAAACGGTAACAGGAAAACTCACCCTCATTCTGTCCTTCATAGACAATAAGTTCACAACTTAAGTTTATATCAAACATCCCTACACCACTTTTCTTTACACCTGGAAAACATTGTATTTCTAATTTCGGGAACATCACATATTTGGAAGACTAAAACAAACCATTAGAATAAAATAAAGATCTATTTCATTTTGAATTTGCAAACCTCACATTAAATTGTCACACCATTGCTTTCAATCAGTTATAACGTCTGAAACTGATATTATGTTCAGTTTCTCACTATCAGGATAAAAGTCTAAAGACACTGAATTTCAAGTGATTAAAATCACAAATTAAAGAAAGCGCATACGCTTTTTAACTGTATATTATCTTATAATGTTATGAGTATTCCATTGGTACATTCACAACACATGTGATAAATTATTAATCACTCAAGTAGTACGAATAACAATGTAATTTAGGGTTAAACAACTTCCTTGAGCTCAAAATGTTTAAGCACCACAGACTATATGTGCAAAGGGTGAGTTTTCTGGTATTCAGATAAACCAGTGGTTCTCAAACATTTTCATGTCAGTCAACCCCCACATTGATATGTGTTTGGCTGTGGGGTCGTGGCATTGTAGCATTTGTTCAAAGGTATTCCCACAATGTCACATTTCCCCAAGATGTTTCTATTTCAAACATAGCTCGCCTACAAGCTCACATTGCCATGCCTTGTGAGCTTCTAGATAGGCATGTTTGTCCAAGACAAAGGGTTGAAGTGAATAAACAGATTTTGAGAATAATATTCTATGTGGACTTCTGTCAGTTTAGGTAGGCTGGTCCTGACACCAGAGTCTATAAAGCAGTCTTTAAAATAAACAGCGGTTAAGGTGGTTGTTGAGGGTGAGATGTGATGTGATGTGATGAGGTTTAGGTGGTGTAGATAAGGGCATCACATTCTGTTCTCACTGACTGGGATAACACTATTGACCTGCTATGTCCACTTGAGGGCGACACAGACAGTGAAAATAGAAGGGGGAAAAAACAGGCCCCAACTGACTGTTCTATGCATTGTCTGGCTTTATTAATGCAATAAATAAACAAACTCACCTGCAATAGTTTTTTTTTTTCTTTTTTACTCAATAGTCCTTGGCCAATCACTCTGAAGGTACGTGAGCTGATAGCCTAACATCTTTTAAGAATGATTTAACAGGCTATGTTTGATTGATTGATTGATTGGTTGATTGATTGATTGATTGATTGATTGATTGATTGAAGACTTTATTAGAAGTTTGCAAAGGAAAAAGTACAGTTTCATAACGGTACAAGGGGTACACTAGTAGGTCTAAGCTTTTCGGCTTATTTACACAGGAAACCTTTATGTATCTCATATAACATCGAATGACAGACGGATAGAACACAGTGCTATGCAGAGGATAACATAATAGCAAAAGAAGAAATACATAATAAAAAAAACATAAGGGGATGAAAATATGGGTTTATCGAGTGGCAGGGTTGTAGGGCTTGTAGGTTTTATTTTGAAAGTTCAATCCCGGAACCGGAAATCTTGTTTGTTGTTTATTTAGTCTCGCGTGGCCAGACGGTTGCCTCCGCGATTTGAGATTGTGGAATAGTTGTCTGGCTACGCGAGACTATTGTTTATTGCAATACAATGTTAAAACTAGTGTTTAATGTTCTGTCGCCAACCGTCCAATATTAGAACCCTAAAGTAATGAGAACAGAGGCTAGACGGACTAGATCTCCTCTAACCATATCTGGGATTGGTTTTGTTCTTGTGGATTCAACTTGTAAACAACAGAGTTGTAGCAGAGATGCAGGACGACATGTGAACCCCGTCAGCCAGAGACTCGGTGTGTGCTGTTTGTTTTACTCTTTTATTGTGTTCAGGTCGGAGTCGATATTTAATCATTTATATTGAGTGATACTGGAGGAGATTGTCTATCATAGTGTGTATTTTACAGTAAAGTTACTTTCTCTGCCTACACTATCATGTCAGAGCAGAAAGCCTGGTGAGGCGAGGTTACATGTCAGATAGTTTGGCCTGGTGTTATATAATTTTTTGCAAACTTGGTGAGAGCTTTTTGTTTTTTTCACCCAATGGGAATATATACAATGATAGTCTTCATCTTCAACTAGTGTCTGATTGATTGAAGTATTTATTAGAAGTTTGCATAGGAAAAGGTACAGTTTCTTGACAGTACAGCCCCCCCCCTTTTCTTTTTTTTCTGCCTTTGTATTTGATGTTTTGCTTTTGAAACTGTTATTTTCATAGATAAAGTATGTTATATCCGTCTGTCTTTCAATGTTATATGAGATACTTAAAGTGTGGTTCCTGTGGAAATAAGCCTCGGCTTTCTAGGATCTCCTTTTAGTTGACCTTGTACCAGTGATTTGTACTGTCATGAAACTGTACTTTTTTCTATTGCAAACTTCTAATAAATTCTTCAATCAATCAATCAATGAAAGCCAGACTTGTTTACATTGAGATCCTTTAAAAAAGCACAACATTGAATGGCAGACAGATAGAACACATTATGCAGAAGATACAATATAATCAGGAAAAAAACAGTTGTAAAAAAGGTCAGGGGGAGGGTAAGGTTAGGCTAGGTTTACTGTTACCAGTTTCAAGTGGCAACAAGTAAACAATGGGAATGTAAGGTTGCATTATCAATAATAATGAATTACAAATTAGCTCCTTTCGGAACCTCTCCCTCTGCTATAGACGGGTTTCTTGTTTACAAACATTGAGACTAAATGCACAGCTGACTGTATCATGTAATCAATTCCTACCAATCCCCAAACCTGTTGTTTTGGGGAGCGCTGGTTTCATTGGCTAATTTTGGTACCGACCCTGCGCAGTGCGCACGCATCTAGTTCTTATCAGTGTAACGTGGACCAGAAACCCGTCCATGCTGCATAGCAGAGGGAGAGGTTCTGAAGGGAGCTAGTTACAAATCACATTCAGTGTATTGGTATTCGCTTTCGGCCAAGAATATTCATTTCAGTGCTTCCCTAGAATCCCCGCCATCACTGAATCCACCTTCCAAGCACCCACCCACTTAAAAGTTTCCACTGTCCTAAAGTTTAGGCCCAAACCCATAAAGACTCATATTGCTTGAAGCATGGGTATGTAATTTAGATCTCTGCCCAGTCTTTGAAAAATACTTGTTTATACCCTGTTTACATCCAACCATCATCTACTGACTCCAATTCTATTTTTCTTCATCTACAACCATGTCTAATCAAAGTCCCTTTTGTTAAACTTCGTACTCTGTTCCTTCATTCCAGACCAGTCTGTGAAGATGAGTTCTCCAATGGACATGATGACCGTTTCTGTTAAACGGGAACCTTTAGACCACCTGTCCCTCAGTAAGTTTCATAGTTTCTTTTATTCTGCTCTGTTGTGTATGATTGTCATGGCAAAATTATCCTAATTACAAATGTTCAAAATCACCGATCAACAAGGACCAGAGGGAGTGAAGTGCCCGGTGTCGAGAGGGACTGCCCAGTGCCCAGTCCCCCTGGACAGTCCTACGTCTCCGGTCTACTCTGGAACAAATGCATTAAGCATATCAGTCGGATCACGTGGTAATCCGACGGAACCGTCCTAGTCACAATTTATTTGTAAAATAGTTTATTCTGTTTGTGTTTATTTGTATAGAATTGTCAGGGGGATTTTATAAGATATTTGACCAATCTGCGAGTGCGAAGTAAATCGTTACCAAGAAATTTCTTCACCAATGTGTTTCTAAAGGTGTGTAATAATATGTACTAAAAGGTTGAAATTCAACTCCCGGGGGAAACCTCTTAAAAAAACTGATTTGTGTTTGTGTCCCATTAATTTACTATACAGGAAAAAAAATACACAAAATAAATCTGCTTTAAGTAGCATGTGAGGGGTCAAACTAGGGGTTTTTCATGATGCTGAATCCATTGCAAGCATTTGTTTTGCACGAAAAACATTCCGTGGGCTAAAATATCGGACCCACAAAACGATGGTTTAGTGATGAATCATCACTTTTCACAGTTTTTCTTATGTTCCCCTTACTATATAGTAGAGTTACTCAGAGTAGGAAAACACTAAGGCTAAAACTAAAGAATAACCTCAATAAAAACAGTGGATTGATGAGAGGTGAAGTTAGCTGGGGAAAGCCATATTGAAGAGGTGGGTTTTGAGAGCGGTTTTGAGGGTGGGGGGCTTCTCTGAGAGTATTGGGGAGTGCATTCCACAGGGTTGGGGCAGCAAAAGCTCTATCGCCCCAGGTACGGTACTTAGTTGGTCCTGAGGATCCCAAGGAGGTTGGCGTCATAGGTATAAAAACGTAAAAAGCTCTTCCTTCGCTGCAGGTCCTTGCACCAGCGACTGGTAAAAAAGGATATGCGGATGTGTGAAAGGCACGTTGGCACTCAAAGTGACTACTGGCCATTGTGGCCAATCACAGTGTGTGTATTCTCCGGACTTAATTTCAATCCAAAGGAGCTTTATTGGCCTACCAACGCCCCCAGAGCCAGAGGAGGCGTCTACCTGAGTGAGCGGGAGGGGACATGATGTTTGAGGAGGAATGGAGAGGTAGGGGGAAGCCAGGTTGTTCAGTACAGGGACGTGCAGAGAATGTTAGAGAGGCAGGGGCTGACATTTCTAAAAGGGCCTTTTGGTGAAAATATCGAAAATAGCAGACCTGCGACGCGTTGTGAGCTTGGAGGTCGGCTATTTTCGATGCTTGATTTCAAGAGGACAATTCTTTCAACATAAGATGCTGCATTCAAGTTCAGGAGAGTTTGGACAAGGCATGAATGAATGCTGCCTTCAGGTATGGCATGGAAAGAGAGGGCATTTACATTTCTTTCACCATAGTAAAAACTACATTCATGGTCTGGAGAGGGCACTTTTTGCAGACAGATAAAAGGGCAGGGGCTCAAGCCCCCTTTGATGTCTATGTATGCACGTGCCTGGTTCAGTGTCTTGTAGGTGGTGAGTGAGTAGAAAGTAGATTCTTTGGGAGTCAGTGAAAGCCCTGCTTCATCATACAAGGCCATTGCACAAAAGTAGTGAAAACAGCAGATCTACAAGCACACAACGCCTCACATTGCGAGGCGTTGTGTGCTTGTAGATCGGCTGTTTTCATTAGTTTAAATCATTTTTAAAATGATAAAAATGACAACGACGATATGTTCTCTTGAACGGGTACTGGTGAGCAGGAGGGTAGCTGAGTTCTGGACAAACTGAAGTTTATTGAGGACCTATTATTGAGGTGACGCCATGGAGGATACTGTTGCAACCTTCAAGTACAGCTGTGTCAGTCCTTAATATTAAAGTCCTTATTCTGTACCTTCATTACAGACCAGTCTGTGGCGTCCAGAGTGAAACTGAGGAGGAGGACTCCAGTGGACACGATGCCTGTTTCTCTTAAACAGGAACATGAAGACCACCTGTACCATAGTACGTTTCATGGTCTATAATCTTATCTTTTCTGTTCTGTTGTATATGATCGCTCCTTGTGGTTGTTTATCGACTGATCAAACAATGGTTAGTTCTCTACACACTTCTAGTGTGTAGGGAACATTTAGCAACTGCCTGAATTGTCAAACGAAAAGATTTGTAGCAGTAACTGGCCTCACCATAAGGGATGGGATGATAACGCGATATTATCGTTTATAGTGATAAAAAACACTCACGATATCGATAATCGTATCGTGGAGATTTAAATTATCGTGATATCGTCCTCCGTCATGCACTGGGATCAGTTCACCTTTTATTTGCCGAGCTGCATATCCGGTACCACTTAAACCCTCTATAATTGGTAAACGGTACTTATAATACACATACTTGATACAGTCTTTTTTTCACTCTCTAACAAATCTCTTTGACAAAAAATAGCCGATCTACAAGCTCACAACACGTCGCAACGCGACGTGTTGTGAGCTTGTAGATCTGCTATTTTATGGCGAGTGTTCCACCCCAGGATAATGGATCTTGATTATTGCGATAATAACATAAACCGCGATTTCTCTTGTCACAATAATCGTGATATGACATTTTCATGTTGATAGAAGCTTTGTTCATGTGGAAATCTAAATGAAACGCCTCCCTTTACCCCTATGTTCCTTCTGTTTCATGTTCAACCCTCATCTCATTAAAATCCTTATTTTCCTTCATTCCAGACCTGGAGGTGAAGAAGAGTTCTCCAGTTAAACAGGAACCTGAAGACCACCTGGACATCAGTGAGTTTCATACTCTCCATTCTGTGTTTATTTTTTTCTGTTCTGTTCTAAGGCCTTCTTGGCTTAACTTACACACTGTACGTACAGTACATGCTCGAAGCACAATACTCCAATAAAACGTCTTAACAGCTTAATGATAAGTAATAGTGTCACATACTTGGCTGTATAAGTGAAATTGGTAGACAGAGAGGGGGAGATAGTAGGCTAATTGCAGTGCGTGTACATACACGGTAATATAGCCTGTTTATGAGGCATTTTGTATACACTTTGGAACATTCTGTTTTTTCTTTCTTTTTTTTTCTTTTTTTCTGAATTCCGCCGCGTTGCCTCAACCTTCAATCTAACAACCCATGTCTAGGGCTGTCAAGATTAGGACATTTTACATGACGATTAATTGTCACTCAGATAATTGCGATTAACGATTTAATTGTGTTTTTGTCATTAACAATTACATTTCTGTTTGGCTTGTACTGTAGGCTTTTAAGTTGTATGTTGCAGATATGACACATAACCTATATATAACGTACAAAGAAATTACTGACACATTTAACAACTTTATACTTAAAAAAGAACATTGATAGTGGAAATAGCCGATCTACAAGCTTTTAGATCTGCTATTTCCACTATGTTTTACTTAAAAATATATATATATTATGAACACTTTTCAACATGGAAACGATTATGAAAAATATTCGCGACTATGTCAAATAATTGCATTTGACGATTATGTAATAATTGTGACAGCCCTACCCATGTCACATCGAAATCACCATTCTACTCCTTCATTCCAGACCTGAAGGTGAAGAAGAGTTCTCCACGGCCAGCCAGGAGTGTTTCTGTTAAACAGGAACCTGAAGACCACCTGGACATCAAGCAGCCTGAGTATTCCTGGGTGAAGGAGAGTTCTCCGGTGCCGTCCATGACGCCTTCTGTGGAACAGGAGCCTGAAGACCACCTGGACATCAGCAACGACCATCAGTTAACCCTACAACAGGATGGGACGGATGAACCTCTGACATCTAAATCTATCTGGATCGTGGGATCAAACATAATTGCACAAGCTAAATCCAGAATAGAGCAGACCTTGGGACGCCATTTTGGGTTGCCAGCAGAAGTGTCCTGGTTGCTGAAGAGAGACATGCGCTGGAGAGATGTCATCCTCATGGTGCAGGAGCAGCTGTCCACCAGCCCCCCTCCTGACATCCTGCTCATACACGCTGGAGGGAACGACCTCGGCAAAGTGCAGAGGTACACACTTGTCAAAAGAATGAAGGCTGAGCTTCTCTGGCTGCATTCTCGCTACGAAAACATAAAAATAGTCTTTTCCGGTATCGTTGCGCGACAGCAATGGGAGGGTGCCAGGAGGCCCATCAAGATCAACAGAGCTCGCGTTTGGGTGAACAGTGAGATGACTGGATTTGTCAGAGGACTGTCAGGAGAAGCCATTCTTCACAAAAACATCAAACACAATCAGCCAGGGTTGTTTCTACAGGATGGTGTTCACTTAACTAACCGAGGCCAGGACATTTTCATAGATGACCTGTATAATGGACTCAGGGGACTTTATACGGAAACGCATTGAGACTCATTTATACTTATTTGTGAACCGGTGTCGCACAAATAATAGCCAATCTACACAATATGTCGCTACAGTACGCATTGTTAGATTCAAGACTACTTTTAATTAAAATGAACAGGAACAGAAAGGGTTTACTTTGCAGTGTGTAAAATGAAGGGATGTCATTTTACAGACTTCTATTAGGAAGCAAAGATATATTTTGATTTGAATGTTTTGTGAATAAATGCCAATATACTTTCCTGTGGGAGCCCGGGATCAAACTGGGAACCTTGTGGTTCTCCATCTGGCCGCTCTGCCGGCCACTCTACCCCTGAGCCACTGCTGGATTATTAAATCCATCACTAATGTAGAGTGAATGGCAAATTCCAATAATTATCTATGTTTGAATTCGGCTAAAATCTAATTACTTCCACCTGTGCAGATAAAATGTCCCATCACAAAATAAAATTTATTTTCAAGACACAGTAGCTTTTGCATTCATCTCTGCCTTCGTTTAGATCAGGGATGTCAAACTCAAATACACAGTGGGACAACATTTAAAAAATGGTACAAGTCGAGGGCCGGAATGGTTCAATGTTTATTTAAACGCAGGCTTGCGGTCACAGGCCCTCGATACGCGCCAATCATAGAGTTATAATAAGAATAGAGGGGGCAACTGATATCCCCGCCCGTCCACTTGCATTGAGTTGCTCACCCAGCGCATGAAGCGTACTTCCGCGTTTGAAAAGCCTCTGAAAAGTGACGTAGTGGGTCTACTATTTGACTTCTGTGACGCGTTTTGCGTCATAGTTTGTGTTCATGGACGCGCTCGGGCTCTAATTCATGAACGCGCGTCGTTCATTACGGTTCATGAATAGTAGACCCAACTGCAGTACCTCAAACGGCCACCATGTACTTTTTGCTTCAAAGCGCCCCCAGGGTTCTGGGGGCTTGGTGCCAATGCACTAGCAGTGCATTGTGGGACTTGTAGTATTATGTGTAGCAGAGTGACTCACTGCCTCAGCCTGATGGTATCAAAAGTCTAATAATTACCCCAGTCCATAGGGATATTATCCCTTTGGTCTGATGGTTAAGATGTTGGACTTTCATGCAGGAGACCTTGTTTCGAATCCCAGGCATTGCATGTGCAATATACCAGTGGGCCAGTTCTAATAGTAATTAAATATCGCGAGCCGAAGATAATTCATTCACAGGCCTGATTTGGCCCCCGGGCCTTGAGTTTGACATATGTGGTTTAGATCATAACCATGATCTTGGTATTTAAAAAAAATACATCTTTTTTTGCAAGGATTTCCCAATGTGCAGCCCACTCTTATGTCATGCCCAGCGTCTACTGTATCTGGATTTGGTATTTCACAGGTTGAGAACACTGTTCTGACTATATGACATGAAAACAAAGATATAAGTATGTTTGTTTTTCCCCGCATAAAAATCACTTTACTTTAGTGCTACTCACTCAGACTTTTACCGTAAGCTAAACATGTCCCCAGATTGTATATACAGTATATAGAGAGAGTATATTTTCTCTTTGTCAGCATTTTTTGCAAGCACTGACCTAAAATGCAAACAAACACATCTGTGACCTCAGCATCCAAATCAGACCATTCGTCACTTTACTTCCTTTTTAGAACGAGGGTGAAGACATTTTTCCGCTGCACTGATAGTGTTGGTTTGCCTTCGGCCCTTCAATCAAATCTGGTTCATTGCACCAGAATGATTCTGAACACAAGAGTGAAAGATTCTCAGGTTTCATGACTGCTTCCAAAATGACTTTTTCTGCCAACAATCTTTGTAAATTAAATGTTTAAAATGAGCATGACTGTGTATGGTTATTTATGTGTGATTACTGATAGAGTGGGCATCTGGTACTGATGCATACATTTAATTTCATTTCATGTCAACCTTTATTTAAGTCTGGCCTTTCGTTTTCTTCCACTCCAAAAGAGAATTCAAATAAGGTGGTAATCTCCCAATTAAACCTTTATAAATGAATACAAACCAGTGTTGATCTCTCCTGGTCGCAAGAGAGGCCCAGCCAACCTTGATATACAGTATACAATGATCAGTATGTACCGGTATGTATGTCACCATACATATTACACATAATTATCCTACTGTAGGGTCCTACAGTGGTTTAAAGTAACTAGGTACATTTACTCAAGTACTTAAGTACAATTATGAAGTATTGTTTACTTTACTGGAGTATTTCCAATTTGCAGTACTTTAACTTCTACGCCACTACATCTCAGAGGCAAATATTGTACCTTTACTCCACTTTTAGGTACTAGTTACTTCGTATATTACATACATTAACCACTTCAGCCCTATATACATTTCAGGCCATTTGAATATAGGCAATCTAGATCTGCTATTTTCAAAATAATTGTATACATTTCATACATTTAAAAATGTAAAAACAATGAGTAGGTACTAGAGATGAGACGATAAGCAATTTTATTGTGATAAAAAACACTCATTATAATCGTATCGTGGAGATTTAATTTATTGTGATATCGTCCTCCGTCATGCACTGGAATCAATTCACCTTTTATTTGCCGAGCTGCATATCCTGTACCACTTAAACCCTCTATAATTGGTAAAAGGTACTTATAATATACTACTTGATGATACAGTCTTTTTTTCACTCGCTATCAATCAATGTTGTTTTTGTTTTTGCCAAAAAATAGCCGATCTACAAGCTCACAACGTGTCGCAACGCAACAGATAAAATAAATCTGTCTCCAGTCCATTCAAGTGGATGGTAATCCAGTCTCATCCACTTCAATGGAGACCGATTTTTTATTTAATTTTGTTATATCTGTATCCGGGTTAGGGTTAGGGTCTGTGGCCCAGTGGGAATGGGCCTTTGGGCTAGATTTGACTGCAGTCTAAATGAGGCCTTAGTGGTGTATCTTGTACACCTGGCCCATTGCAAGATGTTGTAGCCTACTCTGTCAGCAACCGTGAGCCACCCCATGCTTAGAAAGTGATTAGCGGTAAGGTGAACCCGAGATGGAAGGTTAAGCAGAAGCCTAATTAGTTTGTTTTGGGCTGTTTGGAGCCTTGTTTTTGTGGCCTTTTAGGCGTTGCGATAATAATAATAATAATAATAATAATAGTGTAATAATACAACTTTATTTGTTTAGCACCTTTCATGACATGAATTGCAGCTCAAAGCGCTTTACAGAGCATAAAATTAAGCACAAGTGCTTAACAGAAAAAAATACACGAATACAATAAAGCAGAAAAATAAAAACATAAAACATTGAAGAACAATTTCAGAACAGTGTGGACGTCAATAGCATCAAAGGGATTTAAAAATTCAGCTAAAAGCAAGAGTAAATAAATAGTTCTTAGCTATCCACAGGTAGTGGGAGTTTATTCCAAGCTGTCGGTCCGTAGAAGCAGAAAGCTGCTTCACCATATTTTTTATGTCATGATACCATATGTGGACTCCATAGTCAAAGTGGGGTTGAATGAGTGCTCTTGCTAGAGTCTTTAGTGTATTCTTACTGACCAGCGGGGCGATCCTCTGTAAAAAACGAGTTTGTTAGTTGATATATTTTATTACCGTAGTAGTCATTTTAATATTGTCTTTTCTTGTTATTATATTGTCACCCACTTTGATTGTGAAGTTATCGACCTTGCTGAGGTTAGGAATTGACTGGATTGATGGATTCAGTTTTACCCAGGTGTATTGATAGCTATTTGTCATTGAGCCAGGTGCAGATCTTATCTAGTTCAGAGCTAAGGGCCTTTTCAACCTGCAATTCGTCCCTGTCCGAGACAAGGAGAGCTGAGTCATCCGCGAACAGGAACAGGTTGCAGTCACAAGCAGATGCCATGTCGTTAACATGTATTAGGGACAATAGAGGCCCTATGCTTTCTTGCGGAACACCACAGCTTACAGGGAGGGGGGGCAGGTTTCCGTTCACCTCCACCACCTGTTCTCTCCCCACCATACACATTATATTTTCTGTCTGCATTTTCCCATGCACTGACCTAAATGCTACTTTTCACTTCCTTTTTTAGAATGAGCGTGAAGACATTTTTCCGCTAATGGTTTAGGTTAGACTTCAGCCCTTCAACCAAATCTGGTTCATTGCTCCAGTATGATTCTGAACACAAGAAGAGTGGAGGATGATCAGCTTTTATCTGCTCCTTCTCTCCCTTCTCCACAGAGACTGTAAGTCAACGCATTAATAGTGTTACCTCAGGGTCTGGTTTGCATTCCTTGAGAAAAGCTTGAGCTTTTCAAAATCTTTAGATGTGATGTGATGGGATTGAAAGTATTGTCCATGAACATGTCTATATATTTTTTTTTTCTCCAAAGTTTTTATTTTTTTAACAAATTTAACTGAACTTTTTTAGGCAGTGGTGTAAAGTAGTTGTGCTGTCATTTTGAGGTGTTTTACATTTTCTAATGTTCAATACTTTTACTTCTACTTCCACTACTTGAAAACGTTAGTTACTAGTTAATTTGATTATTATTACAAAACATACATTAACCACTTAAGCCTTATATACATTTTGCCCATTTGAAATGAGCCTAGCTACAGTACAAGCTCTCAATGCGTTGCGATGCGACACTTTCTACATTGCAGTATTGGTACTTTAACTTAAGTAAAACATTTGGGTACTTTCTCCACCACTGTACTTGAGGTGACGGCTACGTCGACGGCAGCTCCAAGCGAAGTACTCTGCTCTACGCTGACCTTGGAGACAACGTGAGCCTGCCGTGTTTCTATCCAACCAGCTTCGCACACCTGTCATGGTACAAGCAAAGCGCCGGGGAAACGCCCCAGCTGGTAGCATCATACTACGCAGGTGTGCCTACCTTTCACAACGAGTTTGAGGATGACCCACGATTCAGAGGGAACCACGGACACGGCTTCTATAATCTGAGCATTTCCAAGGCCCGGACCTTTGATTCCGCTATGTACTACTGTGGAAGGATAGAAGTTAGCAGTGTGCAATTTTTTAGTGGAATGTTTCTTGTCATTAGAGGTAGGCCTACAAAGCATTTCCTATTTTCCACACTTGATTTACAACACAGCTGTCTAGCTTTCAGATACATTTGTGTTTTTAACACAATAATCTAATCTAATAACTACATACATGTGGACACGAAGTATCACACATTTTGTTTTGTCCAAAACTAGACACAAATTTGCTGAATAATACAAGTTTCTTTAAACGTTTATGAATGTCCTTTAACTCCAGTTTCCCTTTTTGAATATTTCTTGGCCGTTATGTGTCAGACTCCAGTCGCAGGTCTTTCCTCCAGCAGCCCGTGTCCCAGTCGGTCCAGCCAGGACACTCTGTGACTCTGGACTGTACCGTCACCTCTGAGAGCTGTGATGGAACGCACAGTGTCTACTGGTTCAGGAGCTCCACAGCAGGCATGTGCACACATAGACATCAATGGGGGCTTGAGCCCCTGCACCCTTTTTGTAATATTCTTCATTTAGGGACAGTCAGTATAACTTTCATCATTATCATTATCACTATCATTTTCATTTCACAGTTTTCTTGTTGTCCGTAAAGTTTAAACTTTTCTTTTAAACACACAAATCCAAACACAACAACAACAACATAAAGTGAATAAAATAAAATAAAATATACATTTGGGAGAGTTGAGCCCCTGCCCTTTTATCCGTGTGCAAAAAGTGCCCTCTCCAGACCATGAATGCAGTTTTTAACTATGGTGAAAGAAAAAGCAAATGCCCCTCTTTCCATGCCATACCTGAAGGCAGCGTTCAAGAGAATTGTCCAAACTCTCCTGAACTTGAATGCAGCATCTTATGTTGAAAGAATTGCCTTCTCTGTGTAGAAATCAATGTCGTACACCAGTATGCACTTGATTATGCTTAGTTCAGTGTGGTATCAGACAAGCACTGATAAATAGCCTACCTCGCGTTGTGAGCTTGGAGGTCTGCTATTTTTCGATATTTTCACCAAAAGGCCCTTTTAGAAATGTCAGCCCCTTGCCTCTCTAACATTCTCTGCACGCCCCTGCTCCACACAGGGTCTCAGCCTGGGATCGTTTACGCCGACGGAGAGGCGAGCGGTCAATGTGAGGAGACAGAGGAGTCTCCTACATGTAGCTGCGTCTACCACCTGCCAAAGAAGAACCTGACCCTCTCTGATGCGGGGACATATTACTGTGCTGTGGCCTCGTGTGGGGAGATCCTGTTTGGAAATGGAACCAAGGTGGTGGTTGGAGAAGGTGACCCTACTGAGAAGATAAGGATACTCGTGTTACTCTCCATCATCAGAACTGGAGTTGTGCTCTGCTGTCTCCTCACCTTCACCATCTTCTACATTATGGGTTCTCAACCTTTTCAGGCCGCGACCCCCCGAAATAATCCTATTTGAGTCGAGGCATTACATTTTGTTTACCTCGATTCCACAGATAAATATTATATTACTATTTTCCAAATGCTTTTCCTCTTTCTGAAATGATTTGCCACTTTGGCCAATGTTTGACCAGTTTTTATAGTATAATTTGTTAATTACTTTTGATGCCGTTATGGTCTTTTATTTTATTTTGTATTAGAAAGGTCTTAAAAGTCCTTACATTGTCACTTCACTGTCAATTATGTGGGGACCAGAGAGAGAGAGAGAGAGAGAGAGAGAGAGAGAATTTTCTGTCTGCTTGCATTTTTTGCAACCACTGACAATATGCGAGTTCAGCATCCAAATTAGATCATTTCTCACCTTTTTAGAACGAGCATGAAGATTTTTTTCCCCCGCTGATGGTGTTGGTTTGCCTTCGTCCTTTCACTCAAATCGGGTTCATTACACCAGAATAATTCTGAACACAAGAGAGAGTGAAGGATGCTCAGGTTTTATTTGCTTTGAAAATGGCCTTTTCTGTCAACAAACTTTGTGAATTAAATGTTTAAAAAGAATTTGACTGTGTATGATTATTTATGTGTGATTACTGATAGATGTGTTTACTGTCTTCATGTTTGGGCATCTGGTACTGATACATAACAGGAAAAGCCGACCTAAAACAAAGTCGACCCAAACTCGTTTCCCAACGGGTCTGTGGCCTTAAAGGACAACTTTAGTTTTTTACAACAAGGGTTCATATTTTAGATTGTAATTAAAGAATATAAAAGATGAGTTTTCAAATTATTTCATTTACTTCTTTCTATTGTTTTAGAGATTCTTATTTCAGTGGTTGGGGGCATGCGTACAAGTGGCTAAATATGTCATTTTACACAGAATAAGCCCATTCCCAAGATACAACGCAACCTTTCATGGTTGGAAGTGACTTATGGGGCTAGAAGTGTTACTGAAAATAGCAATAAAGAAACTGCTGGCTTATTGTGTCTAAAAAGACATATTTAGCCACATGTACGCATGCCCCCATGCGTACGCATGACCCACATTTTAGCACGGTAAACGTGATAAAAGAATAGAACGAAGCAAATGAAAACATTTTAACACTCATCTTTTATTTTCTCTAATTACAATCTAAAATATGAACCCTTGTTGTAAGCTAAGATGCAGAAAAATCTAATCTTTGCTTCTGGGGGTCTCTGGAACAAAATATTTTGCGATGGGGCTCCAAATACATATCATTATGGGGGTCCTTGACATGACAACGTTTGAGAAACAATTATAGCAACATAGGTTTTTTCAGGAAAACCAAAATGTGAACCCAGGAAAACCAAAATGTGTTTTGGTTTTTGGTCATCTCAAAATATTTTGTTCCACAGATGGACCCCTATTGCAACATATTTTGTCCCAGGGACCTCCAGAAGCAAAGATCGGATTTTGGTCTATTCTGTATAGCTTAAGGTCGACCTTTCCTGTATTCCTGATGCATACAGATTACACACATCCTATTGTAGTGTCCTACAGTGGTGTAAAGTAACTAGGTACATTTACTCTAAGTACTGTACTTGAGTACAATTTTGAGGTATTTTTTACTTTACTGGAGTATTTCCATCATCATCATCATCATCATTTATTTAACTCAAGACCATGATCACATGGTATAATGGAACACAATTTGCAGTACTTTAACTTCCACTCCACTACATCTCAGAGGCTAATATTATACTTTTACTCCACTTCAATAGTTACTTCGTAGATTTTAATTAGTAGGCTTTTACAAAACATACAGTAATCACTTCAACCCTATATACCGGTACATTTCGACCATTTGATTATTATTATTATTATTATTATTATTTTACACATTTAAAAACTTGTGAAATGGGACATTCTGCAGTATGAGTAACCTACTTTCTACTTTTGTTACTTCAAGTACATTTTGATACCAATACTTTTGTACTTTTACTCAAGTGAATTTTTAATTCTGGCCTTTTACTTGTAAGGGTGCCCTCAGACTAAAATAACTAGAGTGGAATCCGCCAATGCATTTCAATGAGAATGGAGCGTTTTTTTTTGCCAGTAGAGGATTTTTGAAAAAAGAAACGCTCCATTCTCATTGAAATGCATTGGCGGATTCCACTCTAGGTATTTTGGTGTGAGGCCACCCTTACAGAGTCTTTCTACATTGTGGTATTGATACCTTTACTTAAGTAAACATTTGAGTAGCCTACTTGTTCAGAGGTTTTTTAAACAGCACAGAGTTACTATAACACTCCTCTCCCATTCACCTTTGTGTTAGAAACAGATTTTTCATTCAACAGAAAAAGATGAAACTACATTTAATAAAAGGTTTGGGTGCCCGGGGGCGCAGTGGTAAAGTCACTGCCCACCACCGCCACGGAGGTTGTGGGTTCGAATCCAGCTTTGTCGGGCATCTATTCGAACACAATTGGTCCGTGTTCTGGTGAGGGAAGTCGGGTGTCAAGGGTGATAATTGTCATTGCACGTAATCCTGCTGGTGGGGGCTCCTCACTGTCAGTAGGATAGGCTACGACAGCAGTGACAACACTGCTGTGTGACTGTGACTGTGTATTACATTCACCCATTCACACACACACACACACACACACACACACACACACACACACACACACACACACACACACACACACACACACACAGACACTGACACAGTATATTTTCGGTCTGCATTGTTTTGCAAGCGCTGACCTAAATGCAAACTGTAATCTCAACATCCAGATCAGATCATTGGTCACATTTTCTCGCTGATGGCGTTAGTTTTTCTTCAGCCTTTCAACCAAATCTGGTTCATTGCTCCAGAATGACTCTGAACACAAGAAGAGTGGAGGATGTTCAGCTTGTATCTGCTTCTCTCCCTTCTCCACAGAGAATGTAAGTCAACGCATTAATGTTACCTCAGGGTCTGGTTTGCATTCATTGAGAAAAGCTTGAACTTTTCAAAATCTTTAGATGTGATGTGATGGGATTGAAAGTATTGTCCATGAACATGTCTATAAATATATATTTTCTTTTCTGCAACGTTTTTCTTATTGGGGTTCTGACAATTCACATTTTGTTTCGATATACAATTTGTGTAGAACAGTGTTTCTCAACCTTTTTTCTGCATGGGCACACTTTTCATGTCCCAAGAATCCATGGGCACACCAACATAATACGGGGGTGTAAATATCGTCACTGTCGGAAAGAAACCTTGTATTTCCAAGTTTCAAATTTGTACGTTTCTTCGCAAAGTAAAGCCCTGCTTCATCATACAAGGCTGTCGCACAATATTAGTGAAAACAGCCGATCTACAAGCACACAACACCTCACACCGCAAGGCGTTGTGTGCTTGTAGATCGGCTGTTTTCACTAGTTTAAATCATTTTTAAAATGATAAATACGATACTGGCTTTCAAGCAGTTTCAAGGGGCACACTTGACCCTTTTCAGGGGCACACCCAGGCACAGTGGTTGAGAAACACTGGTGTATAACCACCTATGAACCGTGTATATCTTCTACTTCAGGGCAAGGAGTGGTGTAAAGTAACTATGTACATTTACTCAAAAAGTTCAAATTTTCAATACTTTTACTTCTACCCACATGTCAGAGGCATATATTGAACTTTCACTCCACTACAATTATTTGAAAAAATGAGTTACTTTGTTACTTTGTAGAATTGATTATTATTACAAAACATACATTAACCACTTAGCTCTTATTATTTTCAAAAGATTTGAATACATTTTACACACTTGAAAACGTGTGAAACAGGACATGCTGCATAATATAGTACTTTCTACTTTGCGTAATTGAAGTACATTTTGACACCAACAGTTTTGTACTGATTTTGGGATTTTGAATCCCGGACTTTAACTGGGAAACAGAGTAGGCCTATTTCTACATTGCAGTATTGGCACTTTTACTTAAAGGAGCTATAGTCAACTTTTTCATTGTAAGGCCGACACTTTGTTTACATCCTAGTCTATAGACTAGAATGTAAACAAAGTGTCGGTCTGACAATGGCCAAAATGATTATTTTATCATTATTTTACACTTTTTGTGGTCATTTTTGAATAGAAACACATGAAGCTTATTTTTTTATAAAATATTTTCGAAACATTATTTTTATTTTAGCATCCGTTTTTCAAGAAAAAGTTGACTATAGCTCCTTTAAGTAAAGAAATCGAGTAATTTCTCCACCACTGTACTTCAGGTGACGGCCAGGTCGACACCGGCTCCAAGCGAAGTACTCTTGTCTACGCCAACGTTGGAGACGACGTGACCCTGCCTTGTTTCTATCCAGCCAGATTCACACACCTGTCATGGTACAAGCAAAGCGCTGGGGAAACGCCCCAGCTGGTAGCATCATACTACACAGGTAGGGTATGACATTTTACATGACGATTAACTGTCACTCAAATAATTTTTTTTGAGTGACAGTGTTTTTGTCGTTGTCAATTACATTTCTGTTTGGCTTGTAGGCTTTGAAGTTGCACATGGTAGATATGACACATAACCTAAATATACAAAGAAATTAAGGACATATTTGACAACTTTACAATTTAAAAAGAACATCGATAGTGGAAATAGCCGATCTACAAGCTCACAACGTGTCGTGATGCGAAGCGTTGTGAGCTTGTAGATCTGCTATTTCCACTATTTTTTTTAGAAATGTTTGAACATATAAACATTTTTCAACGATTATGATGATTATCACAAAATAATTGCGATTATGTCAAATAATTGCGATTATGTCAAATAATTGCGATTATACGATTATGTAATAATTGTGACAGCCTTACTGCACAGGGGTGTCTGATACCTTTTACAACGAGTTTAAGGATGACCCACGGTTCAGAGGGGACCACGGACGTGGCTTCTATCATCTGAACATCTCCAAGGCCCGGACCTTTGATTCTGCCATGTACTACTGTGGAAGGATTGAGATTAGCGCGATGGAATTTTATAGTGGAACATTTCTTGTTGTCAGAGGTACAATTAAGGCATTTCCTATTTTTTTTCCCCACACTGTATTTACAACACAACTGTCTAGCTTTTGGATGCATTTGTGTTAAGCTTTTTAACACAACGTAATAACTACATACATACATGTGGAAACAAAGTATCACACATTTGTTTTGTCCAAAACATACTTTGCTGAACAATAAATGGTCACTGTCGGGCAGAAACCTTGTATCTTCAAGTTTCAAATGTGTATGTTTTATTTTCGTAATTTAAAGCCCTATACAACATACAAAAGTGTCGCACAAAAGTAGTGAAAATAGTCGATCTACAAGCACACTTGTTTGCTTGTAGATCAGCTTTTTTTCACTATTTTAACCCATTTAGGCCTAAGTCCGATTTGAATAAAGCCTTAAAGACCTAAGTCCGATTTGAAAATTACCCACTGTTTTTCTGGAAGACGTATTACTCAGCCTATGTAGCAGTTAGAAACAAAATTCTAAAACTATTTGATAGCTTACACCTTTGCTTTCATAGAAAAGAATCAGAAAAAAAAAAACGTTTTATACATAGGCCTACCGTAATACACAAAAATGTGTTCCCGGCCTGAGGGGGTAATACACTTTAATGTGTACCCATCCAGAATCGTTTTTAAAACTATAATAAAAAAAAAGGACATACATTTTAGACATACAAGGTTTCCACCCGACAACGACAACATGTTCATTAAAAAGTTTATGAATATCCCTTTTACCCCAGTTTCCCTTTTTGAATATTTCTTCGCCGTTATGTGTCAGACTCCAGTCGCAGGTCTTTCCTCCAACAGCCCGTGTCCCAGTCGGTCCAGCCAGGACGCTCTGTGACTCTGGACTGTACCGTCACCTCTGAGAGCTGTGATGGAACGCACAGTGTCTACTGGTTCAGGAGCTCCACAGCAGGCACGTGCACACATAGACATCAATGGTGGCTTGGGGGCCCTGCCCTTTTATCTGTCTGTAAAAAGTGCCCTCTCCAGACCATGAATGCAGTTTTCACTATGGTAAAAGAAATGCAAATGCCCTCTTTCCATGCCATACCTGAAGGCAGCATTCAAGAGAATGGCCTTGTCCAAACTCTCCTGAACGTCTTGGGCCCGATTTTCATCCATGCTAAACCCTGAACCCCTAAACGTCTTTGCCTTTTTTACTATTTTGAAAAACAAAATTTAAATACTTCAAATAGCCGATCTACATCGACACATTGTGAGCTTGTAGATCAGCTATTTGAACTATTTAAAAATGGTTTCAAAATAGTAAAAAAAAAAAAAAAAAAGGCAAATCAGTTTAGGGGTTTAGAGTTTAGCATGGATGAAAATAGGGCCCCTAATGTTGAAAGAATTGGCCTCTCTGTGTAGAAATCCTTGCCGTTACGCCACATCTCCAGTATGCGCTTGATTGTGCTTGTCAGCCCCTGCCTCTAACATTCTCTGCACGTCCCTGCTCCACAGGGTCTCAGCCTGGGATCGTTTACGCCGACAGAGAGGCGAGCGGTCAATGTGAGGAGACAGAGGAGTCTCCTACACGTGGCTGCGTCTACCACCTGCCAAAGATGAACCTGAGCTTCTCCGATGCGGGGACATATTACTGTGCTGTGGCCTCGTGTGGGGAGATCCTGTTTGGAAAAGGAACCAAGGTGGTGGTTCAGGGTAAGGCTATGTCAGTGTCAGTGATGCTCAAACCTTTTCATGTCAAGGACCCCCAAAATGACATGTATTTGGCCACGGACCCCCATCTCAAAATAGTTGGTTCCAGTGACCCCAGAAGCAAAATGTTTTCAAATGTTCGCTTTAAAAATACATATATTCAAAGATTTGCACAAACTTTCACGACTTAGCAGAAAAAAAAGCAGATCTACAAGCTCGCATCGCGGCACTCGGTACTGCGCTGTGAGCTTGTATATCTGCTATTTTTCAATAGTTAAAAATAATTCCAAGTCTTAATACACCTTTGATTTGTATTGCATTATTGAAATAGAGATAGTTAATTATCATGTTAATATCTGCTAATTAGTGTCCGTACCTTTCTTGAACTTTGCCAGAGAACCAGAATGGACATCTTAACGTGCCACTCGTCGTCTTAACCTGTCTCAGCGCCTCCCTGGTTGTGTTTTTAATGGTGATCGTTCTGCTGGTCTGCATCCTCTGTAAGATGACCAGGAGAGAACGCTGTCAATGTGGAGGTATAGGCTACCAATATTTAATATCAGAAACATTAAGAGAAGTTCTTAAAGGACAACTTTTTTTTTACACCAAGGGTTCATATTTTAGATTGTGTAAGAGAAAAGAAAAGCCGAGTGTTGAAATGATTTCATTTACGGCTTTCTATCGTTTTAGTGATTTTGATTTCAGAGGGTGGGGGCATGTGTACAAGTGGCTAAATGTGTCTTTTTAGACACAATACGCCCATTCCCGAGATGCACCGCAATATTTCATGGGTAGATGACTTATGGGGGCTAGCAGTGTTACTGTAAATACTAAATAGTATTAAAGAAATCGCCGGATTATTGTGTCTAAAAAGACATATTTAGCCACTTGTACGCATGCCCCCACCATCTTTTCTTTTCTCTAATTACAATCTAAAATATGAACCCTTGTTGTAAAAAAAACAAAGTTGTCCTTTAAAGCTATAATCTGGGACTTATTTTATTGAATAAAACATAATTTTAATCAATTTAGTCAGTTTTAGGACATAATATACAGGTTGACAATGGCCATGTTATTTGAAGCAGAAGGCACACCACACTGGACACTAGATGAGTTGCCATCTTTATTGTAGTTCAGACATTGCTGCAAAATTGGGCTACCTATAGGGCTAGGCTTAATTTACAGATTGTAGCTTTAATAACATGAATAACAGCAAAACTAGCCTACTTCTACTTACATCTATCTGGCCCACTCTGTCACTAGTGGGTCTAATAATAACAAAGAAAATTATGATTTTGATTATTATGATTTCATTTGTTTTATATATTTTTTATATTTATCATGGTATTAAGGGGGCCGGACAAAATAAGCGTTTGTTTCTCCCTGTCCCTTCTTGAACACAATTGTTGTTTTTGAAATTGTGATGATGGTGATGTATAGTTTTCTGTACTGTTTTATTTGTTCAAGATAAAGAAAGATCAAATCAAATGATGATGACCATAATGACAATCGAGATAAGGATGGCTATTGTAAGATAATATCAATGAAATCTGACTTTCTTCAAGGTCTGCAACCCCAGTCGAGTTCCTCTGCACACACCCTGAACCCTGGCGTTCATCAGGTAGGCCTACTTCTATCGGACCCAACATCATCTTGCTCTGGTCTTCAGAATGTCTGTCCGACTGACGTGACAAAATGATAGTCCTCTCATATCTTAACGGCAGGGTGAAGCAGCTGACGGGTTGCAGTACGCAGCTCTGAGCTTCAACCACAACACAGCCAGGAGACCGAGCGAAAGAGAGCTCATCATTTACTCTGCAGTGAGACATCAAAACGTGGAGTAAACATGTTCCCTTCCACCGCTGTCTCTGTGGATGATCGCCTGGTTTATGAACTTATAAAAAGATTAGGCTGTTCTATTAATCGACTGTAATTTTCTTTCTGGATCAAATAATACGCAACCTCAACACAACATTTTGATATCTCTGCTGTCGGGCCGAAACCTCCTAACTCCAAAATGTTCATTTTCGGGAAAATGAGCTCAAGTGGATTTAGGAGGTTTTGACCGAAGGGCTTTTTACTACTTTTCATTGGTTCAATATTATTTTAACCAACACTCAGATGTAAAGGGTGTTCAATAGCCCTGATTGTTGCCAAAAAAATCAAAAAGCTAAAAAATGGAGTTAAGAGGTTGACAGTGACGATATCCA